>NW_020951350.1:158223-240202 GCF_900497805.2 Vombatus ursinus
TGTGTGTGTGTGTGTGTGTGTGTGTGTGTGTGTGTGTGTGTGTGTGTTTAAAAGGTTTGCCCCATCGTACCCTCAATGTAATAACGCTTATCAGGTATAGGATAACCTTCATTCTACTTCACAGAAAATATAGAAAACAAATGAAGGGTTAATGTTAGCCTACAACCAACAGATACAATTCTCTTGCTTCTCCTATAGTCCACCAGGCTCATAGCACTAACCTGTGATTGATACTACTTTCACAAGGAAAACAAACTTAGGATTGTTGTAGAGGCAACTCCCTTTTCCACACATCTGTACTGTGCAAATAATTCACTGTAGTAAGGGAGGGCAATATGCAGGGTTTTTACTTCCCCATGTCATGCCCTTCTTCCTCTCCAGGTATGTGGATGATATGTGCAATGTTTTTTTTTTCCAAGAGTTTGGCTCTACTCAAAACCTCTCCCTCTCTCTAGAAGGCAAGGTTCTTGACCGTGGAGATTAGGAACTCTTCTCTCAGGCCACACCGGTGAAGGCATGTGCAACCCCAATACATCTATGCCTAAGGTAGCTATTAACTACTCTTAGTGGTTAGAAGAAAGCCCAGGAAGTTATTGGCTTTGTTGCTCTCTGATATGTCTTCCAAGAAGAGAAAAAGCAGAAAAGACAAATATACAATAAAGACTCCCTTTTACAAGTTTAGTATAAAGGGAAGGTTCTATTCCACAATGGCCCAAGCCAATCATTTCCTCCTCAATAGATGACATATAATCAAACTCTCAAACACAGGTCAGTGCAATCTAAGACCATCAAACTGATAATGGAATGGAAATTGGAGTTAGTCAATGATATCTACATCAAGCTCGTTAGACATCTCCCCTTTAGAATCTTAAAAATAATTTCTTCCTGGGACTTTCCCACATCTGGAACTCTCTCTTGCATTATAGTTTCCATGCATTCAAAACATTTAGCAATTTTATTCTACTTAGCCTTTCACCGAATACTTTAAAATCTTCCCTACCAAAATCTAGAGTATGTGTTAGGAAGTGCTCATGTTGTCTTCCTCACAAAATTTATGATGAGATGAATTCTCTCCTCAAGATTCTTGCCATTCTACTTCAGCAGTCAGCTCCTCCTTGCTAATCAAAATCAGATCCAGTATGGAATCTCATTTCAGGCTAAGAACTACAATGACTATAATAACAATAATAATTGATATTTACATAGTTCTTTTAACGTTTGTAAAGCACTCTACCTATACTACCTAATTTAATGCCCTATGAGGTAAGTACTACAGATACTGTCACTTCAGTTTTACAGATGAAGGAACAGCCTTATAGAGGTTAAGTGATTTACCCATGATGACATGACTGGTAAATGTCAGAGACAGGATCACAATTTGGCTCTAATTTCAGAAATTAATCAATTAGCAAATATTTACTCAACAACTCTTATGTGCTAAGTACTGGGAATATATCACCAAAAAGGAAATAGTCAATGTTCTCAAGGAATTTATATTTTAATAGAGGAGAAAATACATATGTTACAGAATCATAAAACTTGAGAGTTGGGAGGGATCTTAACTTTCTATCCTAACTGAATCACAAAAGGAAACCTCATTATACCACCCCCCCAAATGTTCATTCAGCCTCTGCTTAAAGACTTCCAGAGGAGGGAACCCATCACCTTTTGAGGCAGTCCATTCTACTTTTGAACAGCTCCAAGTTTTCCTCACATCAAACTTAAATTTGTCTTTGAGCAGCATCTACTTATTTCTCCTACTTGTATCTTCTAGGGTTAAACAGAACAGGTCCAATCCCTCCTCCTCGTGATAGTATTTCAAATACTAATTGACAGTTGTAATTTATCCTCTCAGCCTTCTTTTCATTAGGCTAAACACTTCTAGGTCTTTTAACTGATCCTCAAATGCCATGGAGTCAAGGCCCTTTACCATCATGTATGAGTTTTCCTCTCTATGCTCTCCAGTTTATTAATGTCTTACTAAACAGTGGTACTCAGAATCAAACAGAGTAGTCTGTGTTCTGATAGGGCCTGACAAGGATAGCGCAGAGTGGCATTGTCACCTCTCTATTCCTAGAAGGTATGTCCCTCTTGAGACATCTAGGTGGTACAGTGCATAGAGCAATGGGCTTGAAATCAGGAAGACTTATTCTTATGAGTTCAAATGCGGCCTCAAATACTTATCAGTTGTGTGACCCTGGGCAAGTCACTTAACCCTGTTTGCCTCAGTTCTTCATCCGAAAAATGAATTGGAGAAGGAAATAGCAAACCACTCCAGTATATTTGCCAAGAAACTCTAAAATGGGGTCAAAAAGAGTCGAACATGATGGAACAACAACATAGGTCTCTTAATGTAGGCCAATATTTTGTGAGCAATTTTTTTGGCTAATATACTATTTACTAAAAGTATGACCTCCTTCAGAACAACAGCTCTCTATCCATGAAAGTGGCTTTGGTACTTATTGGAAGCCTTTAAACTTATCCTTATTGAATTTTGATTTATTAGATTCAGCTCAGTTCTCTATCCTGTCAAGATCTCTTGGGATCTTGACATATTTAAGTATATACAAAATATGTGTAAAATAAATACAAGATCATTTGGAGGGGAACTCTAGCAGCTAGCAGAACCAGGAGATACTTCATGTAGAAGGTAGTGCTTGGGTAGAACCTTAAAAATTTAAGGGATACTACAAGGAGGACATGAAGAAGGAATGAAATATAGACATGAGGTGTGGCTAGTGCAAAGGCTAGATAGGAGATGGAGCATCATGTGTGAGGAATAGCAAGAAAGCCAATCAAGCTGCACCATAAAGTTTGGGAAGAGACACAATTTATAATAAAGCTGAAAAGGCAGGTTGGGGCCAGGTTGTAAAGATCTTTGACTGCTAATCAACCATTTTGCCTGTCAATAGGGAATAAATATTGTATCAAAGATGCATTACACATTTGCTGCTTAAGTTTTCTTTTCAATCATAAGATAGCAGGTTTTTTTTTGTTAAATTGCTTGTGCATTTGTTTTGTTCTAACTTATTAGCTTATGGGGCATAGTGAATATAGAACTAGCCTTGGAATTAGGAAGACTTCAGTTCAGGTCCAGCCTCTGATATATACTGGCTGTGTGGCTCTGGACATATCATTTAATCTCTTGTTGTCCCAGCAATTCTTTAATTCCATAATTTGTAGAGCAAGAGCCAATCCATATTAGTAGTAGACTAATCAAGAGTTCTCCACACCAGTAAAATCATAGGTCCATCTCCCTCACCCTAAATTACTATGGTGAAATTCCTTGTAATTAGAACTATAAATCAATGCTTAGTTGAGGATAAAGAAGGATCAGCAAAAATTAGACATCTGTTGTATAAAATGTGCCACTTTTACCCCCAAAGTCCAATTTTTAAAAACAGTATATAGTCTCATTGACAAAGCAGTTGATTGCAATGAATACTAATTGATTGGATCATAGATTTAGACCCATAAAGGACTTCACAAATTAGCTTATGGGGCATATAATCATATCAAAAAATGCTCTAAATCACTATTGATTAGAGAAATGAAAATTAAAACAACTCTGAAGTACCACCTCATACCTATCAGATTGGCTAAAATGAAAGAAAAAGAAAATGATAAATGTTGGAGAAGATGTGGGAAAAATTGAAACACTAATGCATTGTTGGTGGAGTTGTGAACTGATCCAACCATTCTGGAGAGCAATTTGGAACTAGGGCCAAAGGTCTATAAAATTCTGCATAGCCTTTCAGCCAGCAATACCACTACTAGGTCTGTATCCCAAAGAGATCCCAAAAAGAGAAAAAGACCCACACGTATAAAATATTTATAGCAGTTCTTTTTGTGGTGGCAAAGAACTGGAAATTGAAGGGATGCCCATCAATTGGGGAATGGCTGAACAAATTGTGGTATATGGATGAAATGGAATACTATTGTTCTATAAGAAATGATAAGCAGGTGGGTTTCAGAAATATCTAGAAAGACTTACATGAACTGATGCTGAGTAAAGTGAGCAGAACAAGGAGAACACTGTACACAGCAAGAGCAACATTTTGTGATGATTAACTGTGATAAACTTAACTCTTTTCAGTAGTACAATGATCCAAGACAATTCCAAAATACTCATGATGGAAAATGCTAACCACATCCATAGAAAGAACTATGGAGTCTGAATGCAGATTAAAGCATACTATTGTCACATTTTTGTGTTTTTTGTTTTTTCTTTCTCATGGTTTTCCCCTTTTGCTCTGATTCTTCTTTCATAGCATGACTAATGTGGAAATATGTTTAACATGGTTGTACATATATGACATATCAGATTGCTTGCTGTCTTAGGGAGGGAGGAGGGAAGGGAAGGAAGGAGATAAATTTGGAACTCAAACTTTTACAAAAATGAATGTTGAAAACTCTCTTTACATGTGATTGGAAAAAAGTAAAATACCATTAAAGAAAAGAAAAGAAAAGAACTTCATGTTTCTTCTATATGTTTTGACATCCTTGTCTTCTTTCTAGACTCAGCTCAAATGCTACCTTCCATATTAAGCCTTCCTAGTTTACCCAGTCACTCAAGCCTTCCTCTCTAAGATTACTGTCCTTCTATTTTATATTTATCACATGTGTACCTATTTATCTATATGTTGTTTTTTCCATTTCTGTGTATGTTCTTTGAGGAAAGGGACTATTTTTGCCATTGTAGCCCCAGCACTTAGGCATAGTACATGAAACGTTAAATAATGTTTAATCATTGTTTTTTGTCTGATTGATGGAGTCCAACACCCTCATTTTCCAGATGAGGAACTTCAGGAACTGAGAGATTAAGTGACTTGCCTTACATAGCCAGTAAATTTTCTGAAGCAGGATTTGAACCCAGGTCTTTCTGTTTCCATATTAAACACTCTAGCACTCAATGCTTTTGAGTGCTATATACAGCTCTAGCAACATCATTTTCTAAGCTGATTTGAATTTGGGGTACTGTTTTGTTCTATTATCTGTTTTCTATCCTTTCACAAAAATATCCATTGAGATTTTTAAATTTCTTCATGCATGTCCTTCAGACTCTTGATAGAAGTCAACTAGAAGCCTCCAAACTAAGTATCTATCTATCTTCTCCATTCTATCAGGTCAACTGTCTTTGAGTTTTTGTTTCAAAAGTAAATTGGACTCCTCTGCAACCCCTGAAAACACCTTGTATATTTCAGCTTCCATTTCTTCATGCCGTGGCCTATGCTTGGAATGTTTCCTATCTATCTTTGCCTTAAAGCCCAACTCAAATGCCACTTCCTTCATGAAACCTACCCTGATTTTCCACCTATGTCAACTTTCCCTTTTGGATTTCCTATTATACTTGGTTTGGGGCCTCTCTGTTATAATTACCCTGTACTATCATTGGTAAATATCAGGGCATCTAGGTGGGGCAGTAGATAGAGTGCCAGACTTGGAGTCAGGAACACCTGAGTTCAAATCGGGCCTCAAACACTCAATAACTGTGTGACCTGGGCAAGTCACTAACCCAGTTTGCTTCAGTTTCCTCATCTGGAGAACAAAATGGCAGACTACTCCAGTATCTTTGCCAAGAAAATCACAAATGGGGTCATGAAGAATCAGGGACTGAAATGACTGAAAAACAACAATCATGTACAACAATTATCTATATATATTATCCCTTTATTATATTGTAATTTCCACATGAGTAGAGATTATGTCTTAACTAAACTTTATCTGTCCTCCCAATATCTTCCCTTCCACAACTGCCAAACACCAGCAAATTTTATAAATATGCCATTCATGCCTAACTTATATGTTAAAATGTTAGCCTGTACATGGTACCAGACAGATCCAGGTGGAAAATGCATCTGCCAATAGTCAGTCAGTCAAAAAGTATTTATTAAGCACTTACTATTTATTAGTCACTGTGCACATCTTTTCTTTGGCTAACCCCCTTTATTATGATTAGAGTGTTCTCTTTAGTCCTTTAATTCTTTTGATCCTATTGATTCTTCAAAACCTTGCTCTAATACCGTCTCCTAGATGAAGTTTTTCCTGATTTTTCTCCACAGCAACCCTTAACTTTGCTCCTCAAATCTTTCTTTCCTTGGACTCCACATAGCAATTTTACCCTTCTCCAGTTCACTTAATGTACTTGTGTTCTATTTTGTACAACAGTTACTGGTATCTAAATAGACAGCAAGCTCTGTGGGGACAGTGAGTTATTTCATTTAATCTATGTAGAAGTCCAGCACAGAGCAGTGTGGAATTGTAGTAAGACCACTGGATTTAGTGTTAGAATTTGATTGAATTTTAGTTCAGAGTCTTCTACTTCCTACTTTTGTGATGCTGAGAAAACTTTTTGTTTCTCTGAGTCTTGGTTTTCTCATCTATGAAATGGGGAGAATAACACCTGAATTACCTCCTCCACAGGATTGTTGAAAGGAAAACTCATTGTTCTGTAGAACACTGTAGAAATGTGAACTTTTATTAAGGTAGTGTATACTGTTCGTCAAATTGAATTGTGTTGCACTGAAGTGCTTAGTCCTGAGTGAGACTTTTATCTCCTGAAAAAGGTGATGCAGCCTCCCCCAAAATGCATAATTGACTTTCAGGGATTATATCACTGAGTGAGATCATCTAGCCCCAAATTATTTTTAGGCAAGAGGTGGGTGGTGGGGGGAATAAAAAGGCAGCCCCTTTCAATATTATCATACTTTTCTACTGGTCCCACCTTGATATTTCTTGAGAGGAAAAGTCAATTCAGATACATGCAGTACTTGTTTTTAGGAGCCCCATGTTTCAAAAAGAAATAGTGAAAGAGATTTTTTTTCTACTTCTGTATTTTCAAAAAAAGCACTTGTGAATAAATAGATCTGAGCCTGCTTTCACTTGTGGGCTTTATCTAGACTTTCTGTGATCTTCACTGACCTCTTTCAAAAGTCGGTCATCTCCCCAGTGAAGTAAAAGGGAAAAACATGCTGTTAATGATGTGCCATTCTGCAGTCCAACAGAGCATGCAAGAAGTAGCATGGGGGAGTCAGCACTTTATAGTAGAAATATCACTTGTCTTCAAATCAAAAGACCAGTGGTTTTGCCACTAACTGTGTAAGCCTGGCAAATCCTTTCTCTTTCCTTGGTCTAAGTTTCTTCATCCACAAAGTGAGGCAATTAGGATTGACTATTTCTAATGCCCCTTTTACTCTAATATTTTGCAATTCAGTGCTTACCAGCAAAGGCAGCATGGTATAATCGATGGAGATCTAGCTTCAGAGTCAGAAATACCTGAGTTCAGATCCTGCTTCTAATGTATCTTGCCTATGTGACCCTGGGAAAGTCATTTAACTTCACAGTGTTCAAGGCAATCTTCTGAAGCTATGATAGAGGAAATTTCCTCACCCACAAAAATGGTTCCTTATACCAATAAAATTACAAGTCTAAGCCTTTTTTCTGTTTCCTGTGATTATTTGCAAAACTCTATGGGGAGTGCTTTGAAAAAAATCAAAAACAGAAAACAGAAAAATCCAGTATTTTCAGAGAAATCATTATTGGTTTACTAGACTCCTACTGTTTTTCATGGCTGCTCCAGGTATTTCTCCCTTTCTAGTCTATTATTTATAAACAAGTAAAAACAGATTCCAAATTACCTTTGCATGAATTAAGAGAAGCTATCAATAGAGAACTACAGGATTTAGAGCAGGGATTCTTAACCTGGGCTCCACAGACCCTCAAGGGGCCTGTGAATAGATTTTAAGGGGTTTGTGGACCTGGATGGAGAAAAAAATACATATCTTTATTCTGATTTACCTCTCACCAAAATTTAGTATTTCCTTTTATTACAAATTTTGACAATAATCCTGAAAAGGAGGTCACAGGCTTTACTAGACTTGTCTTTAATTTTAATGGCAGGTTTTGGGAGAATTTTCCATGGGAGTTCTAGCTTCTCTTGGCAGAAGCTGAGGGTCACAACCTGTTGCGTGGCAAAAACAAGGAAGTCTCACAAGACCTCTCCTTTGCTGACACGCAGCTCCCACAGTTGGCTCGGCTCTCCTCTCATTGGGAGAAAAATCCTACTCATACCCCTGACACGAGGGCTGCAGGTGTCCAGCAGACTTGGTGATTGGCCATCACGTGGAGATCATGCTTTGATCAGGTGTTACTAAGGATATAAAAGAAAGCTACTAGCACTTAATAAATGGAGCTTCTGCCATCTTGCTGTCTCCCGCCTCATCAATGCGCCTCCGGGTTAAGAGTATTGAGCTGGTCTCATGCTCACCACTGCAGCTGTCGCGTCAGGCAGGCTGGAAATAGTAATTGCCTCTACATAAAAGAAAACTGGAGACCTAGTTCTTGGTTTCCTCTGGTGACGGTGTCTAGAGGGGAAGGCAGGAAAACAAACTTCATCTGAAGTGAAAGGACACTTAGATGGAATGTTGGAGCTCAAAAAGTCCTTTGAGACCATCTGGTTTCTAGTTCATCCTCATCATGTTACGGACAAGAAAACTGAAGTCCAGAGGAGGGAAACTATTGAAAGGAGCAGGACTAAAGTCTAGATTTCTCTAGATTTTCAGGAGACTTCATATAACATGTGGCAAGTCACTGGTCTAGCTGGGATGCTAATACAGGACTCCTGGCTTTAAATCTGGAGAATTTTCCACTACATAATTTTTTGAGGTAGCTGAGGATTTTTCCTTTTCCTTTTCTTTTTATTTCTTTGCTTGATTCTTTCATTAAAATAATAGTAAACAAGGTAGGTGAAGCCTGAAATTTGCCAACAGATAGATTAGTTCTGTCCAAAAGTATGATAATTTTTGGGTCTTTTAAGGAACATAAAATCTATATTCATCAAATTTGGGAATGATAAAATTTGGAAACTTTGCTGCCATTTCTTCTACATTTAGCACAGCAATGACAAATATTTTATATGAGAATGCTGGCAGAACTTCTTCATGTAACTAACTATTAAAGCTTCAGGGTTCCATTAAGTGCCATCTAATAAAGACATGCACTAGGCTCTGTGTTAGACAACCCATAGTGCCTAAATATAGTGACAAAAAAAACCAGCTCCTGAAATCAAGGAACCTCCAATTTAGTAGGAAAACATTTATGCACATATGTGATAAGAACAAAGCAGGAATCCAGGCAAAGTTTTCAAAAATTTGTTGAGGGAGGGGTCATTTTCAGCTGAGCAATTTGAGAAGGATTGATTTAGGTGGCAGTATCAGAACTGAGTCTTGAAGATAGAATTTCAAGATAGTATATTTCAGTTATGGAAAATCACCTGTGTGGACACAGAGAAATGAAAGAGGGCAGGATGAAATTGGGCAGCAAGTTGGTGGAATTTTTTTAATGAGTTAGTAATATTTTCATCAGCCTCTCACTCATTCCACACAAAATAGACCAGGTGTACAGCCACCTGACTGCTTTCACTTCTCACAAGAAGTCCTAGAGTTACTTGATGTCACCAGGAGGGTTAAAGGAAATGAGATACAGAGGTGGAGTCTATCCCTTTTCTAAAGGTCCTCTTTAACTCATCAACTCCTTCTGGATCACTGCCTTGCCATGGTGGAGGGGATTGTGTAGCTCAATGAAACCATGAGCTATGCCATGCAGGGTTACCCAAGATGGATAGGTCATAGTGGAGAGTTCTGACAAAAGGTGATCCACTGGAGAAGGAAATGGCAAACCACTCCAGTATCTTTGCCAAGAAAACTCCATGGACAATACTAAAATGATAAAAATAATGACACAAGAAAATGAGCTCCACAGGTTGGAAAGTGCCCAACACATTACTGGGGAAGAGCAAAGGACAATAAGGAGTTCCAGAAAGAATGAAGCAGTTGGGCAAGAGCCAAAAGGAAGCTCAGCTGTGGATGTATCTAGCTATGAAAAGAAAGTCTAATGCTATAAAGATCAATTTTGCATAGGAATCTGGAATATAAGATCGATGAACCAAGGTAAGCTGGATATGGTCAAATAGGAGTTGGAAAGATTAAACATTAACATCTTGGGTGTCAGTGAACTTAAATGGTTGGAAATGGATTGATTTAATTCAGGTGATCATTATATGTACTACTGTAGGCAAAAATCCCTTAGTAAATGGAGTAGCTCTTATAGTCAATAAAAGGGTGAGAAAGGCAGTACTGGTGTATGATCTCAAAAATTACAGAATGATATCTGTATGAATCCAAGGCAAACCATTCAACATATAGTAATACAAATCTATGCTCCAACCACTGATGCCAAAACAAGCCAAAGTTGATCAGTTCTACAAAGATCCATAACATCTTCTAGAAATAACATTAAAATGATGTCACATTAATCATAGGGGATTGGAATGCTACATGTAGTAGGAAATCAAAAGATAATTGGAATAACAGGCAAGTTTGACCTTGGAGTACAAAGTGAAGCAAGGGAGATGCTAATGAGATTTTGTCCAGAAAACTTGATGGTCATAGCAAACATTCATTTTTCAACAACCCAAAAGGTGGCTATACACATGGACATCATTATCATCATTATCAAAATCAGATTGATTATGTTGCAGCCAGAAGAAGCCTTATACAATCAGTTAAAACCAGGTCTGGAGCTAACTGTGGCTCAAAGCATGAGCTTCTTATTGCAAAATTGAGACTTAAAATGCAGAAAGTAGGGAAAACCATCAGACTACATAGGTATGACCTAAATAACATCTCTTATCAATATAAAATGAAAGATATTAAGAGATTTAAGGGATTAGATCTGGTTAATAGAGTGCCTAAAGAACTATGGACAGAGGTTCACAATATTGTGAACAGGCAGGCAGCAACAAAAAAAAAACATCCCAAAGAAAAAGAAGAGCAAGAAAACAAAATGGCTGTCTGATGAGGCTTTACAAATGTCTGAGAAAAGAAAGCAAGGGAAAGGGAAAAGAGAAAGAGAAAGATATACCCAGCTAAATGCAGAATTCCAGAGAATAGCAAGAAGCAATAAGAAGGTTTTCTTAAATGAGCAATACAAAGAAATAGATGAAAACTAAGGAATGGTAAAGACAAGAAATCTATTCAAGAAAATTAGAGCTATCAAGGGAAAGCGCCATGCAAAAATGGGCATGATAAAAAACAAAAATGGTGAAAGCAGAAGTAGAAGAATCCTAAAAGATAATACTGTTAAAGGGCTGTGCTCTATATACCAGCAAATTTGGAAAATACAACAGTGGCCACTGGGATTGGAAAAGATCTATTTATGATACAATCCTTTAAAAAGGGCAACACCAAAGAATGTTCAAATCACCAAACAATTGCACTCATTTCACATGCCAGCAAGTTATGCTTAAGATTCTGCAAGCTAGGCTTCAGTAATATGTGAACGGAGAATTGCCAGAAGTACAGGTTGGTTTTTGAAGAGCAGAGAAACTAGAGACCAAATTGCTACCATTCATTGAACTACGGAGAAAGCAAGGGAGTTTCAGAAAAACACCTACTTCTGCTTCACTGACTGCATTAAAGCCTTTGTGTGGATCACAACAAAATGTGCCAAGTCTTCAAGGAGATAGGAGTAACAGATTATCTTACTTGTGTCTGAGGAACCTGTATGTGGATCAAGAAGCAACAGTTAGAACTGAACATGGAACAACTGATTATTTTAAGAGTGAAAAAAATATGACAAGGCTGTATATTGTCACCTTATTTATTTAACTTATAGAAGTACATCATGCAAAAATGCCAGGCTGTGTGGACTAAAAATTGGAATTAAAGTTGCTGGGAGAAGTATCAACAATCTTAGCTATGCAGAAGATACCACTTTGATGGCAGAAAGTGAAGAAGAATTAAGAAGCCTCTTGATGAGGGTGAAAGAGGAGAGTGTAAAAGATGGCTTGAAGCTTAATATTAAAAAAAAAACCCTAAGATCATGGCAACTGGTCCCTTCACTTCCTGGCAAATAGAATGAGAAGATATGGAAGCAGTGTCAAGTTTCACTTTCTTGGTATCAAAGATCACTATAGATGGTTACTGCAGCCTGAAATTAAAAGACACTTGCTCCTTGAAAGGAAAGTTATGACCAATCTGGATAGCATACTAAAAAAGCAGAGGCATTCCCTTGCCAACCAAGATCCATATAGTCAAAGCTATGGTTTTTCCACTAGTAATGTATGGCTGTAAGAATTGGACCATAAGGAAAGGTGAGTACTGCAGAATCAATGCTTCAAAATTGCGGTGCTGGAGAAAACTTTTGAGAGTCCCTTAGACATCAAGGAGCTCAAATCAGTCAATACTTAAAGAAATTAATTCAGATTATTTGTTGGAAGGACAAATACTGAAGTTGAAACTTTACTTTGGCCCCATAATGAGAAGACAGGACTCATTGGAAAAGACCCTGATGTTTGGAAAGATTGAAGGCAAAAAGAAAAGTGGATAGCAGAGCATGAGATGGATAGATAGTGTCATGGAAGCAATGAACATGAGCTCCAACAGACTTCAGGAGACAGTGGAAGATAGAAGGGCCTAGTCTGCTATGGTCCATGGGGTCATGAAGAATCAGACACAACTGACCAAATGAGCAACAAAATAGGGCAACAGCTCTTCAAGTTCACTGGATAATAAAGGGATTTCTTTGTCATTCCTCCTAAACCTACATCTTTTGGTACTGAGTCACAAGGGCTGACAAAAAGCAACCAAAGAATTCATTAACCCCAAAATGCAAAAGCACTGATTTAGCACAGTTGGTTGGTCAGAAGGAGGCAGGAAAGCATTTTGTGTTACCTATAGAATTTAAGCTACCAAGTAGCTTTACTCTCATTTGCTTTTCAAAAAGGTTCTTGCCTTTTCTCAATTCCAGTTCTCTTTGACTCAGCCTTAGGCTTTAAGGACAATGTCCATTTGCCTGATTCTGAACTGAAATCCTCACATTTCATTATGTATATACACAAACAACAGAATAACTGGCAGGAGGTGGTGAAATGTAGGGGTAGTTTCTATTTCCAACAAGCCTGTTTATCTTTCATATCTGTCACCAGACCTGGATTCCAAAAGAAGAAAGAAAGTCACTTCTTTTTTCCTACTTTAAAGATGTGAGGTAACCATTCCAGAAAGCAATTTGGAATTATGTAAATAAAATAGTTAAAATGCCTCAAACCTTTGACCCAGAGATTACACCGTTAGGCATGCATCCCAGGCAGGTCATAGACAAAACAAGCGCCCCATATAAACCAAAATATTTATCGTAGTACTTTTTGTGCCAAAGAAAAGAACTAGAAACAAAATAGATGCCTGTCAACTAGGGAATGGCTAAACAAATCATGATAAATGAATGTAATGGAATATTACTGTATTGGCATAAATAGCCAACATGAAAAATACAGAGAAGCATGGGACAACTTGCATGAAACAATGCAAGAATGACTACAAAACAAATGAAACTGATGTTGTTTAAATTACAAATAATAAACTTGGAACCAAAGAAGAGATGTAAGTAGACACATCCTTTCACTCCTTTGAAGAGGTAGGAAAGTCCATGACTATGGGACATTGCATACAGTGTCAGATTATTTTTCTATATATTGACTAGGTTTGCTGGATTTTTTTCCCTCTTCTTCCTTTCTTTCTTTTAAAACAAAATTATTTGTTATATGGGAAGGCACTCTGTTAGGGTGCAGAGGAAGACAAAAAAGAGGAAAAGTCAGGTATGAAAAAATATTAATAAAAATCTATTTTAAAGAAAATGAAACAGTGTAAGGGATAGAATTTCTATGTCTAACTGATTTCCAAGCAAGTATATTGCTTCCTACATTTTTATCCAGATGCCTCTTACATGCCCTAGTGTTAACAACTTACTAAGGTCATACCCAATTGTGGCAAAACAGTGTCACAGGACTAATTATTATGGCAGACTGGCTCTTTTGGCCAATTTAATGACCCATCTGTAGCACGTGTTCAGCTGGGCTGCAGCAAAAATCAGCAGAATGTGTAGGCAGAATTGTAGCAAACCAACTATCTTAGTTCATCCATACCATAGTTCAGTGGTTTGCCCCACATAGAAATAACCAATGTGAAAAGGATGGTATTTCTGAAGGGCCAAATTTCTCTGGGAGGGGTAAAAGCATCCTTGCCAAGTGATCTGGGGGAATCTGCATTTCCCCCCTCTTTTCAGTGGTTAAAGGGAGATAGAATGCAGTTTGTACTGGCCTGCAAAACACAACATGCTGATTTTAAAGAAAAAAAATTTAGAAAGTACAATATAATTTTTCCTCATAAATGAAACTCATAGCTCACGGAGGCTCATATGAGTTACTATTAGAAGGGAACTTAAAGATCATTTAATTCAACCCTCATTTTGCAGATAAGGAAAGTCAGTCTCAGAAAGGGGACTTGCCAGAAGTAACACAAGCAGTAAGTAGCATATCTGGGAGTAAAGTTCAATTACTCTGACAACAATTACAGGGATCTTTCTATTTTATACCCTACCCCACAGCTTTTGTTAATTGTTAAAGAGGGTGCTACTTCATGCTCTTGCCTCTTTGAATGACAAGCCCCATAGCCAATGGACAAGAAGGTTGGGTCCAGACTGATGAGCTTTTAGAGCTATGAGATGATGTTAACTATATGGATAAGAGTGGCTAACATAAATTCTAAAGATCTGATGACCTCCTCTTCTCTAATACAATCTAGTCATTCATAAGAGGTAACTTCTTTGATTTTCAAGAGCCTTCCACTTGACAATGCTGTAGGAATGACTTTATTGTTTTCTTCCATTAAATTATATTCTGGTCAGAGGATTTTCAATGTTAATGTTCAGGCACAGCTATCACCAAGTGATCTTCATTTCTGATGGAAACTGGGTCTTGTTACTGTTCTTGATGATTTATTAGCAATTTAGGTGTCAGACAGATGATTGCTATTAGATATGTATGTAGGGAAAAACCAAGAAATTTGCTCATTATTTTTGTTCGCATATCTACCAAAAGCATGTTTACATGTTGACTCTCTTATTTGAATGTATACTTCTGAGGGAAGATGGGGATTTTTTTTTTGTATTTCTTTATATCTCCAGTGCTTAGTACAGTGCCTGGCACAAAGTAAGTATGCTTATTGACTGACTATTCACTCCAGACTATACACAATTATTCAACTTTTACAGTGACCAGACCATGGAAAGCAGCAACAAAGAGTAAGAAGAACTAACTTGAAATTCTGGGTCTTAGTTCTATCTTGGCTATTAACTTATCATGTAACATTGGGCAAGTCATTTCCCCTTTATGGGCCTAAGTTTCACCACCTAAAGTGAAAGGATAATATATTTGATGCTATCTATCTAAATAAAGTCCCTTCCAGTTCTAGCATCCTGTGTGTCTTTCTATCACTATCCATTTATATGTTTGTGTGACCCTCTTTCTCTCTCTGTCATACTCAACTGTGGGCCTACTTTGACAGCATTATTTTTAGGCTGAGACTGTACCAAAGGGTTTTCTGAGAAAGCTGATTGCATAGCTCTATGAATCATGATGGGGTCAATGCATGCCTCATTTTTACATTAGTTGTCACTCCTCATAGCTATGCAGGCATTTTCAAAACAATTAGCTCTATTACTCTTTCTTGAAAGCCTTATAATGTCCTCAATAGCTGAAATTAGGGGTGGGAAGGGGTCTAAAGAACGATAAGCAGCTCAGGGGAACTGGTCAGCTAATACAGGCATAAATCTACTGACAAGTGGAGACTTGTGCAGAAGCCGAAAGCATTTGGGGATGAGATATAACCCAAAGGCAAGTGAAAGTAAGGAAGCTGAACCATATTTACAAACATTTCTCCACAGTATTTATTACTGTGTATATTACATAAGTATTACACATTATAAGTGAATCACAAGCAGAGGATGAAGTTATTCTGGTCTGGGTCTGACTCAGGTCAGTCCCCTGGTAGTTTAGGCTCGATATTGCCAGTGAGACACTTTTAGGTTATCCAGCACTTAACAAAAGAATATTTAATTAGCTGTGGCAGGATATAATAAGGATAATAAGGAGGGGCATTGAGACCCCCCCCTTGAATTGATTCAGCTGAATGAAGCTCCCATTGCCATCCTCTAGCCAAGCGTCAGCACACACCTGAAGTTCCTTGTGGCTATTTTGTACTCAGGTGATGAGGAAGTGACATTAATGATCTGAGTCTTTGGTCCTCTGGGCCAAATAAATTTCAAGGATGGCTTCAATATCTTTTAAGGAAAAAAAATCTAGTCTAATTTTTATGGAGGAGTGGGGTAGCAAAGGAGACATGGAAAGGTTAGGATATTGTTCCTAATATTGAAAGGAATTTTTTTTAAAAAAAGAATTTTCACTATCTTGGGGCGAGGTCAGGACACAAGGGAGACAGATGATGGGAGGACCACCAGTATTAGAATCAGAAGACCTGGGTTTGGTCAGTCACTAGTTCTGTGATGAGTGATAAGTCACTGCATCCCTCTGAATTTCGATTTTCTTTTAAAAATGGGGCTGCAACATGGCTTCAAGGAAAGTACTTTATAAACTTTATAGTATTACCAAATGGTGAGCTGTTATCACCAGTTAACTCTATTCAATATAACATCTGTGCATATAATGCAATAATAGTTCACCTTTCTCTAGCACTTTAGGGTCATCACAACAGCCCTATGAAGTATGCAGTAAGAGTAATAGTAGTAGCAATAATGATAATAACAATAACTGAGAGATACTTGGTGCCTTAAGGTTTGCAAAGTCCTTTATATGCAACATTACTTCTTTTAATTCTCACACTAATCCTGTAAACTAAGTGCTACAGATAATTTTTAATGGATCTTTGATATCATCATTATAGAGAGCTCCAGCTGGGGAACTTCCTTCTTCAATAGAGATCAGTATCTCATCTATAACTGATAGAGTTAGAGAATTGCCTGGGGCCCCTAAGAAGTCAAATGACTTGCTTTGGTTCAGAAACACAGTTTTTGTCAGAGGCAGGGCTTCAAACTTGGTCTTTTTGACTCCAAATCCAGCCCTTTATCCACTATGCCATGCTGCATTTTGCTCTAGGTATTATCTCAATTTTATAGATAAGGTAACTGCAGCCACTGTGACTTGCCCAGGGTAACATAGCTAGTAAGGGGCTATGGTGGAATTAGAATCCAAGCCTACATGATTCCAAGTCCGGGGATCTAGATGCTTCAAACAGGTATTATTTTCATTTTACAGATGAAGAAACTGAGTCTAATAGAGGTTAAATGTCTTAGCATCATAGGATTTGGGGCTGGAACAAACTTTAGAGATTGATCCCAATCAACTCAGGATGCTGAAGTCCAGAGAACAGCGTGACTTGCCAATTGTTATGTTAACTTCTAAGTAGTGTCATCAGGATTAGAACTCATGTCCTCAAATTCTAAATCAAATATTCTATCCACTAAATCATACTATCTGATGCCTAGGGATAATACATAGCTGAAATCCATTCCCCTGTACATATTTATAATGCATCTACTACTAGTTTTGCCAAGTACCTTTATAGTGAGCACTGTCGAAAAGTTTGAAATTCACTGCAAGTTCTTTATTTTTTCCTTTTTTTTCTTTTTTTTTTTTCTCTTTTTTCTTGGGCCCAGGCCTGAACTTGGGGCAGGGGTGGGTGATAAACAATTCTCTTTAACAAGTGAGACCTAGTTGAGTCTGAGAGCAGTCATGTTTTTCACACTGATGAATTGCTCTGTAGGCAGAACCACCACTGGTTCCATGTGTTGTATAGTATATCTAAAAGGCTTTATTTCTCCTCCCGAGAACTCACTTGACTTACTTTGATGGTAAATTTAAGCAGAGAATATGCATCTCTATCCCTCTAGAAATAGTAAATATTTCTGTCCAAAGATTCATCAAATGAGAACAGAGCAGGGAAATATTCACATCTTCTACTCAGAAAACTGTCACAGTTTCTCTTTTATTCATTAACAACAACAACAAAAGGAATGCAAAACATTGTATAATATTTGTCACATTCTATAATTCTACTTATTTGAAAGAGATAAAGCAGTAGGATTATAGAGGCAAAAGATGGCTTAGATGATCACCTAACCTATGTCCCTGCAGAAAATTGTGTCTAAAGCAAACAGGGAAATGAAGCTTTTGTCCTGAAATTTTTTTTAATTGGGTAGAAATATTAGTTTTAGTGAACTTTCTTTTCCCTCCTTATTTATTTATTCTTTAATTAAAAGGGACAGTGTACTGGATAAAGGATAGGGAGGGATGGATTCAGAGATAAAGGTGATGGAAAAACAAAAGATATATTACTCATCTTTAAAGTCAGTCAGAGATTCCCAAACCTCCCTGAAGTGATCCATTTCTATGTTTAACAACCCCCAATAATGTAATGTCTAAGATTTGGAGGCTTGCTCTCAGTAGCTTTTAATCACATTCAGTTGGAAATTCTGTGATAGAAAGATCCTTGCTTTCCCCTGAAGTCTATTCTTCTTCCTCATTTACCTCCTCTATCTGTTAGGTAAAAAGCCATTCTACCACCCAGTTTGGTTCGTAGCCTCTGTATCATTCTCAGTTCTTTACTCTTCCTCATCACCCCTTCTAGTCCCCTCCCCCCTTTACATTCAGTCATTTGCCAGGTCTTGTTGCTTCTATCCCCACAACACCATTCTCACATTTTTTTCCTCTCCTCTCACATGGCCACCATCCCAGTTCATGCCCTTATCACCTCTTGTCAGGACTCTTGTAACAGTCTCCCTGCTGCCAGTCTCTCCCATCTCAAATTCATCTACCAGGAACAGAGAACTAAAGCACAACTGCAGCTTTGTCACTCCTCTGCTCATAAAGCTTCAACAGCTCCCTAATGCTTCCAGAACAAAATACAAACTCCGACATTCAAATCTCTTCATAGTTTGACTCTGACAAGTTTCACATCATTTCCCCTCACACATTCTATGTTCCAGCCAGTTTACGCCCTGAATGTGAGATTCCACTTTCTTCCTGATTATCTTTGAATGGGCTGTTCCCCATATGTGGAAAATTCTCTTTGTTTACACCTCCACATCTTAGAAGGCTGCACTTTCTTCAAGGCTCAGATCAAATACTATCTCCTTCAGAACACCTTTCTTGGTACCCTCATTATTAATGTTCTACCTCTTATCCCTAAATTACATTGAAGTATTCATACAGCAAAACAGTTTCTGAACCTCCTGATCCTACATGTACACAGACACGTATTCAGCACCTACAAAGTACTAGGCACTGTGCTAAGTGCTTTACAAATATTAGCTCATTTGATCCTATCCTAGGAATATAGATATTATTATTGTCCCCATTTCACACTTGAGGAAACAGCAATAGAAGTTAAATGGCTTGCCCAGAATCACAGAATTATTAAGTGTCTGAGGTCGCATTTGAACTCAGGTCTCAGAGCACATGCAATTGAATAGTCACATATTCAGGCATCCTGGGACAAATTATATGTTCGTATGTACTATAGGGGGCAGCTAGGTGGCACAGTGGATAGAGTACCTGTCCTGGAGTCAGGAGGACCTGAGTTCAAATCTGGCCTCAGACACATAACGCTCATTAGCTGTGTGACTGTGGGCAGGTCACTTAACCCCAATTGCCACCCACCCACCCACCCACCCACACACACACACACACACACACACACACACAAAGAGATTCATATGTACTATAATGATTCCATATTATAATGGGACAGCCTTTCTTAATTCAACTGATTTAAAGTATTTAAAGCACTCTAGTGGGACAAAAAAAAACACATTCACATTTCGATTTTACATTAAGGTTTAGAAAGTATTTCTAAATACTTTCCCACATTACAATATGAGCATTTTTACTATCACCATTTCACAGATGAGAAAATGAAGGCTTAGAGGGGTTAAGGGACTTGCCATGGTTTATATAACTAGTGTCAGAATCAGGTTTGTTAAATGAGGATGTGGTGGTAAATGTTCAAAATCAGCTCTCCAATAAAATATATGCAGGGCACACTTTTAGGTTTAATCTTCATTGTTAACATTTTCTTTATCATTTTTCTACATCTAGACAATCAACAAAACAATGAATCAAGCCCTGAATTGAAGCATTTGTTAAATTCTGGAGTATAAATGTTCACATTGACAATTGACTCTTGAGCCTGTACTAGCTGGTTAGCTGGGTTAGGTCAGATGACCTCTGGTGTTTCTGATTCCAGTCTAAACCAAGGATGATGCTATGATGACTCCAAGTCCATCACTATTTTTATATTTCTTTTTTTGATATTTTTATTTTGATATTGTATATTTCTATATATATTATACATTTTATATTTATATTTCTGCCATACAGCCTCTACAAAAAAGGATTCTATTTATTCTCGTTAACTCCAAAAGGGAAAACTAGGCCCATTGGGTAGAAGTTATATGAAGGTAGGTTTAAGTTCATTCTAAAGAAGAACATATTAGATTAAAGAAGAGCTCTGTGGTAAAGACTGCATTGGGAGGTAGTAAGTTCCCCATCAGTAGAGATATTAAAGAAGAACAGGAATACCCTATGTCAGAGAAGCTGTACAAAGAAGTATGCACAGGGCAATGTCTTGGACTAGAAGCCTTTCCCAACTCCTCCTAACTCTGAGATCTGATGAACATGAGGGAAAAGGGGTGTCCCTGTCTTTATCACTTCAAGGCTAGTAACATGTTTGTTCCATACCTGAAAACTCCATCATAACATATGATGGTCATATTAAACAACCCCCAAATCAAAACAAACAGACAAACAAAAAACAATAGCTTTGGATACTATTACATGTGAGTCAGGAATTAGTCACAAAAACACAAAATGTGATTATTGCTAGTTTCCTGGTTCACATGTGATGGTAGCCAAAGCATTTCTTGTTGTTTTTTAGACTGGGGGTGGGGGTTGATATGATTTATCAGATTATTTCCAGTGCAGCAGAAATGAGTTTATACAATAAATTTATATGGCACTTCAGGCTTTAAAAGTGCTATACTTATATTTTCTCATTTGATCTTCATAAAAAATGCTCTGAAATAGTAGAACAATGACTGAATTATAGGCTCATAGCCTTAAGAGCAAGAGGAGAGCTTAGAGGCCATACAACCCACCCTCATTTTGTAGATAAGGAAAATGAAACTCAGAAAGATAAAGTGAATTATCCAAAGTCACATAGTAAATACCAGAGCCATTTTACACAAAGAACCTGAGGCTCAAAAAAGTCAAGTGACTCCCTCAAGATCCCACAGTAAAGGGTAATACTGGTCCATGGCAGAGCCTGAATTCAAATGCAGTTTTTCTGACTGCAAGTCTGGTGCTCTTTGAAATAGTCCATCCTCATCCCCACCCCTATTCCACAGAAGTTTTCTGTATCTCGAATGTCATCCCCATTAACTCCATGAAGTTTTTCTTGATTTCTTGGTGATTTTTTCCTTATCTGATCTCATAAAACTTTATACTCATCTTATACATGTAAATATTATACACATTTAGGTGGGTTAGCTATGTGCCTGTTTTATTTCTCCCCAATAGACTATAAGTTATTTGAGGGCAAAGCTTTGCCCTCTTTTTATTATTCTCTCTCATAGTGCATAGCACAATAGATGCCACATTGTATGTCCTTAATAAATGTAATGAATGAAAGCTCAAAAAGTTCAGGAATTATGCACAGACTCTGTTATTTCTATAGATTATGGCAAATACATTTAGAACTGAAGTGGTACTTTGCAGCAAAGCACCCCCTTTTATAGGAAGGGGATCCTTGTTTTCAAACCATTTCACCATTAAACTGTTTACTTTTTAACAAATCGCTCAGGTTAACATAACGCATAACACAAACTCATAATTTTAATCTATATCTTATGCATGAGAGTGTCGGGGTATAGTTGCACTATTTAACATATAAATTAGCTAAATATGGATCACTAAGACAAGAGCAACAACATCAACCTCTGCAATTAACCTTTTAAAAAACATAGAGTTAATTAATCTGAAACTCTATGGCTCATTTAGCCTAAGACCCTTAAATGCTCCAATGCTTCATTATGGTGTAGAGGTGATCAAGAGTTTTCAAAAGGCCATGTCAAAGGAACACTACCTCCTTAAGGTCCCACCAAGTTAGAATGACATTGGGAAAGGCTTAGTAATGGGCTCATCACCAGAAAGTTGGTCATTAGTTGATGATGTTTGGGGGCACAGCAGCTCATAAAAATCACCTAGCAAGGTGTGGAGTGAATTGTTAATGAGGATTAATCTGTGATGGAAGCAAGAACACTCAGACTAATGAAATCATTGGCCTTTTGAGGTATTAAACAGCACCTCAGATCAAAGAAATGATTTTTGTCTTTTAGATATTGAGCTCCTTGAGGGCAAGGACTCTTTTGCCTCTTTTTGTAGCCCCAGCAGTTAGCACAGTGCTTGGCAACTTAGCAGGCTTATTAAATATCAATTTAAATAGTAATATAATAAATATTACTATAATATTAATATTAAATATTAATAAATATTTGTTGACTTACTGTCAGTATAGTATAGTATAGTATAGTATAGTATAGTATAGTATAGTATAGTATAGTATAGTATAGTATAGTATGGTATAGGCCACAAACAAGAATTTACTTGGATTACAACAAATGTTTCCTGTGTCTGGAATGCCCTCTCTTCCTCTACCCTAATCTGTAGATACTTTACCCATTCTTCAAGGACCATCCCAAATGTCACTTCCTCCATGAAGTATTCTTGATCCCTTATCTTGAAAAGTGATTAATCCCTTATATTTTATGCTTTTCTACCTTTAGATTCTATAAAAATTAGAACAGCATTCAGTGATTAGAAAACTGGCCTCAAAGCCAGGAAGAAATGGGTTCCAGACCTGCCTCTGACACATTCTATCTGTGTGTAAATCACTCAGTCCCTCAGATCTCTAGGAAACCCTCTGGGATCATAAGTTGCTGACTTCCTGTTTCCTCCCTATGTGGTTTCCTACAGCAATGAAATAACAGATCCAATCCCAGCCACTATCCACGTATAGGTCTTATATGTTCCTACTAGGTTCCATGAGAGCAAGAATCATGACTTATTCATGTCTGTATCTCTCCCAGGCACCTAGCAGAGTGCACCTAGCACTGTATGTCCTTATTTCAACTTTAAAAGATCATCAATTTCAGCAGTGTGGGTACTCCTGCCACTAATACAAACCTCAGAAGTTGGTCTTCATGAGTTACTATGGCCAAAAAATAGTAATTTCTTGGTGGCCAATTTTTAGGATGTGAACCTTTTTGAGCTTAGTGTAAGTATATTCCTCAAATGGCAGACATAGCCAGTCAGAACTTGAGCTCCTTTAATAGTTACAGATTTATTTCCACACTATGATCAAGTCTTGGAGGAAGACCTTAGAGGAATACTAAACATGGTCATAGGCTTCTCATAAACCTCTGATGAATTAATCAATAGAAGAATAAATGTAAAAAGGTAAAAAAAAGGTGAAAAGGTAAAAAAAGAATAAAGGTAAAAATATATATACAAAATATATCTAATACTGTGTATAGCCTTTTTATTTATTTTGTACATGATGCTAATTGGGGCATGGGCTTTAAAATATTTTAGAATTTTATCCATATTTGCATGCATCAGAGGAAAATGAAAAATAAAACACAAATTAGTAATAAATATTACAAGCTTTTAATTAACAGGCTTTCTTTGTTAATAGCTATGAATGATATGTGGCCAGCCTACTGATAATAATATTACCTAGCATTTCTATAGTGCTTTAGGGTTTGCAAAGCTCCTTTACAAATATCTTATTTTATCCTTACAATTCTGGGAGGTAGGTGCTCTTATTATCCCTATTTTATAGATGTGGAAACTGAGGCAAACAGGGGTTAAGTTACAGCCCAAGGTCACATAGCTAGTAAGTATCTGAGACAGTATTCAAATCCAGGTCTTCCTAACTGCAAGTCCTGCACTATTCAATGTACCACCTAGCTGCCTCCAATTCTAACTTCTACTGTTTAAAGAAAATCAAGTTGTTTTTATTCCTGTATGAACCATAATTCACATTTCTTTTAGTTTCCCTATAACAATTTTAAAGAAGTACAGGAAGCCCAACCTCTCTTAATTCTAATGACTTCCATCTGTTAATTATTTCTTATTCATCCTGTATATAGCTTGCTTTGTATACATCTTTTTGAATGTTGTGTCTAACATTAGATCATAAGCTCCTTGAGGTCAGAGATTGTCTTTTACCTTTTTCTGTATCCCCACTGCTTAATACAGTGCCTGGAACATAGTAGGTGCTTGATGAATGTTTACTGATTGATTGAAGTATTAGACCTGAGGGATTCTGTGCTTCTTGCTTTTGCCTCATTGCTCTGCTATCCTTACATCTATTTGGCACTTAATACCTTTCACATCCTTTATCTCATTTGACCCTTACAAAAACATTGTGAAACAGGCAGGGCAATTTTTATGGCCTCCATTTTCTAGATAAAGAAACTGAGACTCAAAGTTTACATGATTTTTCCAGAGGTCACATAGATAGTAAGTTAGTAGTAACTTACTTGTTAGTAGTAAGATAGTAACCCAGGACTAAATTTTAGGTGCCCTGATTTCTAAGCCAATTTGCTTTCTAGTCAACAAATCATTGCCCAAATAAGTATTGAGATCAACATGACCTCAAAAGTTCTCCAAAATTGTCCTCGAACCCTATGCTTAAAAACCTCTAGTGTTTGGGAACTTACTACCTCCCAAGGCAACCCATTCTGTTAGCGGATGTCACTAAATTGCAAGAAGTTTTCCCCACTGGGGGCCCAATTTAACCTCTACACAATACACATTCCTTGCTCTAAGCTGTACATTCTGGGCTAAAACTGTACAAGTCCAATTTCTTTTCTAATGACAACTCTTCAAATATTTTAAGATAATTTTCATGTCCCTTAGTCTCTTTTTTGCCAGGCTAAACATTCTAAGTTCCTTCACCTGATGCTAACATGGCATAGTTTCCATGCCCTTCACTACCCTGGTCAATTTGTTAGTGTTCTTCAAATTCAGTGCCCCAAATTGAACACAGTATTCCAAATGTGGTATGACTGGGGTAAAGTACAGCAGGACAATCGCCTCCCTCACCTTCTTTTGGAAATTAGAAATGCAAATCACTAAGCTCTAAGTCAATTTACATTATTGGCTTATTCTTGACTGCTGAAATCATAGTAATAAAAAGCATCTAGAGCATATTTAAATAATCTCCTCCCTTTTTGATAATAAAAATAACATGTCTGATGGAGAAATTTGTGATCACCTAGGCCTTGAATAATTAATCTCGTTAGCTAAGAAAACAAATTTATGATGTGAACTTCTGTGAACTCACAGTAATTATGTCAAATAGAGAATCAAATATTTGAAGCACAGAATGTCAGAAATGAAACAGACTGCAGAAATCATGTAAACCCAACTCCTTATTTTTGGATAGAAACAGTAACCCAGACAAGGGAAATGACTTGCCTAATGTCACAAAATATGTTTATAGTAGACCTGAGCCTAAAATCTTAGTGTCTTATTTCTCAAACTACTATTCTTCTATTTTCTTTTCTTTTTTATGGTCTTAAAAACATTTTTAAATACATATTTTCTTCCACTATGATTTGAGTGGTATATGAATTTATAAACACTTTTCTGCTCTTAGAGTTTTTCTTCTCTGCTTCAAGAAAAAAGTAATAACCTGTAAACCTCTTAAAAGAGAAAACATACAGTATGCTTTGAAGGGGCTTTGTTATGTAACATGGTCTGTGCTTAGATATGCAAGCCAGGTTGCATTATGTATAGTAAAGCCTTCCAAAAAGTTCCACTCATCAACATGCCCCAGAGAATCATTGAGCTAGAAACAGAGCTGTACTAAGGATTTATATACCAGTGAAGCCCCAGAAATTGCTATGAGGCACATTAAAAAATAAAAGAAAATTAAAGTTCATCATTCTATAGCTCTTGTAAGAACACATTTCTCATAACATCATTTTAGGAAGGCATTGTCAGTACTATTATTCCCATATTACAGATGTAGAAACTGAGACTCAGAGAGGTGATGAAACTTGCGTAACCCATGTAATTAGTACGACTTGAAGACACAAGTCCTCTAGCTAAAAGTCCAAGGGGGTCAGAAAAGGGAGCTCCTAGGTGGGATCCAGAAAACAAAATGTAAGCCCTCAAGTTAAATGTAAACAGGGATTATCTTTCTTTTTATCTTTATAGCTTCGGTTCTTAGTGCAGGCTTTGTCCATGGGAGATTTTTAATAAATATTTATTGAACTGAATTTTAGCACCCCCAAATGGTGCCACACCTTCTTTTTAAACAAATAGTATGGTTTAATTAGGACCATGAATATAAAATACTTAAGATGTTATTTTGCCCCACCCCCACCTCCAGAAAACTAATTCACCATTTATTTTCCCCTGACAGCCTTGGCTTTCTTCATTCTTCAATATCCTTAAAAAAAGATATGGTTGGGGAAAGGTCACTGGGGTGGGGAATATCAGGAAATGATGGTGAAGTACAGAAAAGGGGAAGCAATAAAGGAAAATATTGACACCATTCAATAATGAAAATCAACTATCCCAAAGAAAATTTCTATCAATTTGAATATATATAAATATATAGACATATCCAAGTGAACCATATGATTTATTTGCTTGGGTGTAGATCTTGGATAAAATATAAGATTCAGCAGTCACCTGCATCAAAGCATTGGTGTAACTATAAACTATTTGTATTTCGCTAACTTATTCTACTTGGCCACAGAGGCTAGACTTAGGAGTAATGAGTGGCATTTGTGAAATGGCACATTTAGCCTTGTTGTAAGGAAAACTTCTTAATAATTTAGTCCTATCCAAAAGTGGAATGTCCTATCTCAAGAAGTGGTGGACTCCCCCTCCCTGGAGGTTTGTAAGAAAGGGTGGATAAACACTTCTGGAGTACAATATAGACAGGATTCTCAGTCAGGTATTGGGCTGTATTAAATGCCTTGTGAGTTTCCTTTTAACACTGAGATTGATACTGTAATAATATTTAAAAGAAATTATAGCATCATTCTGACAACTAAGCATGTATTATTATCCACTACCAACTTATTTTGTTATTCATTAAGCTTTCAAAGGTTATCATGTATATGCAAGATGGTATAACACTTGTCATGGTCATTTTCCCATGAAGCTACAAGTTTTGAGTAGTTCTGATATTTGTGGTACTATTTATAGTGCTATTCATCTTCAAAAACAGTTGTATATATTAACAAATGACATGCCCTCCCCACTTGTCATCCGGGAATAAAGTAATGCTGACAGAAAAATCATTGAGTTCCCTGTGTATATGTGTCATCTAAATGTAATATTGCATTATTTGTACCCTCATTGAATCAAATAGCATAAGGATCCCTGTAAGTCTTACTGCATAGGTCTCATTTGTAAAAGTGTCTGATCTATAGGATGCAGCATTATTCTGTTATACAATTATGTCATTGGAGTACCCCATGTAGTAGACAATAATTTCTATTGAAATGAAAATGCTGAAGGCAAATAGTCATAGACTGCAGAATATTAGAGCTGGAAGGGGTCTTATAGCTCTTCTAGTCGAACCCCTCTGATGTCCATCATACCAGAAGTTGCTCAGTGTGCTTGAAGTAGCAGTGGATTTGCAAAAAATAACTGCCAAAAATCATCTTCCTAAGGCATAACTCTGACCATGTCACTCTTCTACTCAAAGACCTTAATTGGCTCCCCATTGCCTCTAGAATAAAATACAAATGCTTCAGCTTGGTATTTACAGCTCCCTACAAACAGATTCCAACCCACCTCTGAAGCCTTATTTCATGGTGCCTCCCTTCACATGTTCAATATTCCAGATAAAATGGATTGCTAAACTGTTCCCTAAACTTGCTGTCTCCTACATCTTTGTTTTGACTTGCAATGTATTCTTTTTTCATGTTCAATTATCACTCTTTTCTTATTTCAGGTCTTAGGTCAAGTACCATTGCCATATTATTCCTGATATACCCTGTTGCTAGTGTTCACTCACTAGTCACATTAATTTCTGTTAATTATACTGATCTGTATATGTGCTGTGTCTTCTTGCTCCTGGAGGACAGAGACTGTTTAATTTTTGTTTTTCCATCATCAGTTCCTAATCAACACTTTACACGCAGTAGGCATTTTAAAAAAATGTTTGTAGAATTTGAACATATCTATTTGGAAAAGCTATCCAATCTTAAAAATGTATGCTTCAATAACTATTTGCTAATACACTATTTGTATTTGTATGAGTTTGAAAACAATGTAGTAAATGGTGAGGTATAACACAGTGAAGATTGCTTTTTCCAGGAGAGTTTAATATTTGGAGTCAGTGAATTAAAGGTAATAATGAGAAAAAAAAATTCAGGCTAAGTGCATCTAGTTCAGTGCATCTATTTCTGTGTTGGAATCTTTCTAGAAGAAGTAGTTCTTGAAGAAAAGTAAAAAAAAAATTCAAAGGGAGAATACTTGATGAAGTAAAAAAAAAAGGGGGAAAAGAAGATCCAGGAATGGGAGAAAGTTAATGAAAACAATCAGTTAGAAGATGAATATTAGAAGCCTAGTACATTGGGCAACTGACCATCAGAACACTAACATTACGGCATTTAATATCAAAGGAAAATCAGTCTCACTTTATATATTTTCATAAGTTGCTTCCCTATCCTAATATTTACTCAAAACACAAGTCATTCATATTGAAAACCAAACTTAATTTATATATGTGCATAAAATTCAAATTTTCCTATATGCAGGACTTCTCTGTGAGATAGAAGGTGTAAACATAGGCCCACTCTACTTACTTTTGGGGATGGAACAATTATGTAATATGTCCCAGCTGGTATTTAGACTTTGGGAAATACGTAAGACACCAATGTATTTAGAAGTATCATGTTTCATTTATAATTCAATAATTCTTCAAAGGGTTCATTAGCTCAAGTCTTAAAATTAGCTATGAAAACAATCTTAATTCCCTGTAGGTCAAGTTGATTAATTTAACTGTAATCAACAGCCAAGAAACAAGTAATGAACTAAAAGTTTTTTATCCACAATTCTAAGATAATCAGGGTACCTCTGGATACTTGGTAGAATGAATCAATCCATTACTAAGGTAATTAGTAAACAATATATGTCAAAGTGTTTGAAAAATTAGCTTTTTTTTTTTACTTTTACTAATTATTTGACCAAAAAAAGTCTGACCTGTGCAAAGAAAATTAACTGCAATTAGAAGGAAAATTTAAGGAGTATATACTTGTAGCTGGTCTTTATGGTTTCACGTTATATCTCCTTCTGAAGGATCACTGTGGCACACCTTTAGACAGGCTCAAAGTGTATAACCAATGTCATTGATGTGCTAAATTGAACACCTTGAAGCACTAGATAGTTTTTACCCATCTCTCCAAGGACGGGCTTTTAAAATATGTTTAGCTTTCAATCTTCTTTTGTTCTATCATATTTGACTCTTATAATCTTTACTACATCCACCCTTCTCTTTGGAAATCAACCACCTCTTCATTTTGTGACCCCTGGCCTCCACATGATTCTGTCCTATTAATTCCCTAGCACAGATCAGTATAAGTACACACACTTCTTTCCATCCCCAAAATAACAATGTGAATTTCACTTATTGAGCTGAATGTGGTTCTCTAAGACTCCATAGTCATCCAGTCTAAACTTGAACTAGGGATACTACTTATAAATTGCCTTAGCCTTACAGACCAAGATCTACATAAACTTTTCTATATGACCTTGTTTTCTTATCTACCTAAGAATGACCCAAGAATATGTATGAGAACACTTAAAAGCTACAAAGAGGGGGAATTAGGGACAAAATGAGGAAGTCCAGTGTACTGTTATATTAAAGTGGCCTTTTCCTTCTGAAAAGTAGGAAGTGTCACTTGCAATAGGGAAATTTATGACAAGCATGCATTGAGGGACCATTATCAATAAGGCTTGTAATTTTTATACTGTCTATGATCACAGTGATAATTGCCAGAAATGACTAATTGCAGAATAACAGAATCAGCTGACATGAAGGAATTGGTTTTTCCAGCTAAGATCTTATAGACGTATCCAGCTTGAGGGCACAAAACATGTAAAACAAAGCTAACATATACTACACATACTAATTACAGGGTAGGCACATTAGAACAAACCAAATGTTGTGTGTTACATCATTCAAGAGGTCATTTGTAAAGACAAAATTCCAAGCAAAGCCTCAGATGCTGATTAAATGAAGTATTGTGCATAAGCTTAAATTCAACATTCACTATACTTTAGAACTGGTGTTTTATTTTTTGCTTTTTTTTAACAAAAGGAAGGAAATGCTGGTTTAATCTGTTCGATACTTATTAGAACATGTATTTGACCAGACATACATACATTCCCCTCCCCCAATACCAAAGTAACTATATCTAGAAAAGATGGGACATACCTGTGTCTACTGGGGGCCAGGATAAAGAAGACTATTCATTCCAGTTTGAATATATTGTCGTTTCTACCAAACAGGTCTTTGTCTTTTTCTTTTTGGTGGACTGTGGGTGATTAAACCTGGTTCAGTGTACCAGGTGTCTTCAAACACGCATTAAATATGTAGGGGTATGAAGGAAGCTACAAAATGTTATTAGAAACTATACTGTCAATCAGGTGTCCTCAGCCACGGAAAATGACTTCTCAGGAAAACAAACCAGGTTATGAGGCTGAGGGTGGAGGCAAATAATAAATAGGGAAGGCTTTAAGAAAAAATTAAGCAAAGGGGCATTACTACAAAGGCAGAAAAGGGCCTTACCATGCAGTGCATCAGGAAGAGGAGAGGGGCAGGGAGCATTCTGCAGACATTGGGCTGAGCATGGCATTCAGGTATCCTGTGAACTGGGCAGGCGTCTTCAGCACCATTCTCCTGGACAAAGCGACAAGTTTTCAGAGGGCTTCAGATGGCCATTGGGCACCAGATCCCCAGAGCTCAATTCATTTCCTTCTCCTAGAAAGATTTTTCCACCAGTGAAGTCTCAGCTCAGCACCACCATTTCCCTGCTGCTCCCAGGGGATCTTCATGCCCAGCTTCTGGGGTCATCACACAGACTTTGGAGAAGCAAAAGATAGAGACCTTATTGAAGCCGAGGCACTGACTACGGTCCTAAAGTGGATAGAAAAAGGGTGGGTGGGGAGGCCTTAGAAGGCAAAGAAGAGTGGCCTTAGGAAAACCATCCCCACCCATGAGGGCTCCTAGATTTTCTGATGACCGGCAATCTTCAGAAAACACCGAAAACTTTCCCACGCGGCGAATTCATATAGTTGCTTCTCCGGAGTGCGCCAACAACCTACATCCATTAAAGGAATTTGGGAACCATCTTACCGACGCCAACAGCAACGGCGGCAGCAGCAAAGGCGGCGGCGGCAGCAGTAGAGGCACCAAAAAAAGCAGGAGCGACCACCTCAGCTTCCGCGGGCCCAACTAAGTTGGGGGAACAGGAAGAGCTGTGGGTGTCAGAGGGCTTGGGAGATGGTTTGCAATGTCAGGAGTCCTCCCCTACCCCAACCACCGGGATGGGGATAGGGTGGGTGGAGGGTCCCTTCTTGCCTTCTCTCCAGAGGGGTAGAGGAGCGGAGCAGGTCAGTGCGTCGGGAGAAAGGTGGGGAAAGGGAGCATGCCTCTGTGTGTGTGCGTGTGTGTGTGCGTGTGTGCGTGTGTGTGTGTGTGTGTGTGTGTGTGTGTGTACGTACACGCGCGTATCTGAGGTGGGGGCAATTTGGGAGTGCCTGGTTGGAGATGGAGGGCGCGGAAGAGGGGTGGTTCCTGCGCCCCCTCCTGCCTTCAGGCTGACGAGCAGCTCGGGCTTCCCCACTTCTCGGTCTGCGGAGCTCGGTTACCTAGCGACTCACTCCGGGGAGCCCACGCTGACGCCTGTTAGCTGGAGCTGCGGCAGCAGCCAGCCAAGAGGAGGGGGAGATGTAGGAGGGGGCGGGCTCATGGCCTCACGATCTTCTAGGTTCCTTTTCTCTCTCCTCCCTTCTCTTGCCACCCCTGTCCTTTTCTTTTATTCTTTTAGGCTAAGGGGGTGACGGCAAATCCTCACCCCTAAATCGCGAAGGGGAGAGGGCAGATGGGGCAGCAGAGGACATTAAAGCAATCTTAATCTCCATCCTCTCCACCTCATGCCCGGCCTCTCTCCGCCACCTCTCCCCCTCACCCCCCCCCCAACATTGCGCTGGCTAAATGTGGCCAAAATGGGGGAAGGGGGGTTGGGGAGAGAACAGTGAAATTGAGGAGGGGGCAGTCATTGCAGAGGGAGACAAGGGAGGGGCGACAGGCTGGCAGGGAAGGGGATGTCCTTTTTTAGGAGGTTCGGGCTTCCCCCAACCACAGACTGGGACTACTGCACTGGTGCTCCCACCCAGGGTCCGCCCAGGGCGGTAGGAGAGGAGCAACAGGTGGCTGCGCTCCTGCCCATGGGGGCGCAGGATAGACTGGATGATGGTGATGAAAGGAGTGATATCTTCCCGGAGCTTTCGGTGCATCTGGGCAATGGGAGCAGAGAGAGATGGGCCCAAGGCTAATTTGGAAGCTTGCAGAATGTAGGCACGTGGGTGTGAGTGTGTGACACACAAACATACCTAACGTCCACGTGGGTTAAATGGGGACAGTTCTATTGCTGGCGATCAGACCTCCGATCTGTCCACTCTTTTTCTAACAGCTATAGGCAAGGTAAGGAGTGTAGGGCAGTATATACTCCCAGATGGGCTGCCCTCTCCCTTTCCCCTACATCTTCTTCCTCTCTCTATTCCTGCTCTGTGAGAACACCAGGGCTTAACACAGTGCCTGGCACACACTAGGCGCTTAATAAATTCTTGTTGACTTTACTTTCTAAGATCTTTGTCCAAACCAAAGACAACCAAGTCTCTTACCAATGACCTGTCACAGTTTCTCTGAAATTAAAAGCTTAGTTTTGACAGAGGAGCATTTGCCCTCTGACCTCATAAATCTTGACCAGCCTTAGAAATGTTCTTCTTTATCTAGCCATTTCACCTTATTCTAGGACTTAGTTTCTCATTTTCCCTGATGTGTTCATCTTTCTTTTTCTCTCCCTTGTGGATTATGGGAGTGGGGATGGGAAGGTTCATCAGAGAATCAGGAAAGGAACTAATTAGATTGGGGGTAAAATCAGACCATTGCTGTATCTCCATCAATCAATAAACATTTATTAGCACCTACTGTCTGCTAAGTAACTGAGAATGAAACAGGCTGTATCCTAGAAAAGCTTTCTTGGGGAAACGATAGGTGTATGCTCTTTAAAGAAGGAACTATTTCTTTTTTTGCAATTATATCCTCATCTCCTAGCATAGTGCCTGGCATATAGTAGACATTTAATAAATGCATATTAATTGGTTGAGGTATATACAAAATATATCTCTTCTCCTTGAAATTAACACTAATTCTTGGAAAGGCTGTGGATTTTGCACCTTGTAATGGTACCTTAGTTATAATCAAGTTCTGCTATATAGAGCCTATCCTATCCAAAACATCCTTCTGCCTCCTCACAAGTATGTATGTATGTGTGATTTGACCAATCTAGAACGAGTTTTTTCTTCTGGACCTCCTCTCTGGTGTGTGTCACTGGAGAGAGACAGGCAGAGACAGAGAGGAGAAAGGGAATAATCCTTTATATAACTCCTTTATATAACTCCTACTATGTGCCAAGCACTGAGCTAAGCACTTCAGAGATATAATCCTCACAACCACTCTGTGAGATAGGTGATAGTATTACCCTCATTTTACAGTAGAGGAAACTGAAATAAACAGGTTTAGTGACTTGCCCATGGTCACACAGCTAGTTAAGTGTTTGAAGCCAGAGTTGAACTCAAGTCTTCCTGGCTCTTTCTGACTCCTAACTCCCAGCATTCTATCTGCTCCACCACCTAGCTGTGGAGAGTATATAGGAAATAAATATTTGTCTTATGTCAGATTCATGTTGTACATTTGCTACCTTTCTACTTCCACTATATTTGAAGTTATATTATTGATAGAAGCCATCACTTAAGCTATAGGTATTTTTTTCTCTGTGGATGTTGGATGGGTGAGTTGGGGTATTAAGAGCCAAAGAATATGAGAAAAGGGGAGCCTAAACTCTATCCCCTCAGTAGACCCCATAGAGGCCAGGTTTCCCTAGGAATGAACTTGGTCAAGTCCATATTCTTGAGTCCAGAGCAGATGGGCCCTTGAAGGAGAAGGTAGTAGTAGTTAAAATGCCCCAGCTCATTGGGCTCAGTAGTAGTTCTTAGTGTTAGAAAAGAATGAAAGAAAGAAATTAAATACACTGGAGCATGCTTTTGTGAGATCCACTGCCCCTCCTGGCTTGGGAAGATAAGGATCTATTGTGAGAGTGGGAGATTATATCCCAGAAGAAGAGAATATATAGACACATAGCCTGAAAAAAGATGCTATCTGCTTATGTGGTAGGTATGGGGGTAGGGATTTCATAGAATATGAAGCTGGAAAAGACCTTGGAGAAGTTGCAATTCAACCAGCATTTTACAGATAAGAAAACTGAAGCCCCACAGAATAAGGTTACTTGTCCAATATCACACAATTAGAATGTGGTTGAGACAGATTTTGAACCCAAGCCATCTAGGTCCAATTTCAGTATTTAGATTCAGAAGACCTGGGTCCAAATCCCATCTATTCCACTTATTGCCTGTGTGGCCTTGGGAAAGTCACAACCTCCCTGAATCTCAGTTTCCTTATCTGTAAAATGAGGAGTTTGTACCAGATGGCCTCTAAGTTTCCTTCCAGCTCTAAATTTATGATTCTACAAACCATTCTTTCTATAGTCATTGTTTTCGGTTTAAGGGAAAGTAACCTTTAAGAGGAATTTTGCTAATGCCATTCTCAGCTGACTTCAAAATGGCAGCCTAATATCAGGAATTCAGAATTGTCCCTCAACACAGAAATAGCACAATAGGTACATTTTTGAAGCTGCCTTCAAAATATGTCTTTATTAATCACACTTATGGTTTGTTAGATAAGTCCAGAGTTTAGAATAAATAGAAAAGTAGAACTCTCCCTGAATTTCCAATATGATCCACTGTCTTGCCATGATATTCCTTAGAGAAATGTATTTCAATAAAAATGATTTTTGACAACAAAAGCACTTTATACACACATAGCAAAAATTGGGTAAATGTTGGTCTGTGAAATTTATAGCCTATAAACCACCAAAAAATTTCAAGCATTTTGGGATTCCTCCATCTGTCTCACCTACTGTATTCATCCTCTCCTTTCTTTTAAAAATGAATCTGAAAATCAATATGGAATTAAGAAGCATCAGGAATGTATTGTCCACAATGGCTTAGTATATCCATCTAGAATGTAATTTTCATGTATCTATCACTTGTGCCTGGGCTACACTTATTTACAAGCCCAAGAATAGCAGAAAATATTTTTGTGAGATCCACTCTGCCTTCTCAGCTGGGAATATATGTCTGCTCCCTCAGGAGGAGTTTTACCTTAAGAGAAGAAGGGAACAAGAAATAACCACGTTGCTTGGGAAGAATTACCTGTTGCAGAGATTATCTCAGAAAATATTCTAGTTGCACTTTCCTCAAAATATAAAAGATTTTTCTAAGTTTCAGATGAAGGCCTAGAAAGAGTATTTATCAAGTTTGACAATAATAGTAACTAACATTTATATAGCACTATGTACCAGGCTCTGTTCTAAGCACTTTACAAGGATTAACCTCATTTGATCCTCACAATAAACCTGGGAGGTAGGTGCTATTATTATCCCCACTTTATAGATGAGGAAACTGAGACAAACAGAGGTTAATGATTTGACCAGGATCACTCAGCCAGTGTCTGAGGTTGAATTTGAATTCAGGTCTTTGTGCCCCTAGGCCTAGAACTGTATCTGCACCAAACCTGGCAAGAATTGCTGATATGGTGGCTGACAGAACCAAGATCCCCAAATGCATAGAAAGACCTGAAACATGTAAGATACGATTTAATAAGGATAAATGCAACATTTTATACTTTGGTTCAAACAATCAATTGCATAAATATGAGACAGATAAAGTGTGTTTAAATGCTAGGTCATGAAAAAATCCAAGGGGAATAAGGAGTACAGCAAACTTGATATGAGTCAACGGTGTCACATACAGCCAACAAAAGGTAATGCAATCTGAGGCTACCTTAACAGAGGGGTATAATTCAGAATGAGGTATTTGATAGCTCAGTTATATTTTGCCTTAATACTTTGTTCAGTTCTAGGTGCCAGAGTTCAGCAGGTCTATGGACAAGCTGGCACATATCAGGAAAAGGAGTCCTAGAGATAGCAGTGGTGGTGAATATCTCATGGGGCAAATAGTTCAAATGCTAGCTGAGAATCATTGTAAATGCAGTTCAGTGTGCTCATGAAAAAAATCATATGGTTTTTAAAAGCAGAGTGAAATGTGGACAAGCCTTTATTGTGGTGTCATAAGAATCATTTCAATCCCTATGAAACATATGAAGATACTTCACCAGAAGGGTGTGGGATAAGTCTACTGGATCCATTAGAAAAGCCTCCTCTGAAGGCAGGTATAGAAATAGATATGTCATAACAGAGAAGCATCACTGACCAAAATTAGGAACTTTCTCAGAGGAAAGCTCATTCTTTCCTGGAGAACAACCATAGAAAATCTTATTACAACCACATCATTGAAATTACTGAATTGGAAGTCTTCTGACACACTAAAGGATAGTATGATAGAAAGTCTTAGTGGAAAAACTTATGTATTTATATGGGGGGGACATGTTGGGGGAGAGATGCTGATGACTGCTAACTCAGAGATGACGTAGCAAACTTACTTACAAAAATGTGAAAATAAATTTTGGGGTGGTAAAAAAGCAAAGAATGCATATTCTACATTTGTGGTATCTACATTTCATCACAGAGGGGAGAAGCCATATGACTTTCTAATTCATATAGGTATCAAATTATGGAGAATGATAGTGGATGGGGACATTAAAGACTAAAGGTAAGATTAATATCAGGTTGGGAAAAGTATACAAAGTTCTGAAATGCAACAAACTAGTAGGAATAGAAATGAATAGCCAAGACTATGTGGAATCCACAGTTTAGTACATAAAGATTTAGTACTTAAGATGGAAAATAGGCCTAAAGATGTTCAGAAGAATTCCCACTGGGAAAATCCAGCTACAAAAAGCTAAGGAATAAATTGGACCAAACATGGGCTAAGGAATTGAGGTAAAACAATAAAAATAGGCACATAGAGTCTTAAAGGCAAGTACCATGGACAGTAACAGTATCCTTGGAAAAGTACCAGAGCACAGGGATTGAAATCGGACTGATATGTCATCATTATCATCTGGGGGGAAAACCAGGGAGACAGAGCAAACTCCATTGTGAAGATAGCCACACAAAGACTGCATGCAAGTGAGTGGTATATATGCCACAGATCCTACGGAAGTTAAGAATAGCAGCTCTAGTTTTGAGAAAAGGTAGTGAGTGCAGAGAGGAGATCACTAAATCCTAATGTATTCTTTTCTGCCTGGAGTCATAGGGCCTCATATAAAAGTGACTGAAAATTGAGAATGTGTACTGTACTATTTTCCTGGATAGTGGAACGCAAGTAACTATTGTGTTCCAATCATTCTACAAAAGATATTTGAAGAAAATACCTTTAAAGGCTTTTGAAGACTTCTGCCTTGGAGAACTAAATGCTAAATATTACCCATATTTAGGATACATTACAATGACTAGCACTTAGCACTTTGATATCACCTCCTCACTTCTTGGCTTATATAACTTCACATAGCAGTCCATCAACCATTTGCCCATTTTGGCAATCATCCACACAACTGTGGCAAAGAAGGCTGGTTCAATGAAGTGAAGGTCACATAAGATTACTGTCATAATCTTTGATGGAAGTCTCAACCTTTCAACTCTACTGTCATATGCTTATAATCTAGTTCTTTGGCTGTTACACTTCGGCCTTTACTCCTTCTTTAGCTATCACCATAGCTTCAATGTCCCACATCCTTCTGGAATGGGCATCTGCATCCACATTTGTTTCCCCTGATTGGGATTGAATTCTGAATTCATATTTGGTCAGTGCTGCATCTCATTTCTGGCAAATAGCATTTAGCTTGCACAATGGTCAGGATATGTTAGAAAATTATTGTCAGTCCAGACTTGTAACTTTGCTCCATACATTTGGTCTTTGAATTTCTTGGAAACAGCTCACTTCAAAGCCAGAAAATCTAGCTTGTGAATTTAGTAATGGATCTTGTTATTAGTCAAGCCTCTGCTCATAAATGCAAGTGGTTTTATATGGCCATCACAACTAAGATATCTCCACTAAGACAGAAGCTAACAGAAATCTACCATGTATCTTTATCTTCAGCTTGAAGAAATGCTGAAATAAAGAAACAATAGTATGATCACCTGCTTGTTTACAAAACTTTTAATGGGGCAACAGAGTTCTGTAGAGAAATGTTGGTATTGACAGGTCATATAAATTAACTCATGGAAAGTTACTCTGTGCCTAGCTGTTGAGAGACTGAATGACTTACCTTTTTGTAAAATAGCCCCAAAGACTAGTGGGAACTCTTTAAAGATAACCAAAATTACTTATTACTTGTTGTACTTATTGTACTTCCTGTACTTATTATACTTCCTAATGAATAGATTGGGAATGATGGACACTGACTTCAGTAGGCTCTACAAAAAAGAGACCACCTGCCAATGATTCAAAAACTTCTTGATCCAGAAAACGGATCAGAAACAGCTCTTTCAAGTGAAGGCTGTTTACTATACCCACCAAACCAGTTCAAATGATCAGAGAAGGCTGAACCCAAAGTTATCACTAATCCTGCTTACAATTTCATCAATAGAGTATAATAGAGTGCAGACATAGCCCTCAGAATATAGTAACGGTGCTTGTCAGCCTATACCTTGAGCTCAGATTTAGGTAGGCAAGACTATAGTTTTGATGAGGATTGCAATCATCTTATATCATCAACCAGCACAGTTACAGGGGTAACTGAGTCAATAGATCATAGGAAAGCAAGGCCTATCCAACCAGTGACCAGACTAACTTGTGATTTTTGAGTTGAAATTGGTAAAATAAGTTTAATTATTGCTCACTATTGTGACACAGGCCTCTAGTCTCTGATGCTAGGGAGTCTAAGATCATTGGATTTCTTGAGTTCAGAGTTCTGAGTTACAGTAGAGTTAGGGCCAATTGGGCACTCACACTAACTATGGCACCAATATGGTGAGCCAAGGGAGTGGAGGGACACCAGGATGCCTAGGGAGTGGTGAACTAGACCAGAGTGAAAAAAATGGAGCAGGTTAAAGCTTTCATGCCAATTAGTATTGGGATCAGGACAGTCAGTGGTCATTGCCCTCCCAACTCAAGTAATAGGGAGATTTGGTTTCAAAACAAATTAAAAGAAATGGTTTAAATGTAAACTAGGAAGTAATGCTAATGTTTTCTGATACAACATGTGCCTTACATGTAATTACATTTGTTCATTGATGAATGTGTTAATTACTGCATGTTCAATGGTGTTTTTTATTATGTTCTTGTAATGCTTATATGCTCAGTATTGTCATTATGTCTGTTATAGATATCATTGTTAACTTTTCTTAGTTTATCTGTTGGCTCTGTATACATAGTTGTGGTATTTTGATTATGTTTAAGGCCTGCTTTAGGTAGACTTACAGTATAAGGTATCTTTGCTTTTACTTTATAGATATCCATATGCTGTTGTGGTATGTGCATGTAATGTTTTCTGCATGCACCAGAGGTCTGTGGTCACTGAATCAGTTTGTAAAGTAATAGCTTGTGTTAAATTCTATGTCTATTATATATTGTTGATATATATTTGCAAAATAAAAGGCAACTTAAGGTGACTACTTAGGGTACTGGGTTAAACATACTTGTTCTGTTATGTACTGATATGTATTTGATGCTATGATGCATTATTCCTGATACCAAACATCTGATTTTGCAGGGGTCTACAAAATTCTAAATCCCAGAGAGGAATGTAGCACTTTACCCCAGGGGCTGTCAGGGATGAAGAGCAGAAGGCAGGAGAGGAAAGAGATTATGCTGTATATCATGGGGATAAACATTTCAAACACTGGCTAACCATTATGGTAAATGTAGTTCATTATGCCCATAGAATGATTGTGTGATTCAAAACCACAGAGCAAGATTTGAATAATCCTGTGCAGTAAGGAAATGATGGAGCTAGAGAGGAGCAGAGAAAGCAGTTGCATGTCCACTCCCCAGTGGCACCAATGGCACCATAGAGCAAAAATAGGGACAGTCCAATAGGGTTAATAGTTCCCAGGTTTCCCCACAATGGTCATTGTTATCCTCCACAGAAAAATGGTGCATAAGTGATAAGAGTGGAAGATAAGACTGAAGTTTTCTTCCTCCTGTGTAAATCCTGTGACTGAGCAAGGGTCTTTTTTTTTCTCTTTCCACTTTCTTAGTTTTTCTTTCTTCTGTCTTTTCAGATGGAGATTTAAACACAACATATCAGATTTCCCCTTTAAACTGCTTCCTATGAATGAGTGAATGAATAAATAGAAATGCACTTATTAAGTATTTATTATGTTTTGAGTACAGTGTTAAGCTCTAAGAATACAAGTTTTAAAAAAAAAAAGTGAGATATTCCCTGCTCTCAAGGTACTCAAATTATAATTTGGGGAGACAACATATACAAGGGAGTTGAGCTACTGTGTAGATGGAAAGGTTTGGAATCTTAAGAGTACAGTAGTAGAGTGGATGGCAAAACTTAAGGGCCTTCCAGTTACATAAGTAGGTAATATGATTGTGCCAAGGGATTGCAAGGCATAAAGCCATGGAAGATTTTAAGGCATGAAGGACATTAGGAAGCAGAGGCAAGGCAGATAGTAAGGACTGGTGATCACCCATTTCATTGAAAGGAATAGAGTTGCTGATTCTCATTTAATTTAAGCCCAGTGAACAATCAAGCTGCCCAGAAGAAAGGAGAAGACAAGTGCAATCCCAGTGGTGGTATGCCTTCATTTACTGGTTGAGCTCTAGGACATCTCAAGGCCAGGGGAAGAGTTGAGGAGGGAAGGAAAAGTGAGGAGGGCACCTAGTAGCTTTGGGCCTTCCTAATGCCTATCTGGGTGGATTCTATGATTTTAATAGTATTGTGAAGTCTAGTTCCTCTAGATAACTATTGGACTAATTCCAACTGCTCTCTGTGTATTTAATTTTGTGCAGAATATGTGGGTGACACAGGCTCAGAGAGAGGGTTAGCTCACAGTGGTAATTAGCTGCAAGTCTCCTTTTTTTCCTATTGATGGCTTACAGGCCACTTGGAGGCAAAAATGAGCTAATGATATTGACATATTTTATTTTTTTTCTCATTACCCAATAAATCTAACAGGCAGAAATAAAACCAAGTTAGGATTTTCTTTTCTTCTGTCTTGATAGAGATAGTCTTCATTGTGATTGTAATCAAAAATGCCTGGAGCTAAGTTATCTCTTCTGTTCTGAACTAGAAGAAGGCAGAGGAGGGGGAAATTGGAGGAGAAGGTTATGGCTAGGAGGGAACCCTCTCTCTGAGCTAGTCCTAGTGGTCAAAGATAGGTGCTGTCTGAGTGCATTCTGTCCCTTTCTCTTGTTGTGGGTGCAGACAGGGACAGAGTGAGGAGTGCTTAGCCTGCTGTTCATCATTTATTGCTTCCACTATCACTTACTGCTTCCACCTGTGTGGTGAGAAGGCTGGACACCTTGCTCTCAAAGAATCAATTGAATTAGCTTGATCTGACTAGTGTGAAGAAGAGAAGACTGAGGAGACACAACTGACTTCAAGTATTTGAAGAGCTCTCATGTGGAAAAGGGACTAGACTTGTTCTACATGGCACCTAGAGGTGTTATAGAAGGTATTTCTGGTTAGACATGAGCTGAGCTAGATTATTTCGGAAATCCTCTCCACATCAGATTCTGAGAATGAGGAAAAAACCTATGCATGATATACTATAACCAAATATGTATATACAGGGGAAATTGTTCCGTATAACTGCTTTACCAAAGGCTGCTGAGAAAGCCCCTTCCCCCCCCACCTCTCCTAATTAGTTGGCCACTTGCCTTAAAAAGAAACAGGAAAACAGACTGCTGCATGTAATGCTGGTAGAACAACTCATTACATTTGATGTATCCTAAGCACCCCAGAAAATGCAATCTGAGATAATGGCAGTGTCTAGACAGCAGACACAACCAGACTGTGATACAACAGCAATGGTGAGTGTGCAGTTCACTGCTGCCCATATGCTAAAATTCTTCTGGATATGATACAAACACACTCACTGCATCCAGATGAGGTGTTAAAGGAATTGTTGTAACTGAATACTTTGGATATTCTGTGGCCCACTGACTGAGCAGAGTTATACTATTTCTTTGCCTATGGTAGGTACTCAATATCTTTTTTATAGAATCTCAGAGTTAGAAGGGCATCAAAGTCTCTAGATGACTAAAGCAATCAAATGGAGCCTCTATATGAGTAGGAATCTTTTATTCTTCTCCCTCACAAGCATTCCTGATGAAGAGTTAAACTATCTTCTTTTGGAAGGCTACCAGTAATGGAAAGCTCATTATATCTTAAATCATCCTTTTTAGCTTTTTAATAGCTCTGGGAAGTTTTTTTTCCTAAAATCAACACAAAACATCTGCCTCTCTAAAATGCCCATCTATTGCTCCTAGTTATTTCTGTTTCTGTGGTTCAAGAAGAGCAAGTTAAATCAACAAGTATTTATTAAACATCACTGTGCTAATTGCTAGTCTAATGCATGACACAAATAGATAATAACTTCTGTCATTCTGACATTTTGTCTTTATTATTACAACCTAAGATTGTATTGGGTATGTGTTTTGCTGCCATGTCATACTTTTAATTCATATTGACATTATACTTAGTCCAATGAGATAGTTGTAAAAAAAAATGCTTGGCACAATGCCTTACACATAAGTTCTTACTCACTTATTTCCTTCCCTTATCCCCAATGCTTTTTCACAGGAACTATTGTCTAAATAGTCCTCCCTTGCACCTAGATCTGTAAATCTGATTTTTTGAGTGTCAATGTAAGATGCTGCATTTATCTCTATTCTACTGTATCATATTAGATTTTACCTATTTTTCTAGCTTGTATAGTTCTTTTGGATTGCCTTTTCTTTCATCAAATGTGTTGGCTACTGTCCCAGCTTCATCCATACATCTGATAACCATTGTTGTCTTTACCCAAGTCATTGATAAAATCATCAAATAGCATAGGGCCAAGGACAGATCCTCAGCAAATGCTACTGGACTTCCCTCAATCAACAAATTTTGGATCTTGTCATTCAGTTGAATTCTCCTAACCATTCTCTCATTCAGCCTACATTTCTCCATCTTGTCCACATGCATATTATGAAAGGGTTTGCCAAGCAACCTGCCAAAATTGAGGAAATAGGTTTGGAAATCTAGGAATTGAAATATGTCTTGGCATTGCCTAGATCAGGTATGGGGAACCTGCAGCCTTGAGGCCACATGTGAACTTCACAGAACAAATCCCATTTGTGCAGCCCTTTGACCAATTTGGTCAAAGGGCCACACTTCAGGACCTAAAGGGCCATATGCGGCTTCAAGGCTGCAGGTTCCCCTCCTCTGGCCTAGATTAAAATTATGTAGAAAAAGACCAATACCCACACAAATGAAGTAAAATAAAATTGGTTGAAAAACTGAATTTCACCTGAAGGAGAAAAGATGTAAGTTGGACGTGAAAATTGCCTTTCAAGTATTAGTAGGGTTATCTCGGGGAAAGATGAATAAGACTAATTCTCATGGCCCCAGGGAGGCAGAATTCACCTAACATAAGGGAAAAAATGATTCATTTGATCAACCACTTCCTCTCTGTGAGACCCAGTTTCCTCATCCTTCTAACTAAGGGTTGGACTAGCCAGTCTCTAAGGTTCCTTCCAGCTCTAACATTCTAGGATTCTGAGTTGTTCAATACTGTGTTCTACCTCATTAGGCACAACCTTAGTCTTTTGACCAACTGCCTAGGTGGCATAATCTTTGCTTCACAATTTCATCATCAGCATTGCAAGCACAAAAGGCAACACGGAAAAGTTAAAAAAAAAGTGGTGCAGAATTGGAATTAGAAAGACCTGGATTCAAGGCTTGCCTCTTACACATGTTGGCTGTATGACCATGGATAAGATATGTAATTTCTCATTATCCCCAGATAATTTTCTAATATGAAGTTACAGATGAATGACCTGCTGATGTGCATTGGTAGATAGACTTCCCACACTGGGAGTTACCCATGCTGATGGAATAACAGGTTCAGACTCTCCCCAAAATAGAAAGTACATTAGAAACCTATTTTACAACTTTTTAACCAGTCAGGATATATGATATGTAAATTTGAAGAATCTCAAGGGTAAACATCTGCTGAAAATGTTTTAATCCATAAGCATGTTCTCACTAGGAAAAGAACTCTGGCATGTATGCTTTGGCAAAGCAGCAGTAACTGCTGATGAATAACTATTTGTATTATTTCTGTACCAGCCTATACCCATAGGGCAAGAGCATTACAGCATGTTAAAAAAGGATTAGACAGGCATCAGTTAAATTAGCCTTATTCGAGTTCTGTTAGTCTCTCTGGTGTATATTTAATAACATTACCATGGAACACCATTAACAGAAATTTCCTTCTTTCAAGTGTTATTGCAATGGAAAGTAAAATGGTTTCTTTAAAAAAAATACCAACATTTTACCATCTTGAGCAACAGAAGATTACTAAAGCAGATTAAATTTTCTCTCCTTAAAAAAGTATCACTCACACAAAATAAGGAGTTAACAAAACTGCTTCTTAATATAATCCATAGCCTGTGCACAGAAACCTCTGCCAAGGTTTATAGAATTGCTTTTAATGGATAAAAGTGCCAGGAAACAAATAATAAGAATCCCGTCATTGACTTATTTGCATAAACGTTCCCTATGCTTATCATAAAGTCTAGCCCAAAGCACATTTTAACAAATCCCCCCATCATTTTTTAAAAGTGAAAATGATAAACTTTAACATGTCATTCCTTCCAAGATAAAAGGCATTTCCTCCTAAAAGCACCTTAATTCATTTCCTATATTGATATTTTCTCACAGGAAGCAGTTGTGTCAAGTTATTGAACTTCAGGTTGATGTCTTCAGACTTCTCCAGCCAACAGGAGATATATTTTAACCACACCTCTCTAAAAGACACTTAAAAATCTTTTAGAGTCTAAAACGCCAGCATCCTGGGGACTCCATCATTCTCTAAGCCCATTAAAGCTAGGGTTATTCTTTTACTAAAACTAGTTAAAATATTAGTGCTCTGTTAGGTATTTGCAAAGATTTAAAATCATCTGCCAAAGTCTCTAGGATCCCTTTGAGATCTAAGGCTCTGTGATTCTATGATGTATAGTGATGTTCTCTGGGCAACAGGCAAAGAAAATTTAATACAAATTTTCCCTGTGAAGTTTTCACAGGGCAATCCAAAGTAACACGTCATACTATACACTTTAAAAAGTAATTTTTTCTGGATTCTTCCCTTTCTCTTTTCTTGCTATGGAGTGCACAAACATAAAATTCCTTATCATCAAGCTGGAGCTTTATTCACAGATCTTCCCAGAACTTCCTACCTCTCTCATTTTAATTCACAGCAGTCTATACTTATCTTGCACTTATTCTATTTTCAACATATCCTTCATTTATAGATTGAGCCATTTTGAGTTTTCAGTTGAAAGTTGTTTCTCAGACTTTATTCCTCATTTATAGGAGAGGGGGTGGGGTAATAATAGTTATGTCCTAAGTTAATTATAATTAAAATTATTCATATACTTGATAATGAGTTAAATAAGTAATCATGAGTAATGTAAGTAAGCTGAGCTTCTGTTCTCACAACAAATTGAGAATACAATATTTAAATGAAGTATCTCATGTATACTAGGGCACACACTACCATATTCAAAAGATTAATATTAACACATTAACTCAAATCTGCTGGGGAGCCACTCACATAAAAATGCTAAAAATATGAAGAGTGCCCAAATCATGCATTCTTTTCCTTACTCTCAACAATTTATAATATTAATAGCTCTAAAAGTTGGTAAATATCCTCAGATGACAGGAAAGTTATGGTAATTAAGAGATACAAAATTGATTTATGATCAAAGAGATTCCCTTAACACGTTTCCCACCTCCCCCCACCTCCAGTTAACCTGCTTACCTTGGAAATCAGGAACTCTAATGTCAACTCACTAATGTAAAGCAAGGAATTTCTTGACTAGATGGAAGAAAAGAATTCTCCCTCTCCTTGCATTTCCAGTAGAGAGCCTTTTGGAGAGCTTTGTTTGCTACAGCATTTCTGCCAGAGGCAGACTTGTTTGAAAATTTGTGGAAGAAAATTCTAGTGCAAGGAAGCTAGTTTTTCCACCAAGTCATCAGATTTGTAAAATGTTGTAAAATGTTCATGCATTGGTCACATCATAGAAAATACATTAGCACTGAATTATTTGGGGATTAACATTGCCAACTGATGTGGGTAAATTTCCAAAGCAGACCTTTCAGAGAATAAAGAACTGAGACATAGGGTAAGAATCACCAGGATGTTTATTATATTGCATTTCTGCTATAATGCCCTACTACATTTTGTCTTTGAAAAGAGAACTTCAATTAGAGATTGGAAGACCATATACTAGGAAGGATACATAGAATACAATGTTGAGCATAGAGTCAGGAAGACCTGGTTTCAAGTTCTAATTCTGATACTTGCCAGTGAGTTGTAGTTTCTTGCAGTGGTGATAGCAGTCCAGTAAGAGACTATGAACCCTTCAGGGAGCAGGCCTAGTGAGTCAAGGCACAAGACCCAAAGAGTTTTGTGAGAGGATAAAGTGTTAGCCATAACTTTCAAGAGTTTAACAGAGGAAGAGGAACTGCTAAAGAGGAACATCTAGACTAAAAAACCCAGCTGAATTAGCTGTTGATCAGAGACAGTGAAGCCAGGGTTAGCACTGTGAGGACACCATGAAAAGAAAAAGGACATCGGAGTCCTGCCATGCTAGAAGTTAAAGCCACCTGGGCCACATATGCTCCCTACATGAGTAATTTGCATATTCTATGTACATGCTCACTCTTCCCATTGATATTTTGTGGTTGTGGGAATGTCTTTCCCATACTTATGAGGAATGTTCTGTTACTATTGTTTATCTGATTCCATTTCAATAGATGCCTCTACTTTGAGCTAATAGCACTCTTTGGCTAATTATTTAAGGTAAATGTGCTGGTGAGAGCTTATGAGCTATGGTTTTAGTACTGCACATTCACAGAGAACCTTGAATTTAGGAACAGCCATCCTCTGAGACAACTAACCTGTGAGAAGTATTCTAGTGGTAGCATTCCACTGTGGGAGCTCATCCAGGATATATTTGGTGTCCTATACAATGGCAGTGACCCACCAGAGAAAGATAAGATTTTTGTTTTGTTTTCAGACTATGATTGAAAATCTTTTTCCTGATGTGTTTCCTTTATAGGTAAGACCAGTTTGTTTGAGATAACTTCTGCACAATTGAATGTTTATGTACCGAGTTTTATTGTATTCCTATGTCCATTATAAGTATGGAAGCTGATAAGAGCATCATGGATGCTGCAACCCTAGAATATTAGTACGTAGCAATTCATCTAAAGCACACTGTGGTAGCTCATCTCTGTTAGTTTTTTTTTTATTTTTTTCTTGGGCAGATCTAGACTTTTTGCCTTACTGTAAAATGAATTTGGACAGCTTCTCTGAAGTCCTTATGGACTGTAGGTCCTTAGTATCAGACTTGCTTAATGTCCTAGAAACCCAGAGTATTGAACATGAAGTGCTTAATCCCTTTGGAATTTTTAAAAATTTATTTGATTTCTTTTAAAGTCAGCCTAGTTGTTCTAGTGAAGGGTGAGTCCAGACTTCTATTTAGAAGACCCCGTGTGTTGCAGCAGTCCAGCAGGGAATTTTAGTTGTAGTATGTATCTCAGGGATGTATTGGAAATTTTTATCTGAACCTCCAATTGGAAAGTCTTATGTGTTGTAGACATTTTCAGTGACTTGTATGCTTTGGGGACCCAGAAAATTTTTTGGATGCATAGTTCGGTTTATCAATTTAAGGTGAGTAGATGACTTTCAGTCAGCACCAGGTTATCAACACATCTTGGGAACTTTGCTGAGATAAGATTTTTTTCCCTCTAAAGAATGAAACTTGACTTTGTTTTATCATGTTTATTTTCTTCATTGTCTTTGAGTTAAGGAGGTGATTTGCAGAATAAAAACAGGCGGAAACCTCTGAGAATATTGTAAAATATTGTTTACTGAATTGTGGAAGCATATATTTTTCAATAAGTGTAATCTCCAAATTCACCAGCTATGATATTCCTGGAACCTCCTGCAAAATTATCAGATTTTGAATTGTCCAAGACCTGTACCACATAGAATTTACTGAGGCACTTTAGTATAAGATAGTGATGAAGGTGCTTTAATGGATAATTCTGAGTATCCTCACTTCTGAATAGCTTTCTATTCAGAATTGGGAATAAAGACAAAAAGGACAAAATCACCTCAGTCAATTTGTCAACAAAAATTTAACTGTGGGGAGAGTGTAGTGAGGAGAAGGGAATTTATCAATTGAGTTTCCCCTGGCCCAAGCCAAACTAATGGAATTGCACGTACCGAATATGGGGGAAGGTGCAGTTAACAGATACAACTCCATGTTCAGAGCTGTATTAGAATCAAGAGTGAAAGAGGAGATACTTGGGGAAGATGTGTTAGTAATGTGAGATGATGAGAAGGGGAGTAGCTCCTTGAAAGTGGCCTCAGTATTTTCTCTTTTTTTCTTTTTTTTAAAAATTTTTTATTAATTTATTTTGATTTATCAACAATCACTTCCATATGCTTTTTAGTTTAAAATTTTTCTCCCCCTTCCTCCCCACCATCCTCCCCAAGATGGCACACAATCTGATATAGTCTATACATACACATTCTTATTAATCATATTTTCACATCATAAGTAAAAATTAGAACCTATAGGAGGAACCACCAGAAAGAGGAAACAAAACTCAACAGAAGAGAAAAAAATAGCAATTCAACTTCCATAGTTCTTTCTTTGGATGTGGATAGCATTTTCCATCATGATGGCCTCAGTATTTTCAGTGAAATATGAAGCAAGGTCCCCAGTTGAAGGGTCGAAGAAGGTAATGCCATAGGAGGCTTGTGGATGGATAACAAAGTTTGGGATTGCCACTGTGGTGAGTGGGATTGCAAACCAATCAAGGAGGTGTCAAAAGGTTTCTTTGCTGCTGTGAGGGCCTAGTTGAGATTATGTAACATAAATTTTTAGTGTACCTATCCAGTATGTTTTTGTGGTTTTCTCCAGTTTTATTAAGCAGCTTGTCAATCAGGGATGAAGGAAGTAGATGATGAGAGCAACCCAAAGTTGGAATTTGGCAATGCATGATTGGCAATAAGACAGGGGTCAAGGGATTCAAGAGTAGATGATAATATTGAGTTGAACATGTTTATCAAAGGGTAGATACAGGGAAAGGAGGAGAGCACAGCCAGTGCAGGTGTGATAGCATGAGAAATTACTGAGGGATTGAGTGAATAGAGGTAATGCTGAAGATGAAGGAGTTTTAAAGAATAAGAAAAGATGGAATGATTAAAACAGTATAATCAGATAAAGGAATTGCAGAGTTCATAAAAATCATAAAGCCGTTGCGGGTAATGGCAAAATAGATAGTATGACCAACTACATATGTAGCTAAGGTGAAGTGAAGAAAATAGTCATGATAATTGAGAAGAATAGGTAACTGGAAAGTTAGGATATGTTGAAGTTACCTAGGATAGGCAAGAGTTTGGCTGAAGAGAAAGACAGACAAGCACTGATTTCACTGGGGAAGGAAGGAGAATGTCCTGGAGAGTGATCAATAATGGCTACCAGAATCTGAATTAGGTGATAATTTGGTATAACGTGAACCTCAAAGAAGGAAATGTTACTTAGAGATAGCAGTAGAGAAAGAATCTGGAAGTGGCAATGGGGAACATGTGGTATTCTAACTTCCTTACCATGACCAGCGAATGGAGGTGGGGAGGAGAGAGGAGGCAATATGATTGAAAGTATAACTAGTAGTAAAAGTATGGTCAAAGATTCAGTGTCAGCAGGAGAGAGCCATGTCTCAGTGAGTGCCATGAGATAGAAAGAGTGAGAAAAAAAGGTTTAAGATGAAATGAAATTTGTTCTCTATGGAGCAAGTATTCCTGAAGAATACAGTGAAATACTAAAGAGTAGTATGGAAGAGGTGGGAAGATCTAAATTGGAACATGGGAATGAAGGTAGGGTTGAGATGTATGAAAGTAAGGAAACAGGTAGATGAGGATAGGGTATGAGATTTACGTCTTGGCAGCCAGAGGTTCAGAATCACTAGTATGGGGAGAGTGTAAGGAAGTTGCAATATGCTAACTACTGAAGAGTGATTCCAGACAGAGTATCAGTGGTTGGAGGAGGTCTTTTGAGGAAAGTAGGTAGCTAGAATTTTCAATGTTCTCCTTCAAGGTCCAACACTGGGGCAGGTAGTAATATTGTGCCCTGTGATGTCCTTGCAGGACCAGTTCATAGAAGGCATAAACAGAAGAAGGTCAGACTCTAGAGAGTCTGGTTAGGGGCAGAAAGTAATCAACTAAAGGTGGTGGATTAACTAAAGAAATCTCTAGGGGTGATGTCATATGCTAGAAGGCAAATGACTGGGACTGGTTGAGGGATAGCTGCTACCATAACACTGGAGAAGACCCTTGGACAAAGATGACAAACAGGAGGTGGGTAGGTAGCAATAGGGAATTTTTTTGAAGTGCATATTCATCAAAATTTGTCATTACAGAATAAAATCTATTGGATCAACTAAGATCTCTTAACAGAGGAATACAGAATATCAATTTCTGGTTTAAATTTAAGCATTCCCATTGGACTATGAATCATTTTCAAAGGTTATAATCTGCATTTAGGGATATGTATCATAGAGGAGGAATAGAGGAAAAGCCAAGCTTTTTACAGTGATCTGGTGAAAGGGGTATTCCAAGGTAATGTGAGATAATTAATAAGCATCACAACTGAGTTGAGCGAATAGCTGTAATATTTGGGACAGAACTTTTTTTTTTTTTGGCAGTTGGGGTTAAATGACTTGCCCAGGGTCACACAGCTAGTAAGTGTCAAGTGTTTGGTCTGAGGCTGGATTTGAACTCAGGTCCTCCTGACTTCAGGGCCAGTGCTCTATCCACTGTGCCATCTAGCTGCTCCCGGTACAGAACTTTCTAAGCAGTCTACACACTAAGGAACTAATTTCAATCTGGTATAACCCTATTAAGGTTTCTAGAATTTTTCATGCTTGATAAAGGTGAATTTCTGGGATAATTCCCATTGCCATTGTAGAATTGAGGACAGAGAATTTTAAAGCTTGAAGCAACATTAAAAATAACCCTCATTTTATAGAAAAAGGGAACACAGGGCCAGTACTCAAGAATTTGAAAAGTGAACATTTGGAAGAGGGATTTTTCTTGTTCTTGTCCCTAGAAGAAAAGGAGTAATAGATGAAAGTTGCAGAGTGGCAGATGTAGTTACACTATAAAAAAAAAACAAAAACTTCCAATGATAATTGTTTTAAAAAAATGGAATACGCTATCTTTGGAGACAGTGAGTTTTTTGTCTCTGGAGGAATCATAGCTGAATAACCCCTAGTCAAGGGTAATATGTAGAGGAATGATGACAGAAGTAGTAGAACTAAATAACTACTCAGATCTTTTCAATTCTAAGATTCATCTCTGAGCCACATTTTATAGACGAGGAAACTGAGTGAGAGAAGTTAAGTGACTTGCTGAAGTCTTTATGGCTAAAAAGTGGCAGAACTGGCACTAATGCTCAGATATTTTGACTCCTAGTCCTAAGTACTATCCCATATTAACTATTCAAATGTGTAAAGGAGATTGTCTAGATAATTGAAGATAATACTGAACTGGAAAGGACTGTATGCATCTGCTGGTGTGGTAGAGTAATCATACCATTGGCCAACTATATAACCATCATGTCTGCTATAAAGCTAATGCTTTGAACTTTCATCTCAAAGTTTAGAATTCCAAGAAAAGACAAACAGCCCAATGGAGGGAAATTCAGTGTTCTTTTGATCAGCTATTTGCCATTACTAGTGAACAAGAATCAATAATGCCTTTGACACTGGTAATCCAGTATACGAGTACTAAAGTGTACCCCTTCCTTGCAGAATGTAAGCAACTTGAGGAACTGTTTTTAAATTTGCATAGGCCCACCTAGCACTGGCAAATAGTAGGTACTTAATAGTAGGTACAACAACTTGCTGATCGTTGATCAACTGGTTATTTGGGTAACTTTGTGAGGGACTTTGGAGTGGTCATCATCTAGACAGAAAACAGAATGTGATTCAATTTGAGTGCATATAAAATGGGATTAGAATACTGGGGAATGAAGGTGAGAGAGGGCATCTGAACCCATCCTCAGAGTCAATTCTGTGTTAGCTTCAGAGTCTAGGCAAATGCAACCTCTGCTTTTAAAGATAACTAGAAAGACCCTGGTTCATGTGCTTATCAATATCAACTTGGAGAATTTCCTTATTGGGACCAAAAATTGGATAAAGTTTCAAATTCATAATCAGGAATTCCAAAAATGGGTGTCACCACACAGCTGCTACAGTTGTCTGAAAGCCTCATATAATCAAGAGCTCCAATCATTTTTGTTTGACCTAAGGTCAGATTAAGTTAGGACAGTGGAAAAGTACAGGCTTTCTTTCCTTGTTTATATGTTTTTAAGACCGTTTGACCTAAGTGATTCTATGTTAGAGTCCTATCACCACAATATTAAGCAATATATTTCAAAAATCACAATTATCACACTCAGATTTGTTATGTGTAAATGGAGGCTAATGATACATTCTGTACCTTACAAGATTATTGTGAAGAAAGTGCTTTAATGAGATTCATTCCACTTTGTTTGAGACAACATTATGCAAGTATACTTGTAGCTTAATGCTATTGTCAGAAAAGTTTGGTTGATCTAGAGTCAGTTCAATTACCCTTGTTTTAAAGATGAAAATACTGAAGTGAAAAGAATTGAAGTGATTTAATTCTCCAGGTCACATAAAGCAAAGCCAAAATACAAATTCAGGTCATCTGACTCCAAATCCAGTTCTCTTTCTTTCTATTTCTTTCTCTTAAGAAAGTCTCTTAAGAGTTTGTCTCTTACAGCTATTGTTCTTTCCATCTCACCATGCTTGTTGATGAATTGATCTTTCAGGTAATATTCTTTCATGTTTTTATTCAGTAAGTACCAGTTATAAAGGGAACCAACAGGCAAATAGACTAGCACAAACTCACATTTCTATAACTCAAGTATACTTTTGGATTTTCTATTATTTGTTGGGCTATACTCTGGATTTCTAGCATGCCCCAGCTCTTCATCCTGAAACCTCCCTTCACATTGGAATTCACATGTTGGAAGTACTCTTCACCTTGTTGCCTCTCCCTCTGATTAGATGACTTCTCCCAGAACCTCCATGTAAGGAGAGTATCTGAGCCAACAATGTGTTCCTTTGCATTACATATTTCTTCTATGCACCCCCCACCCCCACTGGATATCTTTGTCATACCCTCCCCATTCGCTCTTTGAGCTTCCTTTTATGTGTTGGCTTCCCTCATTAGAATGTGATTTCTCTGAGGGGAGGGATTGTCTTTCTACTCTTCTTTGTATTCCCAGTACTTAGCACAGTGCCTGGCACAAAATACATGTTTAATAATGTGCAACAACAGACTGTTGATTATTAAAAAGTTCTAAACATTAATGTTAGACTCCATGAATTATAGAATTGAAATTGGAGTGTTTGATACATCATAAATAATGTAGGAATATGGATAGAGGACATTTCTTGTAACTGTGGCTAGAAGACTGATTAACCAAAATTGGGGTAGAGGAGATAATCAGAAAAATTAAAAAATGATAATTTTAAGTACATAAAATTGTAGCTTTGCAATAGCTAAATCAGTGCAAGCAGACTAAGAATGGAGTATTGATTGGAAAAAAATGTTTTCATCAAATATGTCTTGTAAGGCCCTAGTATCAAAGATATATGAAATTAATAGAACTACTTAAGACAAAGATCTATTGCTTAAAGGATAAGTGGTCAAAAGATATGAAGAAATCATTCTAAAATAATTTCAATCTGTTAATAAACATAAGAAAGATTACTTCAAATAACTAATAACAAGAGAAATGAATATTAAAAATAACTCAGATTTCACCTCATACTCAGAAAATTGGTTATTTTAAATGATGGAAATAGTCCATATTTGAGGGGCTGGAGAAAGATAGGCACATTGATACTTTGTTAGTTAAGCTGTTAATTGGCTCAAACTTTCTGGAAAGTAATTTAGAATTATGATTTAAAAAGTTATTACAATGTCAATAACTTTTGAGTAAAAGATCACCCTTTAGGCAAATTCTTCCAAGCAAGTAAAAGATAGAAAGGTCCTAGATATATCAATATATGGCAATACTTCTGTGGTAGCAAAAAAAATAGAAACAAAGCAGGTGTCAATTGACTGAGTAATGGCTAAACAAATTGTGGTGCATGAGTGTAATGAAATATTACTGTTATATGAGAAAAATCAATATAAATAATTCAGAGAGACATGGGAAGATTTATATCAATCAATGAATCAAGAAGTAATGAGAACCAGGAAAATAATAAACACAGTGAATATAACAGTGTAAATGGAAGAAAAATAACATGAAATCAAACACTGTATAATGTATAATAGTTACAGTGACCAAGCTTGGCTCTAGAGAAGAGCAAAGAAAATATACCTCATTCTGTTAATTGCAAAAGTATGGAATTATGGATGAGGAATGTTGAATATGCTGTTAGAAACAAGAAATGTATTATTTGGTTTTATTGAACTGTTTTTCTTTTGTAATGGACCTTTGGACACAACCCTCCAGGGACTAGTGATCCAAGAGACTAGGAAAGAGGTGACTGCTTCCATTGGGTGGAATGGGCCTTCCTTGAGTTCCAAGCTTACGCCCCACACACATCTTTTGGGGAGCCAGAAGCAAGAAGACCCAGAAAATCAATGGAATTGTTTTGTTATCAGTTACATTCAAAGTATTTATTAGTATCCTCTTGCAGATTATAACTGTAGATGCAAATAAATTTATATATGTATATACATACATATATAGTGTGTATATAGTATATATGCATATTTTATGTACATATACACACATATATTCTTTATATTAGTAAAAAAAATACCAAGGAACTTGGGACATCTGCCACAGTTATAGTAATATATTTTATATACACATATGTAATCACCTTGTGCACAGTGCATTTACATATATATTTGGCTGAAAGCATTCTTGGATTCTGCAGAATCATACACATTTCATCCTGGTTTGGTCTACAAAATCAAAAGAGGAGAAATGTTTGCCTTGCCCATACCAGCACATGAAGGATGTCGGGGGAATTTTGACGTGGTTGAAATGGCCTGCAAGGGACTTTTTTCCAGTATATAAAATGATTGGTAATATAAAATTGACTGGCTTTTCTAGTGGTAGAAAATTAAATGCAAATATGTTTAGCTGAAAAAAACCTTTCTAGGTGATGTGACTCTAAGACAAATACAAAAAATTATGATTTGCTTTTAAAAGATGTTAGTTTGGTGCTGTGTAAATGCATCACTTAATTTAAAAAAAAAAAATAATAGTTAGGGGGCAGCTAGGTGGCACAGTGGATAGAGCACCAGCCCTGAATTCAGGAGGACCTGAGTTCAAATTTGGCCACAGACCAAACACTTAACACTTACTAGCTGTGTGACCCTGGGCAAGTCACTTAACCCCAACTGCCTAAAATAATTTTTTAAAAATAATAATAATAGTTAAAAGTTCATAGTTCATAAAATATTAGAGCTTAAAAGGACCTTAAAGATCATCTAATGAATGTGTAGCATGGGCTAGAAGCTGTCAAGGATATAAACAAGTCATAGTTTCCAAATTTGTAAAATAAAAATAATATTATCTGCCCTGTCTTTTTCATAGGGTTATTTTGAGGATCAAATAAAATGAGTGATTTTAGGGCTAAAAAGAGATCTTAGATATCAGCAAGTCCAATAACTTCTTTTTACAAATAAGGAAGATAAGACACTGAGAAGGTCAAATAACTTACCCAGGGTCACACAGCTTATAAGCATTTGAGTTGGGATTTGAAATAAGGTCTTCCTGTATTCTATATTCTCTCTCTCTCTCTCTTTTTTTTTTTAGAAAACTGCACCATCTGCCTTTCTCCAATCCTGTGGTTCCTCTCCCATTTTCCATGATCTTTCAAAATCTCTAACAATAAATGGCTCAGTGATCACTTCTGTTGATCCTTTCAGATTCACATTCTCCACCTCTACCCCAAACCTACCTTCCTAGTCATGTGTTCTACTATATCCTTGACAATCAATTGAATTTAAATTGGCAAATGTGTATTGAGTGCTCACTGTGGGAACATGGCATAGCTAATAGATTTCTGGATTTGGAGTCAGAAAGATCTGGGCACAAATCTTCACCTCTGACACTCACTGCCATTTAATCTCTCACTTTCAGACACCACTAAAATACTAAAAGTTATGGACTAATAGGGCTTGGTGTAGGTGGAGTGAGTTTCCATACTTATGAAATCCCAGGTCTTTGAATATTTGCATACTGTGTGCATATATGTGAAAAAAAATTTGTAAACTCTAGAGAACTATACAAATTATCATCATGATCAAAGATCAAGTGAATGGTACAAACATTAAATGATGTTAGAAATTAGAAGATATTATTGCAGGAATGGATTGGTCAAGGAAGGGTTCTTGAAGAAGTTAAGACTTGATTTGTACCTCAAGTCCTAAGAAGGATCTGAATAGAATTATAAAACCATTTGAATATTTATGGTAAATATAATTATAATTTTTAAGGTACATTTCACTGTAATGAATAATCTCTAGCTAAATGCTAATAATTCCCACTCATATAATGCTTTAAGATTTGCAAAGCACTTTGCTCCTACTTCGTATAAAGCTCAGCAAAATTTAGCAAGTTGGCTAGAATCACCTACCTCGGAAGGCATAGGACCAGGATGAAAATACAAAACTTCTAACATTGAGCCCCTTGCTCTTATGCCACACTCCCAGATCATATGTAAGGGCTTTCCTTTTAAAAATGGATTTTTCTTTTAACGAATGGGTCTGGATTTGATAGCCAAAATGAAAGAACTTTTGGTTAGTTCCAAGTTGAACTAGAGAATGCCTGGGGTCCCTTTTAACTCTGTAACCATTTCCTTCCTACCTTACTATTAGTTTGCTTGTTTTTTTATTTTACATAAATTTTATTTTAGCTTTCACTGAATAACATACATATTTAAATATATAAATGTAATACCTAACATAACTGTATAAACCTAATACCTAACAAAGGCTAATAAAATCATATTTACCTCAAATGCAATCTAATCAAAAGGGCTTTACAACTTTAATAAAAGGAAGATGGAGAAATGTATGCATGCATATCTTATGCATATCCACTAAACTAAATATTGTAAAGAGAAACTACTATGTAGGAAGAAGAAGAGCACCAAAAACACCCAGAAATTCACAGGAGACAAATTCCAAGGAGATAGTTAAAAAGAAATGATGAATGTGAAGAATTCAGAAAGATATTGGGACACATACACTGAGGCAAAATAAAGTGAGTAGTAGCAGGAAAACAATGGCCACAGCAATGCGAATGGAAAGAACAATAAAATGAAATAAGACATTTTTAATTACAATAACCAAGATTGACCAGGGAGAAGAGTTTTAAAAATTCATCTTTCTCCCTTCATTGTACAGGTGAGAGTTATGGGTATGAAACATTGCATCTATGGTCAGATATGGTCATTGTCCTGGCTTTGTCAAGTATCTTGTTTTTTCCCTTAGAAAATCTTTATTACAAGGGAGGAGAGATACTTTTGGAAATTAAAATATGTAAAAATAAAAGGAAACTAGCATTGCTGTTATGCTACTATGAGGAACCGGAGTAGGATAGAAGGACATTTTCCTTTACTTCCTTCATTTTAAAATACTTTTTTTTACAACACTGTCATTTAGCAGTACTCCCGCCCTCCACAACAGAATCTTGCATTTTAACAAAAAAGTGCGATTAATCCAAACAAAGAATTGATCAGGTCTTATACTATATGCCTCATTCTACTCCTATTTGTCTTCCCCCCTGATAGAAATGTTCCTTTTTTGTTCTGGGAAGCATTAGCAAAGCATTTGCAATTCATTCTGCTTGTTTTTTTTTATCTCTATGCCCCCAACCAAAGACAGCTTTGGAAGAGCACTTCATTATTTGATTTATCTCTCTTTATCTGGGTATACTTCCTCCTAAACTGTCTCCTGCCAACTGCATACTTAATAAGTACAACTAGATGAGCCACTGCTTTTGGTGAATACTGTTTGTAAAGAAAAAGTTAATGTTTACAACAAACAAACAAAGGTAAGCATATTTTCCAGAGGGAAAGGCTTAAGGCTTTTATGAGGAAGTCTAAAGCAAGAAAGGACATACACAATTATTGCTTTGGGATGTGTAGTGGGGGGTGGAGAAGAATCAGCAAAACAGCATCTGTCCTGATATCCTTTTGCCAGTTTAGCTCGTACAACCTCACTCCCAGAGTCCTGGCCCTTCTCTTTGTAGTGGCTGCCTCTGCTGGTACATGTGGCTTCTCACAGCATTCCCTTCTTCAGCTGCATGTGTCTGGTCTGGAGCTGGGATTCTCTTCAAGTCTGACTTCTGCCTGAATTACTGAATTGACTTTGAAAATCATCTGGGTGTATTTGTCTTATGCCCTTGCTTTACTTCTAATTCACTCAATAGATTACTTATACCTCACAAAGGATTACCTGAAATGGCTGCATTTTTACAGTTTACTTACAGTCTGTTTATTTTTGCCCCTTTCTATTTTTTTTTTTTGGTAATTAGACCTTATGCTTTCAAGGACCAACTCTTTTATGTGTTCTATATACATTTTGTTCAATAATTTCTTAATTGATAGGCATCTACTTTGTTACCTCAAAAGCACTGATATAAATATTTTGTTATCTTTGGGACAATTCCCCCCCTCATTTTTAACTTGCTTGTGGTGTATATCCAATAGGGGAACAGCTGGATCAAAGGGAACAACTTAAATAGCTTTTCTACTACAGTTGCAAATTGTTTTCCAGAACAGTTGGACCAATTCACAGCTTTAACAACAGTATTAATGGGGTTGTCCTCCCATGGCACCACTAAAATAGAATATCTTTATCTATTTTTACCTCGTGCTGAGTGTGACGCAAAGATACAGAGCTTTTAATAATAAATTTCTCTTATTATTGGAAACTTGGAACATTTTTGATATGGTTTTGAAAGTTTACATTCTTTGTTTTCGAAAAGTGTTCAATCAAACTACCGAAAAATTATTTTATAGCTAGAAAAAATAGTAACAAGATTCATTTGGAAGAACAAAAGGTCTAGAATATCAAGGGAACTAATGAAAAGAAATGCAGGGAAAGGTGGCCTAGCCCTTCCAGATCTTGAATTGCATTATAAAGCAGCAATCATCAAAACTGCTTGGTACTGGCTAAGAAATAGAGTGGTGGATCAGTGGAATAGGTTAAGTATGCAAGACACAGTAGTCGATGACTATAGTAATCTATTATTTGATAAACCCAAAGACCCCAGCTTCTGGGATAAGAACTCACTCTTTGAAAAAAAACTGCTGGGAAAACTGGAAAAGAGTATGGCAGAAACTAGGCATTGATCAAAATCAATGCTCTAAATCACTATTGATTAGAGAAATGCAAATCAAAACAACTCTGAGGTACCACATCACACCTATCAGATTAGCCAAGATGACAAAACAAGAAAATGATAAATGTTGGGGAAGATGTGGGAAAATTGGAACACTAATGCATTGTTGGTGGAGTTGTGAAATGATCCAAACATTTGGCAGAGCAATTTGGAACAATGCCCAAAGGGCTACAAAAATGTGCATATCCTTTGACCCAGCAATAGCACTTCTAGAGCTGTATCCCAAAGAGATCACAAAAATGGGAAAAGGATTCACATATACAAAAACATTTATAGCAGCTCTTTTTGTGGTGGCAAAGAATTGGAAATGGAGAGGATGCCCATCAATTGGGAAATGGCTGAACAAATTGTGGTATATGAATGTAACGGAATACTATTATGCTATAAGAAATGATGAGCAGGCAGACTTCAGAAAAGCCTGGAAAATCCTGCATGGACTGATGTTGAGTGAAGTGAGCAGAACCAGGAGAATGTTGTACACAATAACAGCCAAGTTGTGCAATGACTAATATTGATAAACTTAACCCTTCCCAGCAATACAAGGATCTAATACCTCTCCAAAGGTCTTGTGATGGAAAATGCTATCTGCATCCAAAGAAAGAACTATGGAATTTGAATGCAGATCAAAGCATACTGTTTGCTATTTCTTTTCTCTTCTGTTTAGTTTTGTTTCCTCTTTCTGGTGGTTCCTCCTATTGGTTCTAATTCTTACATCACTAATGTGAAAATATGTTTAACAGGAATGTATATGTATAGCCTATAGCAGATTGTGTGCTGTCTTGGGGAGAGTGGTAGGGAGGAAAGGGAAGAAAAATTTTAAACTCAAAAGCATATGAAAGTGGTTGTTGATAAATCAAAATAAATAAAAGGAAACAAAAAAAGAAAAGAAAAAATGTTCAAAATATTTTGACCACTTATCTATTAAAAAGTGTTATTTGATCTTGTATCAATTCTCAATAGAACTTTGACATCAGATCATTATCAGTGATATTTAATGTGAAGTTTTTTCCCTTAATTCATAATTATTCTATTTGACATTATTACTGAAAAAAACCTTTTAAATTCCATGTCAGCAAAATGTCATATTTTATGTATTGCAAACACTTTTATTTCTTGTTTGAGTGTAAATTTTCCCAAAACCATTGCTCTGAAAGACACTTCCTTCTATTCTCCTTTTTTAAAAAAAAAAAAGAATATAAATTAAACCACTTTATCAATTGTTTGTTTATATAAGCACATCCAATACAATCTAATAAAAATTCATTAAGCTTATGCTTAATAATGTGCCAGGCACTATGAGAAGTTCTGGGGATACAATTAAAAAAGAGAGACAGACAGTCTTTACCTCAAGGAGATTACAGTCTAAAGAGAGAAACAACATACAAAAGGAGGAAGAAAAGGGAGGGAACATGCAGGGTTACCTAATACAGAGACATCTTGTTCTGTGGAATTGAAACCAGGCAGAGCAGCAGATGCAAAGTGGAATGAGCTGAAATTCCAGTTAAACACCCAATTAGGGTTTATTTTGGTATATTATACAAGACATCTAAATCCAATTTTGTCAAGTATTTTTGAGTTTTACCATCAATTCTTGTCAAAAATGAATCCTTCATGAAGAACAAGTTGTGGTATATGAATGTAGTAGAATACTATTATTCCATAAGAAATGATGAGCAGGCAGACTTCAGAAAAACATGGAAAGACTTGCATGCTGAGTAAGAACTGAGTAAGAATGAACTGATGCTGAGTAAAATGAGCAGAACCAGGAGAACATTGTACATAGTAATAGCAACATTGTGCAATGACCAACTTTGATAGACTTAGCTCTTCTCAGCAATGCAATGATCTATGACAATTCCAAAAAACTCATCATGGAAAATGCTGTCCACATCCAGAGAAAAAACTATGGAGTCTGAATGCAGATTGAAACATACTATTTTCTCTCTTGTTTATTTTTTTCTTTCTCATTGTTTTTCCTTTTGTTCTGATTCTTCTTTCACAACATGACTAATGTGGAAACATGTTTAATGTGATTGTACATGTATAACTTTTGTCAGATTGCATGCTGTCTTGGGGATGGTGGAGGGGAAGGAGGGGGCACAATTTGGAACTCAAAATCTTATGAAAGTAAATGTTGAAAACTAAAAATAAATAAATACTTAATTTAAAATAATTAATCCTTCCCCCAGTAGTTTGTGTTCTTGTATGTATTGAAGACTGGGTTATTTAGTTCAATTGCTTGTTTCTTGCTTATCCAGTCTGTTCTACTAATCTAAATTTTAGTAATTTTATATTATTTTAATTAATATTGTATTTCCACATCACTCCTCATTTCTAGATATATACTTCCCCTCCCCTGCCTAGTGAGCTATCCCTTTTAAAAAGAGAGAAAAATAATCAACGAAAACCAATCAAATTATCTGAGATTGATAACATATGTGATATTCCACTTGAGGAAGGTGTATTTTCTTGTTTCTTCTTTAGGGTTAAGCTTGGTCATCATAATTAGTCTCTGTAGATACTGTATATATTGTTTTATTGGTCCTCCTTATTCCTTCCTACATCAATTCATATAATTATGTTCATATACCATTCTTCTTTGCATTTTTTGTATTTATCGTTTTTATAGCATAGTAATAGTTCATTACATTCAATAGGACCAGAGACCACGCCCCAGAGGAATTACTCTCTCAACTCTGCATAAAGGACACAAAACAAATCCACATAAGATCACAAATTTAAAACTTAAAACATGGGAACTCACATGCCATCTATTAAAATCCCCTCATTTTACCACCAAATACTTGAGGTCAGAAAGGATAACTTGCTCGAGTTCACACAGGTATCACATAACAGACAGCAATCAAGGCCAGTTCTTTTGAGTCAAAGTCCACTACTTTTCCAACTGCACTACTGGCTCAACAGGATTTCCATACAGGAATTAAAAAATCCAAGGGAATATTATGGAAAGAGAAATCTCATTCTTAAAAGCTACCAAATGTGTAAAATATTTGTCAATCAAAAAGGCGCACTCAGTTCTCACACAAAAATGCTACGAGTATTTTGTACTGCATGGTAGATTTATAGAACTATACAAAAGGCCAAGGAAAATGAGGCTAGGGAAAAGGCCATTGGGTTTGGCAACTAGGAGATCATTAGTAACTTTTGAGAGAGCAGTTTCAGTGGAATGATAAGGTCAGAAGCCAGATTGTAAGGAGTTAAGAAGAGAGTCAGAGGAGAGAAAGTGAAGACACCTTAAGTAAAGTTTAGCTACAAAGGGCAGGAAAGATACAAGATGATGGTGGGGTTAGAGGGATCAAATGAGATTTTTTTTTAAATGGGGGAGACATGAGCATGTTTTTAAGCAGTAGGGAATGGGCCAGTAGACAGGGAGAGATTGAAAACGAGTGAAAAAGTGAGGATGACAGAGGGGGCAATCTGTTAGAGGAGAAAGGATGAATGATATCATTTTTTTTGTCAGGCAGCAGATAGAGCCAGGCCTGGAGTGAGAAAGACCTGAGTTCAAATCTGGCCTCAGACATTTACTAGCTCTACAACCCTGGGCAAGCCACTTAACCCTTTTTACCTTAGTTTCAGCATCTGTAAAATGAGCTGTAGAAAGAAATGGCAAACCACTCTAATATCTTTGCTAAGAAAATACCAAATGGGGTCCTGAAAAGTCAGACACAGCTAAAACAACTGAACAATGAAAACCATTTGGATAGGAAGGGTTAGGGAGAGAGCAATGAATACAGTATCAAGCCTGTAGTCAGGAAGTCTCATTTTCCTGAGTTCAAATCTGGCCTCATATAGTTACTAACTATGTAACTTTGGGCAAGTCACTGAACCCTGTTTGCCTCAGTTTCCTTCTCTGTGAAATGAGCTGGAAGAGGAAATGGCAAACCACTCCAGATCTTTGCCAAGAAAACCCAAAATGGGGTCATGAAGACTCAGACATGACTTAAATGACTCAATAGCAAGAAACAAGAAGAAAGGTTCACTTCGGTAAGCAGAAAGACCACTTCATCACTTGAGATGGGGTGAAGGAGGAGATATGGTAGAAAGCAACTGAGTGATAGGAGATGAGGGAGAGAGAAGAGGGAACTCACAGCAAATGGCCACATTTTTCAAATCAAATAATAAGATTATGAAGAAAACCAATTGTATTAAAAATAGTTATCAAAATTGTTTTTTGAAAATTCAGACTCCAGGTTAAGAATAATTTAGATGACTTGCTATATAATAGAATTTGAGGTACTGGAGTATTTTTTATTACTTCCTCTTCATTTCTTACCTTTTATATTATTTCTTTTGATATTTTGGAATTTTTGTTTTTCTGTCCAAATGAAATATTTTTATTGTTTCACCTCACTCTAAAAAGTATTCATTTAGTAGTATGATAGGTTGGAATAGCACTAAATTTGTTAATTATATTAGTAGTATTGCCATTTTCATTATAATGGTATGGATCAACAAAAAACTAAATAATTTAGCTATCTAAGCTTTTTAAAATTTTTTTCTCTGAGTGGCATTTTGTATTTGAATCTACACAGCTATTGTGTTTATTCTATTTTGTAAGTTGATTCCCAAATGTTTTATGCATTTTGTAGTTATTTTGAATGGGATTTATCTTTTTTTATAATTACTTCTTGATACTTGTTATTGTTATGTAAAATGCTATTGTTTTTATGAGTTTGTTGTACAGTTTATAACTTTGCTGAAGCTCTGTTCATTCTTTAAGATTTTCTGAGTAAAACATCATGTCATCAGAAAAAGGGATAGTTTTATTTCCTCTTTTTCTACCTTTATGCCTTTAATTTCTTCCTTTATTTCTTTGCTATGGCTAACATTCCTAGAACTATCAAATAATGGGAGGGGAAGTGGGCAGCCCAGCTTGATATAAAGCATGCCTTTGGTTTTAGATGGATAATTTTTATAATATTAAAAATCCCTCTATTCCTATACTGTGAAGAATTTTTAGCATGAATAAGTGTTGTAATTTCTTAAAAGCTTAGATTTAGGATGTTATGATTTTTGATATGATTATTATTATTTAAATATGATTATTATTATTGCTCATATGATATGATCTTTATCATTTTTTATAATGTTGAACCATTCTTATATCCATGGAATAAATCTAGTTTGGACATAATAAATGCTTTCTTGGATAAATTGTCCTAGTCTTTTTTTTTTTGCCAGGGTTTTATTTAAAAATTTTGAACCAATATGCATTCATAATAGTGTACTATAGTTCTCTTTCTTTGCTTTATTCTTCCCTGGTTTAGGCATAAGGTCTATGTTTTTCTCATAAAAGGAGTTTGGTATAGAACTTTGTTGATTTTGATACTACTTATAGCATAGGTATTAATAATTCTTTAAGAGTTCCACTTCTGGGAGCCAAGATGGAAGAGTAAGAAGCAAATTGCTCTCACACTCCCATATTAACCCCTGAAAGCCCAGAAAATATTGCCCCAGGAAAAACCCTGGAACAGCTGAACCAGTAGAAAGGCAGGGTGCAGGAATCCTGTAGCCCAGGAAACTTGAGGGATTAATAAAAAAGGCCCGTCTTGCCCTGGGAGAGGGGGAGCAGTACAGAATGGGAGATGTTCCAGCAAGCTAGTGGAAAGCCCTACCTCAGAATACCAGGGGGAGATCCTGAACCCCAGGTGGTGGAGCAGGCAAACACCAATACCAGGACCCCCCAAGTGCCTCAGTACAGGCAAGACAACCAGTGGAAACCAGCTTGGAAAACCACCACATGCCACAGTGTTCTCTGGCAGCCAAGTCTCCCTGTGCCTCAGCAAAACTCTGGAAAGCACATCTTCAAGAAGAAAAGCTCCAGGCAGAGAAACATCCTGCAGCAGTGAAACATACCTCTGCAAGGCCTGGGTGAGCAGAAGCCAAAGAAAAGAGCACAAGACCCAGGTGGGCAAGTATCCTCCAGGGGCCAGGCTTCCCACCCCTACCCCTAGAGCTCCAGTGTTGCTGATTCCAGCCCAACACCAGGTAAGCTACCAAAACCCTACAGGCTCCAACTGCCGGCATCTGAGGCCCCAGCACACAAAACCAGTGACCAAGCCCTGGGCTCCCAGCACAAGAAGCTTGGGTCAGTGGCCCTGCTCCCTAGCAGGACAGATCAATTTTTTTAAAAGTCAGGAAATAAGCAAACACCATGAGCAAAAAGAAACATACAATGACCATAGAGTCTTATTATGGGGACAGTGAAGATCAAGGCAGAAATTCTGAAGAGGACAACATTGTCAGCAAACCCACATCTGAAACCTTAAAAGGGAATATGAACTGGTCTGAAGCCCAAAAAGTCTTCTTGGAAGAGCTCAAGAAGAATTTTAAAAGTCAAATAAGAGAGGTAGAAGAAAAATTGGGAAAAGAAATGAGAGGTATGCAAGAGAGAGTCAATAGCTTGGAAAAGGAAGGACAAAAATTAACTATAGGAAAAAAATCCTTAAAAAATACAATTGGCCAAATGGAAAAAAAGTACACTGAAGAAAACAAGTCCCTAAAAAATACAACTGGCCAAATGGAAAAAAAGTACACAGAAGAAAACAACTTAAAAAGCAGAATTGGCCAAATGGAAAAAAAGTACACAGAAGAAAACAACTTAAAAAGCAGAATTGGCCAAATGGAAAAGGAGGCACAAAAACTCACTGAGGAGAACCCCTTAAAAAGTAAAATGGGTCAAATGGAAAAGGAGGTACAAAATCTAATAGAAGAAAACAATTTGTTAAAAATTAGAATTGGGCAAGTGGAAGCTAATGACTCTATGAGAGAGCAAGAATCAGTGAAACAGAAACAAAAGAATGAAAAAAAGATGAAAACATAAAATACCTCACTGGTAAAACAGATGGACTGGAAAATAGATCCAGGAGAGACAACTGAAAAATTATTGGTCTACCTGAAAACCATGATGACAAAAAGAGCCTGGTCAGCATCTTTCAGAAAATCATCAAGGAAAACTTCCCAGAGGTCCTAGAACCAGAGAGTAAAATAGTCATAGAAAGAATCCACCCATCACCTACTAAAAGAGATCCCAAATTGAAAACACCAAGGAATATAGTAGCCAAATTCCAAAATTACCAAGTCAAAGAGAAAATACTGCAAGCAGCCAGAAAGAAACAATTTAAATATCATGGAATCACAGTCAGGATTATGCAGGACCTTGCAGCTTCTACATTAAAAGATTATAGGGTATGGAATACAAAATTCCATAAGGCCAGGGAGCTTGGATTACAACCAGGGATCAACTACCCAGTGAAAATGAGCATAATCTTTCAGGGAGGAGATGGAAATTCAATAAAATGGGGACTTCCAAATCTTCATGATAAAAAGACCAGAACTCAACAGAGAATTTGATCTTCAAATACAAGACTCAAGAGAGACATAAAAAGGTAAACAGGACAGAAAAAACAACATTTTATTAATAAGGTAGACTGTTTACATTCCTACAAGGGAAGATGACACTTGTAACTCATGATAATTTTGTTATTACACCATTTTAAAGGTGTATACATAGAAAAAGGGAGTGGGTATAAGTTGACTTTGATGTAAAGATTAAAAAAACTAATAAAGTGGGTTAAATGGATCTAAGTAAATGGATTAATTAGATCTAATTAAGGGATTGTACTGGGAGAAAAGGAAAGGAGAAGACATACAAGGGTAAATTATATTACATGAAAAGGTACAAAAACCTATTACAGTAGAGGGAAAGAAAGGAGGGAGATGAGCATTGTTTGAACCTTACTCTCATCAAATTTGGCTCAAGGAGGGAATAATATAAACAGTTAGGTATAGAAATTGAACTTACCCTATAGGCAGTAGGAGGGAAAGGGGGAAAGAAAAGGGAGGGAGCTAATAAAAGGGAGCAGGGATAGAAGGAGGTGGAACTGCGAGAGGCAGTGGTCAAAAGAAAAACACTAGTGAGGAGGGAAAGGAACAAAGGAGAAAGAAAAGTATAAACAGGGGGAAAATAAGATGGAGAGAAAGACACAGATAGTAATCATAACTGTGAATGTGAATGAGATGAATTCTCTCATAAAACAGAAGTGGATAGCAGAAAGGATTAAAAACCATAATCCTACAATATGTTGTTTACAGGAAACACATTTGAAACAGAGGGACACACAGGGTGAAGGTAAAAGGCTGGAGTAGAATGTATTATGTTTAAGCTGAAGTAAAAAAAAAAAGCAGGAGCACCAATCCTAATCTCAGACAAAAGAAAAGCAAAAATAGATCTTATTAAAAGAGATAAGGAAGGAAACTGCATCCTGTTAAAAGGCACCATAGACAGTGAAGTAATATCATTACTAAACATATGAACCAAATGGTATAGCATCCAAATTCTTAGAGGAGAAGTTTAGGGATTGCAGGAAGAAATAGACAGCGAAACTGTACTTGTGGGGGACCTCAACCTCTCCCTCTCTGAACTAGATAAATCTAACCACAAAATAAACAAGAAAAATTAAGGAGGTGAATAGAATTTTGAAAAGTTAGATATGGTAGACCTCTGTAGAAAATTGAATGGGGATAGAAAGGAATACACTTTTTTTCCTCAGTGGTACATGGCTCATACACAAAAATTGACCATGTATTAGGGCATAAAAAAACCTCACAATCCAATGCAGAAAGGCAGAAATATTAAATGCATCCTTTTCAAATCATGATGCAATAAAAATTATATGTAATAAAGGGCCATGGAAAGATAGATTAAAAATTAATTGGAAATAAAATAATCTAATCCTAAAGAATGAATGGGTCAAACAACAAATCATAGAAACAATCAATAACTTCATTCAAGAAAATGACAATAACTAGACAACATACCAAAACTGATGGGATGCAATGAAAGCAGTTCTTAGGGAAAGTTTATATCTCTAAATGCTCACATGAATAAATAGAGAAAGAAGAGACCAATGAATTGGGCAGGCAACTAAAAAAAATACTAGAAGAAGAATGAATTAAAAATCCTCAATTAAATACTAAATTAGAAATACTGAAAACTAAAGGATAGATGAATAAATTTGAAATTAAGAAAACTATTGAATTAATAAATAAAACTAAGAGTTGGTTTTATGAAAAAAACTAATAAAACAAATAAAAATCAATAAAATTTGGTTAATTAAATTTAAAAAAGAAAGAAGAAAACCAAACTACTAGTATCAAAAATAAAAAGAGTGAATCTACCACCAGTGAAGAGGAAATTAAAACAATAATTAGGGACTTGCTCAACTGTAAGTCAATAAATTTGACAATCTTAGTGAAATGGATGAATATTTACAAAAATATAAATTGCTCAGATTAACAGAAGAGGAAGTAAAATACTTAAATAACCCCAACTCAGAAGAGAAAATTGAACAAGTCATTGATGAACTCCCTAGGAAAAAATCTCCAGGGCCAGATGGATTTACAAGTGAATTCTATTTAACATTTAGATAACAATTAATTCCACTACCATATAGACTATTTGGGAAAATAAGCAAAGAAGAAGTCTTACCAAATTCTTTTTTATACAAATATGGTGCTGATACCTAAACCAGGAAGAGTCAAAACAGAGAAAGAAAACTATAGACTAATTTCCCTAATGAATATAGATGCAAAAATTTATATAAAATATTAGCAGATAGATTATAGGAACTTATCACAAGAATAATACACTGTGACCAGGTAGGATTTATACCAGGAATGCAAGGCTGGTTCAATATTAGGAAAAGTATCAGTATAATTGATCATATCAACAACAAAACTAACAGAAACCACATGATCATCTCAATAGATGCAGAAAAAGCTTTTTTACAAAATACAACACCCATTCCTACTAAAAACACTAGAAAGCATAGGAATAAAAGGAGTCTTCCTTAAAATGATAAGTAACATTTATCTAAAACCTTCAGCAAGCATCATATGTAATGGGGATAAACTAGAAGCATAAGACCAAGGGTGAAACAAGGATGTCCATTATCACTAATGTTCAATATGGTACTGGAAACATTCCGCAGCAAGAGAAGAAAAAGAAATTGAAAGTATTAGAATAGGCAAAGAAGAAACAAAGCTATCACTCTTTGCAGATGATTTGATGATATACTTAGAGAATCCTAGAGAATCAAGTAAAAGAAAACTACTTGAAATAATAAATAACTTGAGCAAAGTTGCAGGCTATAAAATAAATCCACATAAATCATTGGCATTTCTATATATTACCAACAAAGCCCAACAGCAAGAGATAGAAAGAGAAATTCCATATAAAGTTACTGTAGACATTATAAAATATTTAGGAGTCTACCTACCAAAACAAACCCAGGAACCATATAACACAATTACAAAACACTTTTCACACAAATAAAGTCAGATATCAATAATTGGAAAACATCAGTTGCAGATGGATAGATCAAGCTAATATAACAAAAATATAATTCTACCTAAACTAATTTACTTACTCAGTGCCATACCAATCAAACTACCAAAAATTATTTTACAGAGTTAGAAAAAATAATAATAAGATTCATGTGAAATAAAAAAAGGTCAAGAATATCAAGGGAACTAATGAAAAGAAATGCAAGGGAAGGTGGTCTATCCCTTCCAGATCTTAAATTGTATTATAAAGCAGCAATCATCAAAACTGCTTGGTACTGGCTAAGAAATAGAGTGGTGAATCAGTGGAATAGGTTAAGTATGCAAGACACGGTAGTCAATGACTATAGTAATCTACTATTTGATAAACTCAAAAACCTCAGCTTCTGAGATAAGAACTCACTATTTGGCAAAAACTGCTGGGAAAACTGGAAAAGAGTATGGCAGAAACTAGGCATAGATCAAAATCTCACACCATATATGAAAAGAAAGTCAAAATGGGTTCATGATTTAGATATAAAGGCTGATACTATAAGCAAACTGGGAGAGCAAGGAATAGTTTACCTGTCAGATTTATGGAGAGCAGAAGAATTCATGACCAAACAGGAGATAGAGAACATTATGAAATGCAAAATGGATAATTTTGATTACATTAAATTGAAAAAAATTTTGCACAAATAAAGCAAATTCAATCAAGATTAGGAGGGAAGCAGAAAACTGGGAAAGAATTTTTACAACCAGTGTCTCTGGTAAAGGCCTCATTTCTAAAACTTACAGAGAATTAAGTCAAATTTGTAAGAATACAAGTCATTCCCCCAATTGATAAATGGTCAAAAGATATGAACAGGCAGTTTTTGGTTGAAGAAATTAAAGCCATCTACAGTGAAATGAAAAAATGCTCTAAATCACTATTGATTAGAGAAATGCAAAACAAAACAACTCTGAGGTACCACATCACACCTATCAAATTAGCCAAGATGACAAAACAAGAAAATGATAAATGTTGGGGAAGATGTGGGAAAATTGGAACACTAAGGCATTGTTGGTGGAGTTGTGAAATGATCCAACCATTTGGCAGAGCAATTTGGAATGATGCCCAAAAGGCTACAAAAATGTGCATATCCTTTGATCCAGCAATAGCATTTCTAGAGCTGTATCCCAAAGAGATCACAAAAATGGGAAAAGGACCCACATATACAAAAACATTTATAGCAGCTCTTTTTGTGGTGGCAAAGAACTGGAAATGGAGAGGATGCCCATCAATTGGGAAATGGCTGAACAAATTGTGGTATATGAATGTAATGGAATACTATTATGCTATAAGAAATGATGAGCAAGCAGACTTCAGAAAAACCTGGAAAATCCTGTATGGACTGATGCTGAGTGAAGTGAGCAGAACCAGGAGAATGTTGTACACAGTAACAGCCATGTTGTGAAATGACTAATTTTGATAGACTTAATCCTTCCCAGCAATGCAAGGATCTAAGACATCTCCAAAAGTCTCATGTTGGAAAATGCTATCTACATCCAAAGAAATAACTATGGAGTTTGAATGCAGATCAAAGCACACTATTTGCTCTTTCTTTCTTTTGTCTTGTTTCCTCTTTCTGGTGGTTCCTCCTATTGGTTCTAATTCTTCCTTACACCATGACTAATGTGAAAATGTGTTTGATAGAAATATATGTATAGCCTATAACTGTCCTATTGGGGGGGAGGTGGGGAGGAAGGAGGAGAAAAATTTTAAACTCAAAATCTTATGGAAATGATTGTTGATAACTCAAAATAAATTAACATAAATAAATATTTTTTTAAAAAAATTCTTTGAAATTTTGATAGAATTATGTTGTAAATCCATTAGTATCAGAAAGATTTTTGTTTCCTTTTGTAAGTTTTTTTTACAGCTCTTTCCTTTTCTAAGACAATATATTTAAGATCTCTATTTGGAATCCTATTACTTTGGGTATTTTCTATATTTTTAAGATAACCCTCTATTCTTTTTGTGTTCTCAGTTGTTTTTTGCATATACTATACACAGTTGTCTATAGTAAGTTCTATAATTTTTGTGCCCTCTGGTTTTGTTGTATTTTCACCTTGTTCATTTTTTGTTTTGTTGATTTGATCTGCTGCCCTCTTCTTTTTAACTGGGTTGTCTAAGGGCTTATCAGTTTTGCATCTTTTCAGAGTACTAGCTTTTAATTTTGTTAATCATTTCTATAGCCATTTTGATTAATGATTTATCTATTTTACTCTAATTTCCAAGAATTCTTTCATACTTATTTGACTTTTTTATTTGTTGACTTTCTCATTTAAAATGCATATTCATTTCATTAATCTTTTCTATTATGTTAATGTATACACACGCGCACACATACACACATATATTCATATATATACATATGTATATGTGTGTATATATACATACACATATATACATATATATATTCCCTTTGGTGCCTTATATGCATCCCAACTAAACAAACTATTATATTATTATGGTATCTTGTTTCATAATTATTAATTGTTTCACTGATATGTTCTTTGAACCATCCATTATTTTTATTTCATGATTATCTCTTTAGATTAAATTTTTGTCTTGTTTTTCCACCTGAATTAACTATTAGTTTTATTGCATTATCTATTAAGTATATAATTAGTATGTCTGTCTTTTTACATTTGTTTTTAATTTCTCTTTTTTATGCTTTATTTAGTATTTTATTTCACCTGGTTACATGTAAAACAATTTTTAGCATTTCTTTCTAAAACTTTGAGTTCCAAAGTTTCTCCTTTCCTCAATCCCCACCTCCTCTGTTGAGGAGGCAAGCAATTCAATATAAGTTATATATGTGAAGTCACGCAAAACTTTTCCATAATAGTCATGTTGTGAAAGAAAACACAGACAAAAAAAAAACCTCAGGAAAAAGAAAGTAAAAAAAGTATGCTTTAATCTGTATTCAGACACCATCAGTTTTTTGTCAGTGGATATATATCATTTTTCATCATAAGTCCTTCGGAGTTGTTTTGGATCATTGTATTGCTGAGAATACCGAAATCATTCACAGATGATCATCTTACGATATTGCTGTTACTTTGTACACAGTACATTTCACTTTGCATCAGCTCATGTAAGTCTTTACAGGTTTTTCTGAAGGCATCCTACTCATTATTTCTTACAGCAAAATGATGTTCCATCATAATCACATACCACAATATGTTCAGCCATTCCCCATTGATAGGCATCCCCTCAATTTCTAATTCTTTGCCCCCAGAAAAGAGCTGCTATAAATATAAGTCCTTTTCCTTTTTGTTTTTTATCTCTCTTGGGATACAGACCCAGCAGCGGTATTGCTAGGTCAAAAGGTATGCTTGGTTCTATACCCCTTTGGGCATAGTTCCAAATTGCTCTACTGAATGGTTGAATAAATTTACAACTCAACCAACAGAGCATTAAAGTCTCATTTTTCCCACATTCCTTCCAGTATTTGCCATTTACCTTTTCTGTTCTGTTAGCCAATCTAATAGGTATGAGGTAGTACCTCAGAACTCTTTTAATTTGCATTCTCCAATCAATAGTGAGTTAGAGTATTTTTTCATATGGCTATAAACATCTGATTACTTAATCTGAAAACTGATCATACTTCTGATTAAATTTCAATTGGGAAATGGCTCTTATTTTTATAAATTTGACTCAGTTCTCTATGTTTGAGAAATGAGGCCTTTATCAGAGAAACTTGCTTCAAAATTTTTTCACAATTACTATTGCTAACTGTATTTCCCTCCATCATATCCACCCCATTCGTTCTATTCTCCCTATCCTTTCACTCTGTCCCTCCTCAAAAGTGTTTTGCTTGTGACTACTCCCTCTGCCAATCTGCCCTCCCTTCTATCATTGTCCCCTTTCTCTTGAACCCTTCCTTTCCTACTTTCCTGTAGGGTAAGATAGATTCCAATACCCAACTGAGTGTGTATTTCCTCTGAGCCAATTCTGATGAGAGTAAGATTCATTCACTCCCTTTTACCTCCTTCCTCTTCCCTTGTACTGTACAAGCTTTTTCTTGCCTCTTTCATGTGAGATAATTTACCCCATTCTACCTCTCCATTTCTCTTTCTCCCAGTACATTCCTCTCTCACTTATTAATTTTACTTTATAGATATGATTCCTTCATATTGAACTCACACCTCTGCCTTCTATCTATATATATTCCTTCTAACTACCTTATTAATGAGAAAGATCTTATGAGTTACAAATATCATCTTTCCATGTAGGAATGTAAATACTTTAACCTTATTAAGTACTTTATTATTTCTCTTTCCTATTTATATTTCTATACTTCTCTAGAGTCTTGTATTTGAAAGTCAAATCTTCTATTCAGCTTTTGTCTTTTCATCACGAATGCTTGAAATCCACTATCTCATTGAATATCCATTTACCCCCCTGAAGGATTATACTCAGTTTTGCTGTGTAAGCAATTCTTAGTTATAATTCTAGCTCCTTTGCCCTTGGGAATACGATATTCCAAGACCTAGAAGCTTCTGTATCTTGTGTCATTATGACTGGGATTCCATGACACTTGAATTGTTTCTTTCTGACTGCTTGTAGTATTTCCTCCTTGACCTAGGAATTCTGGAATTTGGCTGCAATATTCCTGGGAGTTTTCATCTTGGGATCTCTTTCAGGAGGTGATTGGTGGATTCTTTCAATTTCTATTTTACTCACTGGTTCTAGAATATCAGGGCAGTTTTCCTTGATAATTTCTTGACAATATCTAGACTTTTTTTCTTTTATCATGGCTTTCAGGTAGTCAAATGATTTTTAAAAGATCTCTCCTGGATCTATTTTCCAGGTCAGTTGTTTTTCTTTTCTACTTTTTTTTGGTGAGGCAATCAGGGTTAAGTGACTTGCCCAGGGTCACACAGCTAGTAAGTGTCATGTGTCTGCGACTGGATTTGAACTCACATCCTCCTGACTCCAAGGCCAGAGCTCTATCCACTATGCCACCTAACTGCCCTTGGGTCAGTTGTTTTTCCAATGAAATATTTCACATTGTCTTCTATTTTTCATTCTTTCGGTTCTATTTTATTATTTCTTGATTTCTTATAAAGTCAGTAGCTTCCAATTGCTCCATTCTAATTTTTAAGGAATTATTTTCTTCAGTGAAATTTTAGATGTCCTTTTCCATTGGGCCAATTCTGCTTTTTAATGCATTCTTCTCCTCCTTGTCTTTTTGAACCTCTTTTGCCATCTGGCCTAGCCTGTTTTTTAAGGTGTTATTTTCTTCAATATTATTTTGGTATCCTTTACCAAGCTGTTGACTCATTTTTCATGATTTTCTTGCATCACTTTCATTTCTCTTCCCAATTTTTCCTCTGCCTCTCTTACTTGATTTTCAAAATCCTTTTTGAGTTCTTTCATGGCCTGGAACCAATTCATATTTTTCTTGGAGGATTTGGATGTAGGAACTTTGACTTTGTTGTCTTCTGAGTCTGTGTTTTGATCTTCCTTGTCAGCATAATAACTTTCCATAGCTAAAGTTTTTTCCGTTGTTTGCTCATTTTCCCAGCCAATCACTTGACTTCTACCTCTTTTTTAAAGTAGGGCTCTGCTTCCAGGGCTGAGGTTTCACAGATACTTCTAGGGACATGTAAGTTTTCAGTTCTGCCAAGTTGGCATGATCTAAAGAGAGGTGTTTACTACTCTCTTGGCCTGTGTTCTGGTCTGTAAGGGACCACAAGCACTCTTTTCTGCCCTGGAACTGTGAAGATGGTGCTCTCTCCACTGTGGCTGCAAGCTCTAATGTGCTAGTGCTCCTCCTCACCCTGGGACTACCGTCCAGGACTGTGACCTGGATCTGATTATGGGCAAAGCAATAGAATTCTGCATCAGTGCTAGCAAAAAAAAAACAAAAAAGCACCAAACCCTGTAATCTCCTTCTGAACAGATGTTCAACACCTTTGCTATCAATGGGCTGAGAGTTCTAGAAGCAGCTGCTGCTGCTGCTGCTGCTGCTGCTACTGCTGATTCAGTCACTCCCAAAGCCTGGTTTGCTGTGCTGGACTGTGTTCCACTCTCACCCAACTCCAACAGACAGATTCTGATGATCTTCTAAGTTGTTTTTGGTGTCTGTAAGCTGAGAGGTCTGGAAACTGCCAGTGCCACCAATGATTCAGTCACCCTGAGGCCTACTCCAGGTTTGCTTGGGTCTGTTCTGCACTGGTGGCCTGTGCTGGACTGCATTCCTCTCTCAACCTGGTGCAACAGACCTTCCCGGCTAATCTTCTTGGAAATTTGATTCATTCTATCTTTTTGTGGGTTCTGCTGCTCTAGAATTTGTTTAAAGTAATTTTTAAAGGTATTTGGAGGAGATCAGAAGACAGTTCCCTGTCTTTACTCTGCCATCTTGTCTGTGCCTATATTTTTCAATTTCTCTGTACCCTAATATGCAGTCTCTTTTTGTGGAAATGTTATATGGAACAGAGAAATATATTCATTCTATTACGCTTCAACTCAGAAGGTTCCATATTTTAACTCTAAATTCTCTAGCATTTTTTCTAATTCTATATTTCCCCTTATGTTTACCTCCATAAGATTTGTCCAATCTTAAAACATTAAGAGAGACACATTAAAATCCCCTACTGTTATTGTGTTACTATGTATTTTTACCACACATTTAATTTAATTTTTCTTTTATGAATTTAAATGACATGCTATTTGGAGAGTATAAATTTAGTATCAAGATGGGTTCATTGTTTATAGCTTAAATAAGCATCATATTTACCTGCACTCATGTCTCATTGAATCATTGAGTTTGGTTAGCAACATTCTATCTTTTTCAGGAAGTCTAATACTTGGGTAAAGTTTTACATTTTTTCATTCTAATCTATGTATTTTTTCCCAATTTTCCTTCTTCAGAAGCCCTAATTTCCTTTCTTTTAAAGTCTTATTTCATTTATTTTAACTACACTTGGATTTCTTATGACAAAGCCATTCCTTTTTTTTCTGAGTCTCTACTTATATTTGTTATGGAGTTACTATCTTCTTATAGGTTTACTTCTTGGACTTCTCTTAACCCATAGCATTTCTTCATTTTATTAGTTTTCCTCTGTCTGTAATTAATTATTTCTGCAGGCTCAATTCCTGCATTGGGACTTCATGCCATGATTAGACCCTGCCCTCCTTGCATCACATTTTGGGCAGTTTGGCCCTGGTCCTCTCTCTACTTTATCTGAATGCCACTGCCACTTCCCTATTGTAGTTTTGGATGAAATATCATATCTTGGTCCCTTCCCTGACCTCTCTTTTAAGTCTGGCCTAGGAGAGTAAGTTGGATCCAAAACTGAGAGCTGGTCTCAGTCTCTGATTCAGTTCCTACTTTCCATCTATGTCTCCTTGTGGTTCATAATGTGTTCCATTCTTAACTCCATCCTTGTCTCCTTCTTGCACAATCACCTACTGAGCTTTGTCCTGATACAGACCTGAAAGTAATGACCTTAATATTGGAAATCCCACAGGCCTCTTAGAGGTACCTTTGATGTGTGCCTTTTGTGTGCCTCTCATCCTTTTCCGTTTCCTTGGATGGTTATGTATGAGGAATTAATGTTGTCCTTTAATTTAGCTCTGACAAGCTAGAACTCAAAATTCCACTGACTTTTGGCCATCATTTCAGGACATCACTTTGTTTTCAGTTCCACCGCCCAGAACCTTAGACCAGAATGTCTGTGGGCTTCCAGGTATCTTCTATAGTTATGATCTTGATGGAGGAACTTAACTGGTGTTTATCACAGAACTGGAAACTGGGACCTCAGAGGCCATTAAATCCAATCCATACTTGAAAGGAATCCCCACTATAACATACTTGACAGGCAATTAGCTGTCCAGCCTTTGCTCGAGGACTTCCAAAAAAAACCCTCACCACTTCTTTTTTTTTTAATTTAGTTAGGCAATGGGGTTAAGTGACTAGCCCTGGGTCACACAGCTAATATGTGTTATGTGTAAGGCCAGATTTGAACTCGAGTCCTCTTGAATCCAGGGCTGGTGCTCTATCTACTGCGCCACCTAGCTGCCCCCTACCTCACCACTTCTTAAAGCAGTCCATTCCACTTTTGGGAAGCTCTAATGTTTAATGTAATCTTGGCTTGCCTCTATTAACATAGTTATCAAAATAGTTGTTTGAAAACACGTGGAGTCCAGGTTAAGAATGATTTAGATGATTGCTGCTATATAGTATAGGTTGAAATATTGACATGCTATTTCTTCTTCATTTCTACATTTTTCATTATTTCCTTTGATATTCTAGAGCTTTTGTTTTTCTGTTCAAATGATTTTTTTATTATTTCATCTACCTCTATAAAGTATTCCTTTGGCAGTATGATTAGTTGGTATAGCACTAATTCTCTAAATTATTTTGTTAGCATTGTCATTTTTATTATATTGGTATGACTCAACAATAAACACTAAATATTCTTCTAGCTGTTTAAGTTTTTCTATTTTTTTTCACTAAGTAGCATTTTGTATTTGAATCTGATAAGGCCCAGATTTGTAATGATTTTGCTATTATGAAATGGCTAGTGCTTATGTCCCCAGTTAGAAAGTAGACCTCTCTAACAAGGGGATGAGGTTTTAGCTTCTAGTCCTATATTAAGAAAGGCCTCTCTCTTTTGTTTGGCTCTCATTGCTTTCCCATGCCCTCATGACAGAAATAAAGGATGCAGGCTACTTAAAGACAAGATCAGTCACAGACATTAATAAAAAATAACATTAATAATCTGGCAAATGTGGTCTTCAAACACAATTTTAAAAAAACACAATTAGGTAGAAGTAAGGCAGAAACTCAGTAAGAAAGTAAGGAAGGCTCATCTTCCTGACTTCAAATCTAGCCTCAGATACTTACTAGCTGAGTGACCCTGGGCAAGTCACTTAACTTTGTTTGCCTTAGTTTCCCCATCTGTAAAATGAGTTGAAGAAGAAAATGGCAAACCATTCTAGTACCTCTGCCAAGAAAACCCCAAATGGGGGTCACAGAGTCACACATTTCTGAAAACTGAAACAACAAAAACAAAGGAAGGAACAGGGTATAGAGACTTCTCTTTTTCAAAGGTCAGGTTTTCCCTTAGCACACTCATTAATAGAATGATCCCCTGACAAAAAGTTTCCCACAGTCACACACCTTTCTGCTTGTTCATACAAAGATCACATCTCAAAGCTTTTAAAAAAAGAAATTGTAGGTGTCTTGTTCACTGGCTCATCCACCCTGCTCTTCCCTACCCTCTCCACCTTTAATGGCTGATATCACAATTAGGTTCCTCTCTTCATAATCTGTGAGTAGCTAGAAATTCCAAAGGGATTGGGGGCCAACTCACCCCTTGCCCTAACTGATTCCATTAGGAAATTAAGCTGAAAATTGATCTCTTTTGCAACTTCTACCCAATTCAAAAGGTTCTTCTCTCTCAGGTCAAACACAATTAGTCATCCTCCATCTGCATGACAGCCTTTCAAATACTTGAAAACACCTATTATGGTGACCCTCAGTCTTTTTTTCTCTAGATTAAACATGCCCAGTTTCTTCAACTAGTCTTCATATATTGTTCTTGGTTGGGCTTGACTCAGATCAGTCTCCTGGTAGTTTAGGTTTGATCCTAGAACAAAATGAGACACTTATATAGTAAGTCATTCGTCTCTTAACAATAGGAGATTTGTATAACCAAGAAGGGGAAGGATATGCAAGAAAGATAAGCATTGAGGGCACTTTGAATTGATTTAGCTGAATGAAGTTTTCTTATCTGTGTTACTCATCATGATCTATCAGCTGAATTCTCAATGGATTCCCCCCTTCCTCAGAGCTATTTCAACACATTCATTTTTTTTTATATCCAAGTGTACAACTTTACATCTATACCTATTGAATTTCAGCTTATTAGCTTCACTTCAATGGTCTAGTCCAGGGGTGGGGAATCTGTGGCCTAAAGGTATCTTTAAATCTGATGAGCCTTTACTTGAGTCAGCATAGAATCAAGGACAGATCCTTGGGATACTCCCTAAGAGATCATCTGCCAAATTGATTTTAAATCATTAACAACTTCTCCCTCTTCAACTGTGCAGGCAGTTCTGTGTCCATCTGATTGTATTATCATCTTATCCATTTCTTTCCAAATTCTCTTTGGTTTTATCAAATCCTTGCTTCCTCTGGCACCTGTTCTCTTCTTTTCTGAATTGTTTCTCAAGGGTGTTGGGCTTGGCTGGAACCTTTTAATGAAACTATTTTTGCCCATATTTATTCTTCAGCATCCATGGTATCTTTACAAAAATTGATAATGTTAGAAATAAGTAAATTGAAAGTAAATGTAGAGAAGCAGAAATATTAAATCCATCTTTTGTGAACTACAATGCAAAAAATGTAGTCAACAAAAGAAATAACAATAGGTAAAAGCTAAGTAATTGCATCCTAAATAATAAGAGGGTAAGACATGAGTGATAGAGTTACAAATTGATGCCACCTGCACCCAATGCCAGCAAAACATGACCAGTTAACTGATTCCCTTACCATCTCTTGGGTGAGAGTTCCCAAAGCTGCTACTGCTGCTGACACCTTCATGGCTGCCTCCAGTTTGTGCTGTCATGCTCTGAGCTGGCTCCTACCCTGATGTCAGAGACCTCTCCTACCAGCCTCCCAAGTTGCCTTAGCCTAGAAAAATGTCTCACTCTGACATTTTGTTGGCTCTGGTGCTCAAAATTTTGATTTGAAGAGTTAAAGTTGTTTGGAGGGAATGTTGGGAGAGTTCAGCTGGGTTGCTACCCATACTCCACCATCTTGACTCTGGCCCTCATTCTATGATCTTTTGAAAAAAATCTCTAACCCCTAACCCCGTATTTCCACATGAAAAGAGCTTTGACAGATAATCTTTCATTAGCAACAGCAGCAGAAACAGCAATAGAGTATGAAGAAGCTACCTGGACCTGGAAGTCAGAGGTTCCTTGCTTCACCCATAATCCCCTGCTATGGTCCAGAGATGACTGTGCTCTCCCAATAATAGTAGCAGCAATGTGCAGGAGCACAGAACAAAGAACTGTGAAGGACCTTAGGGATCATGTACTGGGCTCAGAGTCAGGAAGATCTTAGTTCAAATCCTGCCTCAGATACTTATTTGTTGCATGACCCTGGTCAAGTCACTTATCTCTGCCTTTCTCAGCTTCTTCAACTACAAAATAAGGATAATAATAACACCTACCTCATGGGGTTGTTGTGAGGGTCAAATGAAGCAATATTTGCAAAGTGTTTAGCACAATGCCTGGCACACAATAGATGTTTAATAAATGCTTATTTCTTTCCCCCTGTTTTGGTAAGAGATGAAGCAACTGAGACCAAGACCCATTAAGTGACTTATCTAAGGTCACACAGACAGAAGAACTGGGATATGAACTCAGATCCTCTGAATTCAAGCTCAGTGCTCATTCCATTGCACCAAACTGCAAAGGTAACACCCTCACTATACACACCTTCAAGGCACTATGATTGACTTTCTCTCTCTCTCTCTCTCTCTCTCTCTCTCTCACACACACACACACACACACACACACACACACACACACACACACAC
>NW_020951350.1:240212-323491 GCF_900497805.2 Vombatus ursinus
CACACACACACACACACACACACACACACACACACACACACACACACTGCTCCTTCCTAGTAAGGAAAAAGTTTCATTCCTTCCAAAGCAAATTAATTCATAAGAACAATTATAGTTTTGTGTATTATACAAGAAAAGCACTTATTTTCTTAATTAAGTTATAATTTCTAGCATCTAAGATTGAGAAATGGATGATGGCCCTCTTTAGAAATACTATGAACATTAGGGATATAGAAATACTCACTCATTTTTACAGTTGATTATGACATAGATGCACAGTAGAAAAATGAGTAAATGAGTGTGGGGAGAGGAGAGTTTCCTGTGGTAATGTGCACCAGTTTCTTCCTCTTGTGAAGTTAATAAATCACTGTATCACACTTATTCCTTCCTTTATCCCACAAATTAGTACCTGTGTCACTGGGAACTGTCTGTGCTGACTTTCCAATAAAAGACATCTCCCCTGACCTAATTTTAAAAATTCCAACATAGTAGTGTCTCGGTCATGCGGCAAGACTATGTAATTTATTATTTGAGTTCTTGGCTAGGAGGTCTTAAAACAAACACACACAAAAAAAACCACTTATGTGCTTAACAGTTGAAACGTGCAGGGCTATAAATGAATAATAGTATAAGAACTACAAATAATGAATAAAACAAAATCTCTGCCTTCCTGGGCCTTCCCATAGCATCACAGAATGTTAGAATTAAAAGGGACCTTAGAACAATAAAATGTTAGGGATTAAAAGGATCATAGAATTGTACAACCATAGACTGTTAGAGCAGAAGTTACTTTTAACATCATTTAGGCCAAATCTCTCTCATTTTATAGATGAGGAAATTGAAGTCCAGAAAGAAGTAAAGATGATTATGGTTGCACAGCTAGTGGATGGTAGAGCCAAGACTCACATCAAAATATAGATTCTCAATCTCTCTCTCTCTCTCTCTCTCTCTCTCTCTCTCTCTCTCTCTCTCTGTTTGTCTCTCTCTCTCTCTTACACACATATAGACATGCATATGCACATTGCTCCTTTCTAATACAGAAAAAGTTTCATGCTTTCCAGAGTAAATTACCTTATAAAAGCAGTTGTAGTTCTATGTATTATAGAAGAGAAGCACTTATTTTCTTAATTAAGTTATAATTTGATGATTTTCTTTTCTGCTGACTCTCTGTGAAAGTCCCCAAAGCTATGAAATTCCAGAATAAGCCTAATTAGAAATGGGCCCTACTTACTTTCCCCTCCTGGACCACTGCCTTGTTGTGGTAGAGGGGCTTGTGTAGCCCAATGAAACTATGAGTTATGCCATGCAGGGTTACCCAAGATTCATAGGTCATAGTGGTGACTTATCTTTGCCAAGAAAATCCCATGGACAGTATTGAAATGTTAAAAGATATGACACCAGAAGACGAACCCCTCAGATTGGAGGGTGTCCAACATGTTAGTGGAGGACAGAAGGGCCTGGCATACTATGATCCACAGGGTCATGAAGAGTCAGACAGAGCAACAACCTATTTGGAAGAAGTAGAAAAAAGAGAGAAATAAAAAGGTTATATTATAAAGCAAGAGTAAAACAGGTAGTTACTTTGTTATTATGACATTTTAACATTTAATTAAAACTTTAATTTAAGAACCCATGCTTCAGTGCTTCCTGTTCTTTCTTCCAAAAGGAGGATGTGACTTTTAGAAAGTGAGTCACAGTAACGATTTTTATTCATTTTAAGAATTTTAATGTAAGAAACTGAAGTTGACATGAAAATGATAATCATCTAAATTGGAGGTTTCTGGATATTGACCCATATGTGCCATAATTTAAAAATATATATCAAATAATATCTGGATTATTCAGGAGGTTGATTTTATAATTTGTAGGTTATCTGGGGCCCTTGCTTTCATAGTGTCCTAGATATAGATCTAGAAATTACCTCAGAGGTCATTTAGTTCAACCCTCTCATTTTACAGATTAGGAAATTAAGGTTGAGAGAAGTTAAGTGATTTGGCAAAAGCCACACTGGAAATAAATGATGGAACCAGGATTTAAACCCCATGGTTTCTCTCTAAATTGAGGATTCTTCCCAGTCTAGCGCAAAGTACAACAAGAAAAGTACAGTGAGTGATTCAAGGAAGCAGAAAACAGATGAGGAAAGAATATTGGAAACATTTCTAAGAGGTTCCCAACATACTGTAGATTACTGAGTGTGTTTTCTATGAGTCCAGGCCCAAGGAAGATAGATGGTGTTTGTTTCAAAATAGTATTCATGAGATCCTTAGTTTGCAGAGTGTACTGAGGGTGAGCCAGTACCATGGTGAGGCATGGCTTCCCAGTAGAGATTCATAAAGCGTGTCCCTTCATGTAATCTTTAATGCACTCTCCTGGATGAATTCCCATTAGGCCTCATGTCATGAAAATTGCTTTGTCTATGTTCTTATAGCACTGTGTGTTTGTTACCAGGCTGTTCATTTTTTGAGGGAATACAAATTGAAGAGGAGTGGGAGATAGAGAGAAATAAGGGGGGATTCTGTAATGACAAGAAACAGCCAAAACTAATAGGTGTTAGGTTCATAAGAATCTCTTACTGATCTACTCCTTTTCTCTACATCTTACTCTTTACTATCCAAGAATACAAAAAATCCAGTGATTGTGAGACTCTTTGTTACTGGTTGCTTAGAAAAATAGGCATAATATACAGGTCTAATCAGAATCACAAAGTGTTATATTAGTTCAGATTAGGGATAGATTACTTCCAGATGGGGAGTCCAGGTAGATCATAGCATTTGAACTAGACTTTGAAGAGTAGGTAACAACTGAGAGGGTAGAAATAGAGTAGAAGGGCACTCTAGGCAGAGAGAACTGTGAATGTTTTCTGGAACCAGTAAGGAGAAGTCTAATTTGCCCACATACTATAAGGTAAATGAAAGGAAGTAGTGGTAAATTAGTCTAGAAAGGTAGTCTGGTATCAAATTGCAAATGGACTTAAATATCAAGAAAAAAGGTTTGCACTTTATTATAAATTGATCAATTAACAAGCATTTGTTAAACACCTACTAGCTACCAAGCACAGTGCTAAGGTTGGAGATCCAGAAAAAAAAAGTGCCTCAAGAACTTACATTCATATAGAACATGGAATTCTGAAAGCAGAAGCTACGCATATGAAAATAGTTCTCAGAAGAAAAGTTGTAAATCATTAACAGCTGGAGAAAAGTCTTCTCTAAATCACTAAAAATAACATAATTAAATTAGAAAAACAGAATAATTTAAGTTTTACCTCATATCCAGAAAATTGAAAAAGAGGGCAAAAGTTGGGAATAGCAGTTGTTGGAGGATTATTGTAAAGATGGTCAGTTAATCATTCGGTAAGTCAACTACCATTTATTAAGTGCCTATTGTGTGCTAGTCACTGTGCTGAGCAATGAAGATACAAAGGGGGAGAGGAAAGCAAAAACAACCCCTACTCTCAATGAGCTCACATTCTAATGAGGGAGACAACATATATGTAAATAGATATATACAAGATTCATACAGAGTAAATAGAAAATAACCTCAGAGGGGAAGGTACAAGTGCCTGGGGGACCTGAGAAAAGCCCCCTCTAGAATGTAAGATAATACTTCTCTGTTATTACAGTTGTTGATTGAACAATTTTGAAATGTAATTTGGAATTATTCTAAGGAAGTGACTATCAATTTACCTTTATCCAGAGATTCCACTACTAGGTGCATATTCCAAGAGGTCAACGACAAAAAGAAAGGCTCTAATATATGTGTGTGTGTGTGTGTGTGTGTGTGTGTATGTGTGTGTATATGTATATATGTATATATATGTCCAGCACACCTACCACATTGAACATAGGTTCTAAGGACTGTTATAACAATAACAACGACAATAATACCATAGTGCTTTAGGGTCCACAAAGCACTTTGCACATATTACCTCAATTTATCTTCATAACAACCCTGGGTGGTAGGTGTTATGTCTTTTAACATTCTTTTCAATAGCTTATAGTTGGTATTTTATTGTTGTTGTTATTCAGTCGTTTCAGTCGTGTCCGATTCTTCATGACCCCTTTTGAGGTTTTCTTGGCAAAAATACTAGAGTGGTTTGCTATTTCCTTCTCCAACTTGTTTTACAGATGGGTAAACTGAGGCAAATGGAGTTAAGGGACTTGCTGAGGGTCACAGAGCTAGTAAATGTCTGAGGCTGGATTTGAACTCAGGTCTTCCTGACTAGCTCTATCCACTCCACCATGTAGCTCCCAAAATTGGTGTTATAAGTGAATATTTTTCATATGCAACTGCTGCAGTTGAACTCATATTTTGAGATATGATTCATACATGAAATTCTTCCTTTAGAAGTAAGGCCTAATGATTGTCTAAGCCTTGGGTGGAATTGGATCTCACTATGCTGAAATAACTAGTGGGAGCCTCCCTTCTTAAGAAAAAGAAACATTTGAATTAAATATAATGTTGTATAATTATGTTTGAATACTGAGTTGATAGTTTTCTTTGAAATATATCATACCTGTTTGCTACCTCTTGGTTTGATAATTCCTCTTCATTTTGCTCTAGTCTGACTACCACTGGAGTATTATGTTCATTCTGGGTGCCTCAGTTTAAGAAAGACATTGCTAAGCTAGATGGAATCCAAATGTAGACAACCAGAATTGGGAAGTGTATGTTATGTGAGGTTCAGTTGAAGGAACTCAGGATGTTTACTTCAATAGTCATTTTTAAAAAATTTTCACCTTTTTCAGAATTGTGATATATCTTACCATTCAGGCTTTATCTCCCCTACTCTAAGGAAGAGGAGCTTTTTAAAGGTCATGCTAAAGATGGTTTTGAGAATCAGAACTGAACAGGTTGTGCACTCTTAAAATATCAGCCTCCCCCCAGCTTTGTTGAATGTGTGCCAAGGTTGACCTGTACCAAAGGAAGAAAATTCAAAAAAACTGTTCAAAAACTCACAGACCTGTATCCTGGCAAATCAAGACCTCCAAAGCTTTCAAAAACAAATCAGATAGATCAGGGAATCTCCAAATAATAGATTTAGGACCAATTTCTTTACCCTTTGTGACCCCATGGGGTTTTCTTGGCAAAGATAGAGTGGTTTCCATTTCCTTCTCCAGCTCATTTTTCAGATGAGGAACTGAGGTAAACAGGGTGAAGTGATTTTCCCAGGGTCACACAGTGAGTAAGTGTCTGAGACCAGATTTGAACTTAGGAAGATGAGTCTTCCTGACTCCAGGCTCAGCACTCTATCCATTGTGCCACCTAGCTACACCACTTGCTTTTGTAGGCTTATTTAAAAAGACAATTAAACTTTATTTCAAAGTAGAAAAGCCATTCTTAGCTCTTGGGGCCATGCAAAAATAGGCTTGTGGATCAGATGTGGCCCACAGGCCACAGTTTGCTGATCTATAAACTGGATTGTTATCTGTGTCTGAAAGGAGTCTATAATTCTATATAGACATGAATAATCTAGTCTCAAAATTGCTGTACTGCTGAAGATTCACTACTGCTTGCTCTCCACAGACTTGAGAATTCCCCATCTTCCTGCATGGGGATATGTAGGTTCTGAGTAGTCCTGGGAAGAAATCTGGAAGCAATACCTTTCAGAACCTTTCTCTACCATCTTCAGGCCTAATCATACTGCTATACTCCTTCATTTGGTCAAGTAGTTTATGACTTGGGCTCTCTCGATTTTTTTCTTTTAATGGGCCAGGGTTAACCCCTTATTCTAGAGTCATTCATTTAGATAGCATGCGTTACCCACTAAAGGGAAATGAACAAGACAGACTGAGCACCTTTCTAACCTCTGAAATTTGCTCTTTGAATCCAGGGCAACTGATGATATGAACTATCTGGAATTATTAGTTTAACTGAATGATCCTATCATTAGAGAGAACATTAGAAGAACATGAGAAAAGACTGAAGTAGATGTTAGGCTGAAATTATATTAGTTTGAAGCTGTGAAGTTCAAGTTCTGAAATACTTCTGTCAAGTGTCTGGGTCACACAGACACTCTTAGAAGATAGAAGTACTCCTAGAAAATAGTATGGCAGAAACTAGGCATAAACCAACATCTTACACCATATACCAAGATAAGGTCAAAATGGGTACATGATCTAAACATAAAAGGCGAAACCATAAACAAATTAGGAGAGCAAGGAATAATTTACCTGTCAGATCTATGAATAAGGGAAGAATTTATGACCAAACAAGAGATAGAGAACATTATGAAGTAAAAAATGGATAATTTTGATTATGTTAAATTTAAAAGTTTTTGTACGAACAAAGCTAATTCAACCAAGATTAGAAGGAAAGCAGAAATCTGGGAAACAATTTTTACTGCCAAAATTTCTGATAAAGGCCTCATTTCTAAAATATTTTGAGAACTTAGTCAAATTTGTAAGAATACAAGTCATTCTCCAATTGATAAATGGTCAAAGGATAGGAACAGTCAGTTTTCAGATGAAGAAATTAAAGCTAACTATAGTTATATGAAAAATGCTCTACAATCACTATTGATTAGAGAAATGCAAATTAAAACAACTCTGAGGTACCACCTCATACCTATCAGGTTTGCTAATATGACAGAAAAGGGAAATGATAAATGTTGGAGAAGATGTGCAAAAATTGGTACACTAATGTATTGTTGGTGGAGTTGTGAACTGATCCAACCAATCTGGAGAGCAATTTGGAACTATGTCCAAAAGCCTATAAAACTGTGCATAGCCTTTTATCCAAAAATACCACTACTAGGTCTGTATACCAAAGAGATCATAGAAAAGGGGAAAGGACCCATACATACAAAATATTTATAGAAGCTCTTTTTGTGGTGGTGAAGAATTAGAAACTGAAGGGATGCCCATCAACTGAGGAATGTCTGAACAAGTTGTAATATATGAATGTAATAGAATACTATTGCTCTACAAGAAATGATGAGCATGGCAGATTTCAGAAAAACCTGAAAAATACTTACACGAACTGATGTTGAGCAAAGTGAGAAGAACCAGGATAACACTGTACATGGTAACAGCAACACTGTGAAATGATCAACTTTGATAGACTTAGCTCTTCTCAGCAATACAATGATCTTAGACAATTCCAAAAGACTCATGATGGAAAATGCTAGCCATATCCAGAGAAAGAACTATGGCATCTGAATGCAGATCAAAGCATACTATTTTCACCTTTTTGTTTTTTTTTTCTTTCTCATGGCTTTTCTCTTTTGTTCTGATTCTTCTTTCACAACATGACTAATGTGGAAACATTTAACATGATTGTACACATATAACCTATATCAGATTGCTTGCTATCTTGAGAGGAAGGAAGAAAAAAATTTGGAACTCAAAATATTATAGAAGTGGATGTTTAAAACTCTCTTTACATGTAATTGAAAAAAATAAAATACTATTAAGTAGGGGGAAAAAGAGACAGAAGCACTCATCAGATGGTTATGTGCAGAGAATTGTCTAGAGCAAAAGACTTTTCTAGGATTTGGTGGAGATTATTAGGAGTTTGTGAAGACTAATGTCATCATTGCTAAGCTTGTCAGAATCACGAGCAAAATTTTAGCAGTGGAAGGGATATTAGTAGCCATCTAGTATGACTCATACCCAAAAAAGTATGTCCTAATATAACATGCCCAACAATTATAACGTGCCCATTTTGCCTGAAGACTTCCATAAATGGGGAACCCTCCACCTCTCAAGGAAATTCATTCCTCTTTTGGATAGCTTTAATGATTAGGAAATTTATCCTGACATAGAGCCTAAATATCCCTCTTTGCAACTTCTACTACTGTTTCTGGTAGTGCTTTCTGGAGCAACTAGAACAGGATAATTCCTCTTCCAAATAACAGACCTTAAAATATTTGAAGGTAGCTATTGTGTCTCCTGTGTCTACTCTTCCCAAAGCTAAATACTCTTAACCTTCAACTAATCCTCACAAAGTATAGAGAAGTTACTTCTGCCATTCTGGCTGTCCATCTCTGGACAAAATTCAGCTTAGCCAAGTACTTTGTAATCTATGACATCCAGAATGAACCCAATACTCCAATTCTTGTATGAGTAAAGAAAAACATAGAAGGGTTATCATTCTCTTATTCCTGGAAGCTATGCCTCTCTTTTTTTGTGTGTGGGTAGAATGGGGTTGGTAGAAATAATAAATTTATTTCATTTTCAATTCACAAAACAAAACAATGATATTCATAACAATACAATAAAAAAGATGATTATACATGATACTATAAATCTACCATGTGTAACTTTCTTTTCTCTCCAAACATAAAACAAAATTATCATGTAAATTTCTTTTTTTCCTTTTTTTCTTCCCTACCCCTTTTCTTAATGTACACCAAGACTACACTGACTTTTTTGGTTGCCATGTCACAATAATGAATTATATTTGAAATTGAAGTTCACTGAAAACCCCAGATCTTTTTCAGAATAGCTACTGTGTAACCATGCTTCCTCCATCTTTTTCTTGAAAAGCTACTTTTTAACCCGAGTATAATACTTTACATTTATCTATTTGTTGTCATTCAGCCATTTCAGTCATGCCCAACTCTTCATGACCCCATGTGGGATTTTCTTGGCAAAGATACTGGAGTGGTTTGCCATGTCCTTCTCCAGCTTATTTTACAGATGAGGAACCTGAGGCAAACAGAGTGAAGTGATTTGCCCAATGTCACACAGTTACTGTGTCTGAGGCCAGATTTGAACTCAGGAAGATGAGTCTTCCTGACTCTAGGCCCAGCACTCTATCCACTACACCACTAGCTGCACCAAGTATAAGACTTCATATTCATCTATATTGGATTTTATCTTATTAGATTCACCTCTAGCCTGTCAACAGCCTGATTCTTTCATCTCATATATTATCCCTCCCAGCATTGTGTCACCTACAAACTGGATTAGTAAACAAACTTTATATTTGTCCAAGTCATTGACAAAAAGGTTAGACAACACAAGGCCAATTAAAGACATTCTTCTGGAGACTCCTACCAAAGTGTCATTGGATGATTGATGACTAATTCTGTGAATAAAGACATAAAATCAGGTCCAAATCCACTTGGTTACATTGCCATCTAGTTCATATTTCTCCATCATTTCCACAAGACTAGAATAAGATAAGTTTACCAAAACCTTTGCTGAAATCTAGGTAAATTATATCTCTGGCATTCTTTGCTAAACCATTTTAGTAACTCCATTAAGAAAAAAGTAAGAGTTCCCTGAATGAAGCCACACTGGCTCTTCCACATTTCCTGTACATAAGCTGTCTCTTTAATAATCCATCCTATAATTTTCACAAGCATATAAAGCAAGTTCACTGGTCTATGCTTTGCAAACACATTTCACTTTTTTTCTTTTGAAATTGGAACATTTATTCTTCTCCAGGCATATGGTGGCTTTCTCAATCTCTGTTGTCTTTCCCACATTATGTACACTGGTTCAGGATTCACATCCACCAATTCTCTCAGTCACCAAGAATATAGTTCATCTGGACCAAATACCACAATGTCTTTACTTATGCTGTGTATCAAATCTTAATTAACCATTTTTGTCATCATTTCCAGTCTAAAAGTAATTTTAGACAGAGAAAACAGAAACATGATAAGAGTTGAGCACCTTTGTCTTTCTTTTCTATTCAATTATCATTGTTCTACCTATTCTGAGCAATCCTATTTCTTCTTGGTCCTCATTTCCTCAAAATGAAGAAAACAAGACAAATGTTTTTTTGGTATCCTTAACTCCCCAGCCTCAGCTCACTTTGAGCATTGGAACTTTTGCAGTAGATCGGGTGCCAGGCCTGAAGTCAGGAGGATTCATCCTCTTGAGTTCAAATCTGTCCTCACTTACTAGCTGTGGGACCCTGGACAGTTCCTCATGTGTAAAAATGCACTGGAGAAGGAAATGGCAAACCACTCTGGTATCTTTGTCAAGAAACTCCCAAACCTGGGCAGGAAGAGTCGTGCACAGTTGAAATGATTGAACGTCAGTTGCCCTTGCTTCCTTCCTCCTTCCTTCTTTGAAAAATCTAGGTTGGTTAGTAAACTGTCTCTACATTCACAGTGGTTCCTTTAGATAACTCTTATTTTTCCTCCTCATTGGATTTGCTTCCTTTATGTCTTTAGATTTAGATTTATAAAACTCTTTTTATACCTCACCTGACTTTCCTTGTAGGATTTTAGTTCAAGGGATGTTATTTTTCCTCTGAACCTTTTAAAATCTGCTTCCAAAATCTAGAGTTCATTTTCAACTGTACCTGACTTCCTTTCTTTATCACAAACTCTAGAAGAGATTGGTCAAACCTCTCCATTGTGACTCCCCCAACCCATAATTCCTGCTCCAACAACTGCTTCCTCTCTGTAAGTGAGAATCATATCTCTAAGAGAATTTCTCCTTGTTGGTTCCTCCACCTTTTGAAAGATAAAATTATCATTAAGGCAAGTCAATCAATCATTAGTCATCTGCTTTTGGCAGAGAATGAGCTCTAACAGATGTCTAGATAATTGAGATCCCTGTTTGCTATTGTATTATGGCTCTTTGCAAGTCTTATGATCTATTTCCTGAACTCCTCATGTATTTTTTTCTTTCTATTCAGGCAGTCTATTACAATCCAATAAAAAAATCACCTCTCCATCAGTCTTCACTCACATGTTATCATCTAAGCTTCTCTCCTCCTCTTCTCTGGTTCTTGTATTTCCTTACATAATTACACCTACTTAACATACCCTTGCCACCACCCTGTGTAGCTATAATAATTATTTGGAATAATATATAATCATTAATGAAACACATATCACACAATTCCTAGAGAATGAGCCATAGAGTCAGGATGACCTGGTTTCATGTCTCACCTCTTACATATTCTGACCATATGATTTTAGCAAATCAGTTGAACTTTCATTGGCCCATGGCAATTCTCAAAAACTCTAAGTTATAGAGCAATTGTAGATCTACACTGATAGATAAAACTTCCTCATTGGGCTGCTCTCTACACTGCTGAAATCACACAGATTTAAAAAGAAACCTTTGTGAGACATTCCAGTCATGGGTTTCATTTCTTTCCCCTTCCCTAAGTCTAAGTGATATAAATAAGGTAAAATTTGCCTCTTTGCATTATGACTTCCAGGTCCTCTTGCTTGTTGTCCAATCTGTGAACATTTACATATAGACATTTGGGGTCATGGCACAGTGGATAGAGCACTGGGACTGGAGTCAGGAAGCCCTTAATTCAAATCTGACTTCAGACACTAGCTATGTGACTCCAGGCAAATCACTTAACTTCTGTTTGCCTCAGTTTCCTCTTCTATAAAATGAGAATAATAATAGCACCTATCTCTGAGGGTTCTTGTGAAGATCAAATAAGATAATATTTGTAAAGTGCCTGGCAGAGTTCCTGGCACATAGTGACTGCTATGTAAATGTTAGCTCTTACTCTTGACTACCTTCTTGGATTTTTGTCTCATATGAATTTCTAGATGTCTCAACTGCTATTTTTCTTCCTGTATTGTGGCTACAAGGGTAACTAGGTGACACATTAGATAGAATATGGGGCCTGGGTCAGAAAGACTCCTCCTGGGGGCAGCTAGGTGGTACAGTGGATAGAGCACCAGCCCTGGAGTCAGGAGGACCTGAGTTCAAATCTGGCCTCAGACACATAACATTCACTAGCTGTGTGTCTCTGGGCAAGTCACTTAACCCCAATTGCCTCAGTAAAAAATAAAAAAGAGACTCCTCCTCCTGAACCCAAATCTTAACCTCAGATACTTACTTAGTTGTGGGACTCTAGACAAGTCACTTAATGCTATTTGCCTCAATTTCCTCACTGAAATTGAGAAGGAAATGGCAAACCATTCTCATATATTTGCCAACAAAACTCTAAACAGGATCATAAATGGTCAGACATGACTGAAAAACAACTGTACAATTATAGCTACAAAGAGAATGGTCACTTGGCTGTTGGCAGAAATACAAACCACACCCAGTGTAAGTCCCAGTAAAATTAACTTTATTCTCAATACTGAGTTATATTCTGAGTCTTATTTTTTGAACTACTTATGGTTGTTTACACTTCACCCCTAGGTAATTTTTCAGATGTTTATGACCTTTTATTACATATTAACAGCTCACACATATCTGAATTCTCTTGCTTTGACTCAATAAATGCACTGGAGCTTCATCCTACTTCATTTCCCTTTTCTCACTAACCACCTATTTGTTTTACCCATGTGTTTCTCTTGCCTTCTCTTAGTTTGCTTTGATGGCTACTTTCTTCTTTCCTTTCTCCCTGTGTCCTTCTCTTCAGCCTTCATCATCTTCCTCCTTCTCCTGTAACCCTATGTCATAGAAGAGTGAAAAATAATCCACACCTGGGGATTTTTCTCCACCTTTTTATCCATTTCTCCCAAATTTCTCCTCCCCAAATTCAATGTCTGGTCTTCTTATCAAGTCAAAACTTCTGCAAATCATCTGCACATTTCCCTTTTTCCTCCTATTTATCTCAGGTCCTCCCTTACACTGTTTCTATTCCCTCAGCCAGAGGGAATCTTCCCAGAGATGCTAGAAATAACATGACTTCCATCAAATGTACATGCTTTCCAAGTACCAGAAGCAAAAGAACAGGAAAGGACAATCTTATCTGAACCCTTTGAGACTATAAGGGATAAGAAATCTAAGCAAGCTTTTAGGGATTTTGTCAATGGCTTGACATATGTACTAGTATAGGCTTATTCATATTCAAGTGTACAGAGGATTTCATCCCAAAGACCATGCCTGGGGATAGACCTGGCAATTTACAAGAACATATGCGGCTCAGCACTAATGCTTTGAGATGATGAAGCAATCCTATTATTGGCTACTGAACAAAAAGAACTAATTCAGTAGTTCTTTTTTGTCTCTGTTATTACTACTTAATAAATTTACTATCTGCTGAAGAAAAATTTATACTAAGCCAAAGTTCTTATTTTTATATGCAATCCTCTTTTCTGTTTTTTATATTGAATTTTTTTTCTGATTATCAAGCAATTATTTTTCTCTTTCCTCCCTCTGAAAATAACATATCCACAATTTATAAGGAATTATTTAAAATTTTAAGAATAAGAGCCATTTCCCAGTAACTATATGGTGAATAGATATTATCCTGTAGTTTCAAAGGAAGAAATTTAAACTATTAACTACCATATAAAAATGTTCCAAATCACTAATAATTATAGGAATGAAAAATACAGAAACTGAGTTTCCACTTCACTAACAGCCATCAGATTTGCAAAGAAGACAAAAGAGTAAAATGATAAATGCTGGAGGGGCTATGGGAAGACAGAACATTAAGGCACTGTTGGTGGTGTTGTGAATTGGTATAAACATTTTGGAAAGTAATTTGAAATGACAACTGAAAAATCATTAAACTGTGCATAGTATCTTGACCGAACAATAACAATATGAGGCATGTGCTGCCAAAAAGGTCAAAGAAAGAGGAGAAGTACACATACGTGCAGAAATATAAATAGTAGCTCTTTTCATTAACATTTTTTCAATTATCCAGCATTTACTTTTCTCCTTCCCATCTCATTCTCAACTGAAAAAAAAAGATGCAAAACCCTTATAACAAATAAACATTGTGAAGCAAAATAAATTTCCATATTGGTCATGTCCCAAACTATATGTCCTATTCTGTATATTAGCCCATCATCTCTCTGATGGGAAGTGAATAACAATCTTCATCATTAGTCCTCTGGAATCATGGGTTATCACTATGTGGATTAGAGCTCTTAATTCTTTCAGAATTATTTTTTTTTTACAACATTGATGCTATAGTATAAATTATTCTTCTGGTTTTGCTCACTTGCCTCTGCTTCAGTTTATTCAAGTCTTTCTATGTTTCTCAAAAACTATCCTTCCTCATTTCTTAAAACAGTAGTATTCCATTACATTCACATACCATAACCTATTCATCTATTCCCCAATTGATGGGTACCCTCTTAGTTTCCAGCTTTCTTGGTGTGTGTGTGTGTGTGTGTGTGTGTGTGTGTGTGTGTGTTTGCCACTGCTATAAGTATTTTTGTGCATAGAGGACTTTTTCCTCTTTCTTTTATATCTCTAGGGGATAGGCCTAGTAGTGGTGTTACTTGGCCAAACAGTATGCACAGTTTAGTAACTTTTGGGGGCATAGATACAAATAGTTTTTCAACATTCCTGGAACAACTCACAACTTTGTTAATAGTGTATAAATAATGCTTTCTTGTACTTCCTCAACATTTGCCATTCACCTTTTATTCAACTTTGCCCATCTGATGGAGAGGGAACTAAGGGTTGTTTTAATTTTGCATTTCTCTAATTAATAGTGATTTAGAGAATTTTTTCATGTATTTATAGATAGCTTAGATTTCTTCCCTTGAGAACCACCTATTCCTATCCTTTGGCCATTTATCAACTGGGAAATGACTTTTTAATAAATTTGAAGTTATTCCTTAAATATCTTGGAAATGAGAATTTTATCAGAGAAAGCATCTGTACAGATTTTCTCCAGTTAACTATTTCCCTCTTAATCTTAGATGTATTAGATTTGTTTGTGCAAAAACATTTTAATTTTATATAATACATGGGGCAGCTAGGTGGCACAGTGGATAGAGCACCAGCCTTGGAGTCAGGAGGACCTAAGTTCAAATCCAGCCTCAGACATGTAACACTTACTAGCTGTGTGACCCTGGGCAAGTCACTTAACCCCAACTGCCTTGTAAAAAAAATTTGTGTAATAAAAATTGTTAATTTTATCTTCTTTGATTCTTTCTATCATTTATTTGGTCATGGACTCTTCTTTTTCAATCATAAAATATTTAATAAGGTATACTTTGGAGGAATATACTGTACACAAAATTTAAGATCACAATATGAAGTGATTTCAACCCTCTTTAAGTTAGAACTGCAATGTATTGCCACTGATAATAAGATCTACTGAAAGCATGTGTTTTTAACTGACACAAAAGTGGCTTATTTAATGAAACTCTTTTTAGACAATGAGAATGTTTTGAATACCTCTTACCTGAAAGGTAATTTCTTCCTTTTTTTTCTAATTTGTTTATGATGTGACCTTTTTAATGTCTAAGTCATATTTCCATTTGAAGCTTATCTTGGCACATGGCACACAATGTTGTTCTGCTGTACAATTTTCTTAGCAATTTTTTGTCGTCATGTGACTCAGTGGGTCTTGAAAAAGTAATGACTGTTCTTTGTGGCTCTCTTCCTTCTACTCAAGTATCTTTTCCTTCCTGAGCTTCCTGTGTGGAGTTAAAGAGCTACTGTCCTTCCTCACCATGGTAGAAATATTGAACTTTGAACACATGCAGCTAAAACAGATGTAATGGACCTGATCACCATTCTTAGGCATGCATAAAGAGTAGGCAGGGTATCCCAGCACAGTTGGTCCATCCCATATGCATTCCTATGCTGTGACTGATCCTACCTGAAGTACAAGAAGTAGTTATTATCACTCAATGTATTCTCCTTTATAAAGAAGTACTGATTATTTCAGAAACATGGGTTAGAATAGAACCTCAGAGCTTGGAAGAGATGGTGTAGGCCCAAGATTTATGTATGAAGCACATTTTGATGCATTCAAAAGAAAGCACCACTAACTCTTACTTCATACGAAAGAAATGGAGATACTGTGGTATAGCACCATCATCAAAGTGTGTATGGAGGCCAGGATCCATGCCAACAAATTATGAACACGATTATGGCTTTACAAGATTCACTATTGAACTCAATGAACTAGATCCTGTCCTGAAAGATCTCTTTCCTTCAATGGATGCTTGTTTCTGGCCAGATCAAAGATTTTTGGAAGAAGAGAATTTAGAAGCAGCAGCTGCTAAGAAGCAAAGAGTAGAAATGCTCCAAAGATCTTAAAGGTGATACATGGAAGAAAATCCCCTGGAACACACACCAATTTTTTTTAAAAAAGTAATTGATGCCAATCAAAGAGAAGCATGGGTTTCTAATTGATGAGATTAGCTGAAGCCTTTATGGAAATGATAAACAGAAAAACAGAGGCTCTTCCACCCTAGGTAAATGGACCAGTCAATGAGATAATGAGATTGAAATAAGCTGGTCAGTGAAATACTGAAACTAACAGGGGTCCCTCTGCCCTGGCAAATGGACTGAACAATGGAATAATGATGTGCCTAAATATGTGCAAAACTCTGAACTACAACTTCCCCTTGCCTATTTGTCCCTGATTACCTTACTTTTCTGCTCCTGATTACCTTATCTCCCCATCCACAGCATATTTTCCTCTATAAGAATCCCTAGTTTCTCTTGGCTAGGTGGGGTTGTCTCCCTTAAGGAGTTGCCCCCCTTTAGTTGGGGTCTCTCTTAAGCTGTGCTCTCCCTTAAGAGGCTGCTGACTCCATTAAGGGAATGCCTCCATGGAGGAGCTTACCTCCTTTAAGGAAGAGCCTGCTTGATGTGTTATCTGGAATAAATGTCTTTACTTGACTTGGAGACAGCCTGAATGAGTTCTTTCGAGATGACCCCACCACACACACCTTGCACCTCATCACTTGTACCCTGAACTTCAACATAATGACTCCTATTGGGAACTTTGAAAAGACCCTGGATTTAGCAAAGTAGAAAGCCTTGCCTTAGTACACATATCACAATCTGTATGAATAAATAACTATGTACAATGATGTTTCTTAGAGCTAAGCATGGTTTGTGGGTTTACAGAAAACTTAGCATTTGCTTTTCTATCCATTTTTATAATGGACTTTCAAAAGTGCGTTAGACCAGGCCTCCAATCACTTTTGTAATCCTTTCTGTTTTGCTGCAGCCATACTCCTTAGAACATCCTCATCCTCAAAATGCAGAATAAAGGCAACAGATAAAAGTAATCCAAAGTTCAAAGAACTTGTAAAGAAAAAAAAATAAACTGCAACTGGTGCTTAAAGTTGCCCCTCCCCTCAAAAAATGATTTCATTAATTCTATTCTAGACTTGTCCTCTTAATAAGGTGGATAATAGGTCAAGGACAAAAGGCCATTTCTTTGTGAAATTCATTAAGGTGCAAACTTAATGTTGAACAAAGAAAACCTCTTTTTTAGATTTTCATCTCTCTATCCCCAAAGCATTTGAGTACTTGGTCCATCTCAGGACAGTCTTCTCTTTCCATGTCCCCTGAAGAGATAGAACTATGACCCATCCTTTCCAATTCAGAAAGGACTGTCTATATTGAAGCTAAGAGACTCTTGCAGTCCTTGCAAGGAATGATCAAGGAAGAAAGTCATGAGTATTTATATGAAGTTAATCCCACATATTTTAATATATCATGAGGGGAGAAAGAGAGAAGTAATAAGCATTTATTAAGCACCTATGTGCCAGATACTATAGTAAGCACTTTACAGATGTTATCATATTTGATCTTACTTGATCCTCACAACAACCCTGGGTGGTAGTTGTTATCATTATCACCATTTTACAGTCGAGGAAACTGAGGCAGACAGAAATTAAATGATTGTTCAAAGTCACACAGCTAGCAAGTTTCTGAGGCCATCTTTGAACTCAGGTACTCCTAACTCCAAGTCTCACACTCTATCCATTGTTGAAGTTTTTGACACTTTTACCTTAAATCAATGTGGAGTAGAATCATGTAGGAATGGGGAAACTTTACCAGTTTGCACAATTTCTCTCTCTCTCTCTCTCTCTCTCTCTCTCACACACACACACACACACACACACACACACACACACACACACACACATAATAATGCCAAAGTAAATAGAATTCTGTCAGACCCGTGCTTCAAATGCAGAATGTAGAATTAATATTTTTTGTTCAATATGAGAATCAAGAATTCTAGAGCTATGCCTTGTGACTCTCAGGGAGACAAGTAGCCTAATCATTTTAGTCATCCCCTATCAAGTGTGCAGGGAATGCTGAGGCCTAAGTAGAAGGCAGAGTGAAGTTAAGATGTGGAATTTCTACTGCATGCTTATAATGCTAATAAAAATTATACCAGCATATTTACCTCATTTCTGCTTTTGTTTGGGTAAGAACCATTTTTAGCTATCATTCTGTGTTTGGGAGTCTCAGAAGATAATGTCATTTAAGACTGACAACCAAGGTGTTTCTTTTCTGAGAGGTAAGGTGAAGGAGGAATATTATGTAGCTATGACCTCAGTTCCAAAGAATTCTGAAAGGAGAAAATAATAATGGTATACTTGAAGTTATTATAAGGAATTCTAGCAAGGGGACAGGTTCCTGTTGCCAAATAGTAGGAAAATTGAACAACTTGACAATCTACAAAATGACCCGAAAGACTAGTCACAATCCTGCAAAGACCACACATCACAGCCAACTCCTGTCTATAGGGTAGTGGATTGGACTCCCTGATTTTCAGGAAGGAAAGGAATAATGAAGAACTGGTCAAGCAGGCTCCAAGATGGAGCCATAGGCCAGATACAGATAGACTGTTAGAGGTAGATAATAAGGAAATGAGTTGGAAAATTACATAACACACTAGAAGTTCATAAAAGTGAGCCAAATTGGTCTCAGTCAGAAAGGGATCTGTTTTCTGACAAGAAAGACAACTACAGCCAAAGTCTATGGCTTTCCTGCCTACTATTCTAGTGGTGGAGGTCCGTAGGGAACATACTAGCTGAAGACAGTTATAGTCAGCCCAAGTAATTCACAAGTTCAGGAATAAGACCATATAACCACTAGGCCTGAAGATACTGCCATTTATGGGTCAGAAATAGAACTCCAGTAGACCAAAAGGTCTAAGAATTTCAAGGGCATAGAACAGCAACAGGTCATAGTAAAATTATCTGCTTAACATATGATGTTCAAGGTATAATAAGTGAAGAAATTATACATCTAGCTAGACAATACCTATTGATGGAGTGCATGGAGAAGATGTGGTGGTTTGCTTGGAGGCATGGTTGTTGGGAGTTTTTGCTCTTAATGTTTGCTTTGTATATCACAATGACTGATATCTTAAGGAAATTCTTTTTGCAAACAGATATATTTCATTTTTATACTACCCAGATTATCTAGTGTGTCCCTCTGTCCTCATCACTTTCCCAAAGAATCATCCCTCATAACAAAGAATTTTTTAAAAAATTAGCATATCAAACAAATCTGACATTGTATGCAGTTTCATATTTATAGTTCCCATTTCTATAAAAAAAAGCAGAAAGAAATGGTTTCTCATATTTCTTCTTTGAAGTCAAACCTGATCTTTATAATTTCAAAGCAGCTATGTTTTGATTGTTTTGTTGTTCTTCCTTCCATTTATATTTGTAGTCACTGTAGTCATATAGTGTTTTCCTAGTTTTGCTTACTTCAATTTGTGTCAGCTCATAAACATTTTTCCATGCTTCTCCATATTCTTTCTATTCATAATTTCTTACAGTATCATAATATTCCATTACATTCATGTACCATAATTTGTTTAGTTAATTGATAGGCATCTACTTTGTTTCCAAGTCTTAACTATCACAAAAAGCACTGCTACAAATATTTTGGTGCATACAGAACCTTTGTTTTTTTTCATTAATTTCCTTGGGGTATATAACAACTTGTGAAATTTCTGGGCCAAAGGACACAGGCATTTTAGGAACCTTTTTTTTTTCAGCATAATTCCAAATTGCTTTCTAGGATGGTTGAACCAATTCACAGATCCACCAAGTAGAGGGTTTTTAGTCTGCCTATTTGTTTGGTTTTTACCCAACTCTCTAACATTGACATTTCCCACCTTATGTCACCTTTGCCAGTTTGTTGAATGTGAAGGAAATTTCAGAATTTCTTTGAATTGCATATTTATTAGTGATTTAGAATATTCTTTTATATGGTTGTTAATAGTTTGTTGTTCTCTTTTGAGAACTATTTGTTCATATCCTTATCCATTGTAAAATGACTTTTGGCCTTAGGTAATTCTGTTAGTTACTTATCTGTTAGATATCAGACCCTAATCAGACATATTTCTCACAAAGATTTTTTCCTACTTAACTGTTTCCCTTCTCCTAGTTGCATAAATTTTAGCAAATTCTTTTTATTTTCACCATGATATTATGCCTTGTAATCAATTGATTCTTCAGTGGAGAATTCACAGTGGGAATAGGGATGTAGAGAATTATTGTGAGTAGTCTAACCCCAAACTGAATAGATTCTTGAGGTAACAGTTTGGTGTACCTGTCAAAGGCAGACCTTTGGAGGCTTCCAAAGTTTTTTGAATAAGGAGGCGATATAATCAACACCGGGGAGCAGGGTGGCACAGTGGATAGAATGCTGGGCCTAGAGTAAGGAAGACTTATCCTCCTGAGTTCAAATCTGGCCTCAGACACTTATAGCTATGTGACCCTGGACAAGTCACTTAACCCTGTCTGATTCAGTTTCCTTGGCTGGAAAATGACCTGGAAAAGGAAATGGCAAACCACTTCTGTATCTTTGCCAAGAAAACCCCAAATATGGTTGCAAAGAGTTGGACATGACTGAAAAAGGACTATACAACAAAATGATGAACACTGTACTATCTTCTCTACCAGAGACATGCCAACAATGTTGCCCACTAGGGAAATACACTTTCCTCTTCCTATTCCCTCTCCAGTTTTGGAAACTTGAACCATTGTTAAATAAACTCTGATTTTTTTTCCCATGTGTGCATTGTCATATTTATTGCCTTATAGCCCCTTAACTTTTCAGACCAAAGTGCCACTTCCAAGCCACAATTCTAACTATATGTTTTGTTCTCCCATGGGAATGTTGGCTCCTTGAGGTCAAGGATTGATTTTGCTTTTCTATTTGTGTTCCCAGTGCTTTATAAATAGTAAGTGCAGGGGCAGAGCCAAGATGGCAGAGTGAAAGCAGGGACTTGCTTGAGCTCTCCCCTAAATGTCTCCAAATACCTGTAAAAATGACTCTAAACAAATTCTAGAGCAGCAGAACCCACAAAAAGATGGAGTGAAAGAAATTTCCAGGCCAAGACAACCTGGATGGTTGATGGGAAAGATCTGTAGCACCAGGCTGGGAAAGAAGCACAGTCTAGTGTGGGCCATGCTGTCACAGACATGGTCCCAGAAAACCTGGAGCGGGCCTCAGGGGACTGAATCACTGGCAGCTGTTGTGGTTTCCAGACTTCTCAACCCACAAACACTAAAGACAACTTAGAAGGTCAATGGAAAAGGTCTATTAGACCTGTGTAAGAGGCTGGTCAAGCACCAGCCCCACCACAGCCCCGGGGTGGAGGCAGTGGTGGTGGCTGCTTCCAGAGCTCTCAGTCCACAGATGGTGAGGGAATCGAATAACTGATCAGAAGGAGATTATAGGGATCTCTTTGCTGGCACTGAGGCAGGATTCTGTTGCTTTGCCCATACTTGGATTTGGGCTGCAGTTATGGGTGGCAATTCTGGGGTGAGGAGGAACACTGGCATAGCAGAGCTTGTGGCAGCAGTACAGAAGGGAACTCTCCTCACAGTTCCAGGGCAGAAAAGAGTGCTTGTGGTCACTCACAGACCAGAGCACAGGCTGGGAGAGGAATAAACACCTCTCCTTGGAAGAACTGAAAACTTACAGGTCCCTAGAAGTATCTCTGAAAACAGCCGCACAAAACTCCTGAAGCTTGGGACAGTATACCCTCTACACTGGAAGCAGAGCACTACCTTAACAAACAGTTAAAAAGTCAAGTAATTGACTATGAAAATGAACAAACAGTGGAAAAACTCAGATTATAGAATCTTACTTTAGTGGCAAGGAAGATCAAAACATACAATCAGAAGAAGACAACAAAGTCAAAGCTCCTACATCCAAAGTCTCCAAGAAAAATATGAATTGGTCTCAGACCATGGAAGAGCTCAAAAAGGATTTTGAAAATCAAGTAAGAGAAGCAGAGGAAAAAATGGGAAGAGAAATGAGAGTGATGCAAGAAAATAATGAAAAACAAGTCAATAGCTTGCTAAAGAGGACCCAAAAAATACTGAAGAAAATAAAACCTTAAAAACAGACTAGACCAAATGACAAAAGAGGTCCAAAAAGCCAATGAGGAGAAGAAGGTTTCAAAAAGCAGAATCAACCAAATGGAAAAGGAGGTCCAAAAACTCAGTGAAGAAAATTATTCCTTAAAAATTTGAATGGAGCAAATGGAAGCTAATGACTATGAAAAATGAAGAAATTATAAAATAAAGTAAAAATGAAAAAAATCAAAGACAATATGAAATAGCTCATTGGAAAAAAAAAAATGACTGACCTGGAAAATAGATACAGGAGAGATCATTTAAAAATTATTGGACTACTGAAAGCCATGATTAAAAAAAGAGTCTAGACATCATCTTTCAAGAAATCATCAAATTTCAAGAAATTATCTGATATTCTAGAACCAAAGGGTAAAATAGAAATTGAAAGACTCTATCAATCACCTCCTGAAAGAGATCCCAAAAGGAAAACTCCCAGGAATATTATAGTCAAATTCCAGAGTTCCCAGGTCAAGGAGAAAATACTGTAACCAGCCAGAAATAAACAATTTAAGTATTGTGGCAACACAATAAAAATAACACAAGATTTAGCAGCTTCTACATTAAGGAATTGAAGGGCTTGGAATATGATATTACAGGAATCAAAGGAACTAGGATTAAAACCAAGAATCACCTCTCACCAAAAATGAGTGTAATCAATAAGGGAGAAAACTTGATATTTAATGATGTAGAGGAATTTAATGCATTCTTGAGAAGCTAAATAAAAAAATGACTTTCAAATAAAAGACTCAAGAGAAGCATGAAAAGGTAAGCAAGAAAAAGAAATCATAAGGGACTTATTAAAGTTGAACTGTTTACATTCCTACATGGAAAGATGATATTTATAACTAATGAGACCTTTCTTATTATTAGGTTAGACAGAGGGAAAATATATAGATAGAGGGCACATGATGAGTGGAATATGAAGGGATGATATCTAAAAAAAATTAAGGGGTGAGAGAGAAATTTACTGGGAGAAGGAGAAAGGGAGAGTTAGAATGGGGTAAATTATCTCACATGAAAGAGGCAAGAAAAAGCTTTTACAATGGAGGAGAAGAAGGGGGAGGTGAGAAAGAATGAGTAAACCTTACTGTCATTGGATTTGGTTTAAGGAGGGAATAACACACACTCAATTGAGTATGGAATTCTATCTTACCCTAAGGGGATAAAGGGGGTGATAGAAAGGAGGGCAGATTGGGGGAGGTGATAATCAGAAGCAAACTCTTTTGAGGAGGGACAGGATTAAAAGACAAAATAGAATAAATGGGAGGTGGGATAAGATGGAGGGAAATATAGTTAAGTCTTTCCCAACATGACTATTATGGAAGTGTTTTGTATGACTACACACGTATAACCTATATTGAATTGTTTGCCTTCTAAATGAGTGTTGTGGGAAAGAAGGAGGGGAGAAAATTTGGAACTCAAAGTTTTAAAAACAAATGTTAAAAAAATTTTTTACATGCTACTGGGAAATAAGATACATAGGCAATGAGGTAGGGGAAGGAGATAAGAGAAGGGGGGTGATAGAAGGGAGGGCAAGGGGGAAGTTATAATCAGATAATCAGAATGCATGTTGTCATGGGGTAGTGAGAGGGGAGAGATGGGGAGAAAATTTGAAACTCAAAATCTTGCGAAAGTGAATGTTGAATACTAAAAAATAAATAAATAGGGAAAAAGAAGTTTTAAAAAACAGTAAGTGCTTAATAAATACTTAATCATTCTTTTGTCGGGTCATTCATTCATTAATTTAATCTTAGATTCTTAGAACAAAGAATCTTAGAGATAAAGGGGACTTTAAAGATAATCTAGTCCAATTATACTTATTACATGGATAAAGAAATTGAAACTCAGAAAGTCTAACTGATTCAGTCAAGGTCTAGTGAATGATAGAGCTGGGTTACCGCCTAGCCCTCCCAACTTCTAGCCAATGCTTTTTTTCTACTATCAATATATTACCCACTGCTTTGAATTCCATTCTCATGTTCTAAGCCCAAGTTCCTTCTCTACCCACCTGCCTCCCCTCCACAAACCACTAAGTGATATCTCTCCACTTAATCAACTTACCCTTTATTCCATTATTCAAATGAAAGAGACTGACCTGTCACCCAAAGAGATAGATGGCTGACCCCTGATAAATGGTCCATTTTAACAGTGCAAGTAAACAAAATTTTGTTGCTTTTTGAGATTATCTACTTTGATTATCTACTGATTTTATTAGTAGTGGATTATCTACTATTAATTAGTGAAATTATCTGCTAATTTTATCTATTTGCTAGTGAATAATTGCTTTTTGGACTGCTGTACAGGGCTAGTTTTAGGGAAAATTTCAGCTTAAGCACAAATCTGTCACACTCCATTTACTGAAAGTTCACCTCATATTGGGGGGGTCTTCCTCCCTCTTTCTTCAAAAAGTTCAAGGGCACTTCTTCCCTTTCCCTAGTTAATCTTTCAGGAAAGTATGGGAAATAGATGACAAAGAAAGAAAGAAACAAGCATTTATAAAGCTTAATAATATGTACTAGGCACTGTGCATTAGCTAAAAAATATCAGAAGACAAATTTGAATTCAGGTCTTACTAACTTCAAGCCCAGTACTTGCTTCATTGTACCACCTAGCTGCCCCTGGGCATTGAATATCAAAAAAGACAGTCTGTTTTGGTCCAAAAAAATCATACCCAGAGAGGAGGTGATTCATTTCCTCAGGAAATGAGTGTAACCCATGCCCAATAGCTGGACTAATGGCCCCTAACCCAGGGAGGAAGCAGATAGAGGAAGGAATCAGGCCAGGCATGGCACTGAGGGAAAGTGAACCTAAGAAAAGGGTGGGAGTCTTGACATAACACATGGTCTGCTTCACATTTTTATAGAAAATAACCAAAGATGGAACCATGAGGCTCATGTAAGGAGAAAGTATGAACAGTAATGGAGGTATCTTGAGGCAAAATCCTAGTCATCCCATCATATTTATGGTTCTGAGCAAAGGACATTTTTTTCGGTAGTCTCATATTGGAAGGGAGGGTGGCTTTTCTCACACAAAAAGGTTAAGAGTCCCTGGTCTAGAGTGAAAACTTAATCACAGAGAAAATTCTTTTTCCAAGAGAGAACAGTTAGTAAAACAAAGAAAATACTTCCCTTCTAGAGAGGAAACTAAGGGAACTAAAGTATTTTCTCTTTGTTTTAATAACTAGTCTCTCTTGGAGAAAGAATTTTTCTCCATGATTTAGCTTTCCCTCTAGACTCTGGATTATTAACCTTTTTGTGTGTGTGTCATAGATCCCTTTGACAGTCTGATAGATGGATCCCTTCTAAGAATAATATTTTAAAATGCAAAAAAAAATACTCAGGATTATAAGGAAAATAAATTATATTAAAATGCAGTCATTTTAAGTTTAAGAACCCTGGCCACAGAGAAAATGACTCTTGATGTAAAGAGGAGACAAAAGTAAAGAAATCTGTTCCCTAAGATAGTGATGGAAAAAATAGAATGGGCTATTAATGAAGCCCCATTCCTAGGAGCTTCTAAAGAATAGAGGAGTCAGGGCAGCTAGGTGGTGCAGTGGATAGAGCACTGGCCCTGAAGTCAGGAGGACCTGAGTTCACGTCTGGCCTCAGACCAAACACTTGACACTTACTAGCTGTGTGACCCTGGGTAAGTCACTTAACCCCACTTGCCAAAAAAAAAAAGAGTAGAGGAGCCAGTACCCATTGTTACCTAGCATATTCAAACATCAGGAACTTGCTTTGGCATTTTTATAGAAATCAATGACTTTCTATAGGCTTTAAGGTCAGGAAAGAAAAAATTATAGGATTAGTTCCTAGCAGATTATCACAAGTCACTGTATAGCCTACTGTTCTGAATCTATATGGATTTTATAGTCATTTCATCCTGGCGTAGTTCTGACTATGTTCTACTTATTTTTACAATAGATAAAAGTTGCTCTTACCTAAGCATCAGCAGGGATGACATAATTCTAGGTAGCTTTGTAAGGTCCTTCACAGTGCTGAAGTGACAAGGAGACCACAGAGAAAATCTTCTTTTGTCTGCTTCTTAATGTGGGTTCCACAGACCATCAAAGGGGTCCACAACACAGAAAAGATTAAGAACCATTGCTCTGGGATCTTCTAGAGCTTTGATTTTGGTAGAGACCTATTCTTTATAGTTTGTCTTTTGCTCCAGAGAAAGGGAAGGGCTAGACTTTAGAATTGTGATCCTAAGTGCAAATTCATTTGAAATGGGAACACAGAAGACTGTCCACCAAGAGTCTTTCATTCAAGCTAGCAAAGGGGAAAACTCATCTCTTGGAGTCCAGCCCTATCTCTCTGTGAAACAGCTGATGATCATGCCAACAACAGGAAATAAACAGAAGTGGGGGAGTAGGCAGCAGGGACCCTGCATTGAGTGAAGATTACCCTCAGATTTCCCAGTGGTGCCCCATCTATACAACCAGTGGAACACTACACAGTATGGGGATAGCAAGCCAGAGGTCTGCTGCTAAGAAGAAGCGCACCACTTGGATGTTGGTTCCCTGGGAAAAAAAAACACTAGTCCCCCCAACCTCTAATATCTCTAAGTCTATATTCTAAAATCCCTATCAGCTCAGAAAATCTATATTTTAGGTTCATTCAAATTATTATTATATGTTATCATTATTGTTATTATTATTATTAACTGTTTAGTAGTATTAGTAGAACAACTAACATTTATAAAATGTTTTATAGATTTAGTTCACTTGGTCTATGTAACAACTTTGTGAAATAAGTGCTATTATTATCCCCATTTTACAGATAAAAAATCTGAGGGAGGTTAAGGACTTGTTCAGGGTCACACAACTAATAAATGTCTGAGGCAGAATTTTAACTCAGGACTGCTCTTTCTACTGTACCACCTAGATTCTTTGAGTCTCATGGGGGGAAAAACAAATTTTAGATTTAGGACCACTTTCAAGGAACTCTGTGCCAAAATGAATAGAGGACAAATTTAGGACAAATGAGTTGAGGAGACCTGGGGTTAAAGAGGGCTCAGGGACAGCTGTGCCTTCATATAAAGTCCCTGCATTTCAGGCATATAGTTCACAATTTTCTTCTACTCACCCAGAAAACCAGCAGAGCTGTCTGAGCTCATCTTATTTCCCTAAGTCTATTTTTAAAATTTCTAGGTAGGAGTTAGCAACATTTTAGCTATAAATAGAGGCCACAGATTTTATGATCAGAGAAAATGAGTCCATCATATTTTTTAAAAGTGCACACATACTATTTATAGTGAGAATTTTTTACAGCTGAAACATAGTCTGAAAATTCTTGATTATTTTCCTCTTGACCTTATATGAAAATTTAGGAGCCAAGGGGAAAGAATGTCATTTCAAATCACTTGTATTCTAAAACCCCACCCTGCAGGAGAAGGAATCATTCAAAACATATGAAATTGACAATTCTTTGAGAAAAAAAGAAATAACACTGATGGAAATTGAAGAATATAAGATCTCCTATGATCTTAACAATGTGTTTTGATGACAAAAGCATTTTAAGTAATTCATCCTAATGTCCTCACTGCACCTCAGAAGATAGACCAGGATAAAAAGGGCTTACATCAATGAACAGATGTCAAATCTGGCACCATGATGTTCTCAGAGAGCAGAGCCCTGAGAAATAAGTGCTTTACTCACCTGCCTGGATTTCAGGACTCCACATGATACAACCACTCCCCCCACCTCACAACCTTCTCATTCTCTCCCTCTTCTCTCAATTCAATACACTAAGTTCAGTTATTAAAGATCATTCAAACACAGAGAATGAGGTGCTTAGGAGAAATTTGAAGACACACTCCCTATCTGGTCTGGACAAGTTGGAAAAACAACTTTAATGTCTTTATAACTCTTAATTTATCTGAAGGCTATTAAGAGAACCAAGAACTTTTCTAGGCAAAGCCCATGAAGGGAAAATAGGAAACATCTTTGAGTTAGAAAGGAGTGGAGAGGGGAAAAATTTGGAGAGGGAAAAAATCACAGAGATTCCATGGCCCTACCTGGGCACTGTAGAGAGAGAGGGACTAAGGTCTAAAAGTGATGTGGACAAGTTGGCTGCAAGACAAGCAGGGACCGGGCCCAGTAGCAAGGTCTGGGCTGAAGTTTTAGTTCTTTGCCTCTGGATGCTGGGCTCCTTTAATCACACCATGTGCTGTCTTCTTCAAGAATTAACATTTTTGGATCTAGTGGTTAATATGGCAATGTGAAGGGGCCTAAGCAGACTCAACTCCCCTCAGGAATACCTATTAACAACAATTAAAAGCTAAAAATGAAATTTTAAAACTGAAGAAAAACACAACAGCTTCTTCATCTCCTAAAGGATAGCACAAATAGACAGGACCTGAAGCAAGGGCTTCTCTGGGGGTAGAGAAGCCTCTGGGAGGAGATGGAACAAGGAAACTGTGCCAACACCAGCATGTCTGGGGCCTGAGGCTGTCCCCAGAGACCAGCTTGAAGACAACACCAACTCTGGTGAGACCAAGGGACAGAATCTCCACTGTTAGAGAAAATGCTTTGTGCTTTGGTTCTTGCTATATCCTTTTGTAAAAGCTAAATGATGCGAATTGGCTAAATTATGGTGTCAGTGATAATCACTAATAGTGATGATAATAAGGGGTTATTGACTGGTAATTGATATTGGGCTTGATTTGATAAGTATTATAGAAGAACCCTACTTCCTGCCTGTGTACCACTAGAAGCTGAAGGGGAAGAAGTAGCTAGCCAGATTTCTGCGAAATCAAGTTGCCATTGGAAGTGAGAATTGGGATGAGGATTTCTAGAGTTTTGAACACTACATATGTATGTATATGTACATTTATATACTATGTGTAATATATACATATATAATATACATATTATACAGTATATATGTGGATGTAGATATATGTATAAATGTGCATTCATGTATACATATATGTGTGTATGTATGTTTAATAGGTACTATATATAAGCAATGAACAATGAGCTTAGAGTTGAGTAGAATGAAGAAAGCACAAGCAATATCATTTACGATGGCATTCAGCAGTTAGATGCCTCAGTGGATAGGGTCAGGGAGACTCAAGTTCAAATCCTACCTCAGACACTTACTAGCTGTATGATCCTATGTAGATCATTTATCTTCTGTTAGCCTCAGTTTTCCCACCTATAAAACAGGTATAACAATAGCACCTACCTCACAGAGTTGTTGTGAGGATCATATAAGACATGTGTAAAGCCCTTGGCAAACCTTTAAGTACTATTAAATGCTAGCTATCATTAGGAAATAATGCAGATTTACATTGATCCATAATTGCTCCCTGTTGCGAAAGTCCATTGTTTTAATAGCAAAATTCTCCTGGTGACTCTTTATAGTTGAAAATTATGATATAAAGAAGAATCAAACTGTAGGCAACACAAATGGAATTAGAAAGACTCATCAATGAATTTGAAAACTATGGCATCTTACCAAATGATGAATTACACACAAAAGCATCACAAACTGTGTTATTTATCATTTATATGACCAGAAAAGAGGGTATTCAGTCATGTAAGTAGGAGTGATTGTTGATGCATGAACAGAATCTGTGTTGTGTTGTACAATTAATGAATTATTAAAAGAACTAGAGAGAGATCTCTGATGATTTGGTAGATTCTCTAGAAAGGCTTTGTAGAAGGACATGGATAAGAATCTCAAAGAGTAAGAAAGCATGATTGGAGGTACTTCTATTGATCGGAAATCCACTAAAACATTCTACACAGATCCATACACAGTATGTAGTACATAGTAGGACCATACATAGTAAGTGGTACTTATTATTATGTTATACATAATAAGCATTCAATAATAGATGAAGTGAGTGAAGTCTAGCTCAAAGTCTTAAAACAGAATTTCTCTAGGTCAAGAATCAGGAAAGGATATGGGATATTGAGAAGGAAACCTAGTTACGAGTTCTAGATCTTAAGAAAACCATCTACCTTTCTGGGCCTCAGTTTTCTCATTTATAAATGAGAAGGGGTTAGATTAAGTGATCTTGAAGATCCCTCCTAACATAAAATAGTAATAACAAGTATTTGCTAAATACCTACTTGGTACAGAACACTACACTAAGAGCTGGGAATAAAGAGAAAGAGAGCATCGTGGTCTTCAAAGATTGTATGGTCTAGTAGGAGGATAATATACATACACAAATAACTATACGAGATATAATTATACAAGATAAAACAATTATGTAAGATAAAATTTTAAAATAATTATGTGAACAGGACAAGTAAAAAAAAAAAAGAATGGTTTGAGAGACTCACTAAGAAAAAGGATCACTTCTTTCTGGAGAGATCATGAAAGTTTTCATATAAGAAGATATACCTAAGCTGGACCTTGAAGAAAAATGAAGGTTGTCAATAGTGTGAGATAAGGGTAGAGAAGTGGGTGGGGTACAGAAATTCATTCTAGCATATGGGGTAGAATGTATAGTTGTAGAAAAGAGAATGAAGGCAAGGCAAGATTGGAGAACAGTTTGAACAAAGGGGAGGATGCAAAGATTGGCTGGAACTATGCTATGAAGGGTCCTGATAACTAGGCGAAGGAGTTTGTGTTATAATGTAGCATCTGTTATGTGTTACGGAGATGAGAGACTCAAGGAGGTGGCTACCCCAGAATTCACCAGTTGGTGATTTTTTAACTTGGTTTTCCCCCTTTCCCCGCCCCCCCAGAGAAGCTGGAAGAAAAGAGTTCACTGCCCATCCTGTTCCCAACACTCCAGAAAGAAGTGGGAAGGCAAAACTGAGTGGCTAATGGACAGTCACCACTTTTATGCACTGTTCTGTGGCCCTGCAAATTCCAGCTGTGGGAAATAGGATTAAGGAGCTGAGGTGACCCTTTTCTTTGAGAAATAATGGAGTGCATTTGTGATATTGCAGAGTAGTCAGAAACAGTATGACTTTTCCCCTCTAAGAGGGGATAGCTCAAAGCTTGTATTTCTATTAAGCTGATGGATGATACCTTCTCTTTTGTGGAGAGGGTAGAGAAATGAGGAAGAAACTGATCCCATTCCCCACTTAAGGCAGATCAGGAAATTTCTCCTTACAAGCTTTGTTTTCCAATTTCTTACCATTGTTTTCATTAATTATGAGCTTGTTTTTTGGCTTTGTATAAAACAAAGTCCAGTGATACCTAAATCCATATATGGTATGATTAATTATGGCAATGAGTAGAGATTTATAGGGAGGTTTTGCTCCTTGTATAGGGACCAGGATCACATCCCTGCTTCAGGGGCTGAGGTATGAGGAGGGAGGAAGAACCTACACTGATCCTATTTGGAAGTCTCAAAGGCAATGGAGGCAATTATATCATACCTCTAGGGCCTAGATAATCACAGGAGAGTCTATAAATCAGGAGAGACTTAATGTTATATGTGTGTATACATATATACATACATATATGTAATATATAAATTAATGTATATAGTAGAGAAAATCCCTAGAGGGAAAAAAAGCAAGCCCAAGAAGGGAATGCTATTCCTTTTCATTCTTCTTAGCTAAATCATCATCTCTGCCCCACCTCTTTTCCATAGGTGTACCTAGAGTCCTCATCTCTCTTTAATGTAATATTGAAATAGCATTAATGACTCAATTTTGCCTTTATCCACAATTTTGTGAAGTTAAGTCTCAAAGTCACCTAAGTTTGGAGAAGTCACAAGCTTTGTCCCTCATCCCAAGAGTCATGCAACTTAAAGAATTTATTGTTTTTTTCCCCCACAAGTTCATCTCTCTTCCTAAAGTTCCAGTTGCTGTCAAAGGCACCACCATCCTCTGATTTACCAATATCTGCAAACTCTGAATCACCCTTGACTCAGTATCCTCCCTTACCCCATATATACAACCAGTTGCCAAGTTTGGCCAATTCTACCTTCATAACTTTTCTCATGCCTGTTCCTTCTCTCCACTGCCATGACCACCACTCACATTTTGGCAGTCATCGCTTCTGGCCTGGATTATCGCAATAGTTTCCTAATTGGTCTTCCTACCACAAGCCTCTTCCTGTTCTAATCCATCTTCCATAAAGCTAACAAACTGACCTTCCTCAAATTTATCACTTTCTCCTGCTCAAAAAGCTTAAGTATACTCTGGGATAATATGAAAAATACAAACTTCTCTGCTTAGCATTTAAATGATCTAGGTCTAACCTTTCCTTCTAGGCCAATTTCATATTACTCTCTCTTACACAGTCTATATTCTAGTAAAACAGGACAACTTGCTGCTTCCCATATGGAAAATTCCATCTCCTTCCTCCAGACATTTGCATTGGAAAGAAGGAAATAAGCATTGATACAGACCCTACTATGTGCCAGGCACTATGCTAAGTACTTTGCAAATCTTCACAACAACCCCAGGAAGTAGGATATTGTTATCTCCATTTTATAGGAGAGGAAACTGAAGCAAACAGAGGTTAAGTGAGTTCTCCAGGGTTACGCAGCTATAGTGTCCAAGGTTAAATATGAACTCGGGTCTTCCTGATTCCAGGTCCTGTATTCTATGCACTGCAGCATGTAATCACCTCATAGGCTATCTCCCAGGATTAAAATGCTCTCCCTATTTACCTCTGCCTCTAGGAAACCTTAGCTCATATCTAGGTTCAGCTCAAGTGAGACCTCATATGCAAAGCCTTTCTTGATCTTCCAGTAGTTAGTCATTCCTCTCCTAAAATTGCCTTTTCTTTTCTTTGTACATATCTTATATGTATCTATCTTTGTATTATTATTTTCTTTTCTGTTCTTTTTTTTAAGAGGCAATCAGGGTTAAGTGATTTGTCCATGGTCATACAGTAAGTGGGGTTAAGTAGCTGTATGTATTATTTTCATAAAGAAGAATGTAAGCTACTTGAGGACCTGGTCAGTTCAATGTTTTTATGTTTGCTCTCTAGTCATTTTCATACAATACTGACATATATGGACCCTTTCTGCAGCCCCCACCCATTTATACCTCTACCTTTGGAGAAAATAATCAAGTTCACACTACCCTTCCTAGAAAGGTCACGACAATTAATTTCCCTATGGCTCAACTCAGCACCATCCCTATAACTTCTCAGTCCAAAACACCCCTCCTTGGATATCAACACTTTATGTTTATTGTTTCCTCTTATTAGAATATAAGTTCCTTGAGGGCAAAGATTGCTTTTCTTTTTCTGTTTCCCCAGGGCTTAGCATAGTACCTGGTACATAGTAAGCACAAAGCACTTAATGCGTTCATTCTTCATTCTTTCGTTAGTTTTTGTCTATGTATCACCAGTACCTAGCATAGTACTTTGCATATGATAGGCACATAATAACTGCTTGTCAAATTTAGAGATTGTATGGAAGAAGAGTCAACAGTTCTTGGCTTCTGATTGAGTATTGGAGGGGGAACAAGGATAGGAACAAGTCAGAGATAGCACTGAGATGTTAAGTCTGGATGAAGCCTTCAGTAGAAATAGGGAAGTCTGGAATAGAGATAAGTTTAGTGATGATACTGATTTGTTCAGCTGTGGATATGAAATGCTGAGAAGTATAGATGGAGCTATCCAGTGGGTAGTTGGAGATGGGAAGCTTTCATTGACATTCTAATGATTCTATGATTCTAAGGTTGGCTTCAGCTCTAACAAATTATGACTCTACAATTCTAAGAATCCTTTCAGTCTGACACTCAATGTTCTATGGCCCTTTGACCTCTGGGCAAAGAGTAGTCTTCCTACATCCTGGATTCCTTACTGTGGCCTCCATAGTTCTGCCTCTATATGTGCCATTTCTCATTCTGGAAATACAGCCACATTTGCTGAGTATAGGTAGTGGTAAAAAACTGATGAGTGGTTCAGGCTGCACCTTCCCGTATATTTTAATATGTACTTTCTCCATTAGTAAATGCTCACTCCCTAGGGAACTAGCAGAGACCATTAAGTCTTTCATTAAAGTGTCTACAAGATGAAAGGTGCTAAAGCCTTGAGGATGACAATGGATCCTGTGAATTAGCAGTGAGAATTGAAAGGAAGTATGAGAGGAGTCATTTAGGAGGCAACCAAATGGAGAGGGACCTATGGGCCCATGGTTATTTGGGAGAGAATAAGAAAGCTTGAGAAAATGAGTGTTCTTGCCTCACCACAAAGCAAAGAACAGCACCAATGCATCTCTGGAGTAGATAGGACAGAAAAGGTGAAACCCATAATCAGAACATAATAGGCTATTAGGTAGTGATGGAGGAGAGAAAGAGAAAGAACATAGATGCTTTTTTGCTTACTGGCTATTTTTCTCCAAAGCAGACTATCAGAACTAGAATGCTAGCCCTGGCCTCCTTCCCACTTTCAGTTCCAGAGCCTGAAAATAGGGAGAGACGAAATGAGAGGGTCAGTATGGTGTAGTGAAAAGAGTCCTGCATCCAGGTACCTGGGTTCAAATATTGACTCCATCCCTCAATACTTGTGTAACCTTGGGTAAGTAACTTAACCTCTCTGGGTTCCAGTTTCTTAAATGTGACCAAGATGGGGTTGTAGTAGATGAGCTCATCTTTTCCAGCTTTAAATTTATGATCTTATGAGCCAGAAAAGACTGAAAACAAGATTTAGTTCAATATTATCATTTTATAGATAAGGAAGAATTAAAAGAGATTATAGGGAAGTCACATGACTTTCCTATTTCCTTCTTTGGAGGCACCATTGAAATGGAATTCATTCATTAAATAAATATTTATTAAGTACCTACTGTGTGCCAGGTACTGCATTGTATTTAGAAGACTTGGTTCAGTCTCAGTTCTGACACTTACATGTTGTGTGATCTTGGGCAAGTTAGTTAACTTCTGTGACCCTCAGCTTCCTTATCTGTGAAGAGAGGATAATAATAAGTAGCATGTCATGGTGCTTTTAAAGAAGGAAGACAATTCAGTTGACACAAAAATTTGCTGGGTTCTTCAAGGTATTACTAAATCCTGGTCCTTGTAGTATTTTGCAAAGTACTATACATCTTATCTCATTTGCTCCTCACAACAACCCTGTGAGGGAGGTACATTATTGTGCCAATTTGACAGAAGGGGAAACTGAGGCTGAGAGAAGTTGAATGACTTGCCTAGGATCACACAGTTATTAAATGTCTAGAAGGATTCAAACTCAAGTCTTCTTGACTCCAAGTCCAACATTATCTATCTACTGTGCTACCTAACTGCATGTATGTGATAATACTTGCACTACCTACCTCCCAAGGTTGTTAGAAGGAAAATGCTTTTTAAACTGTTAGTTTATAACCTCTCTTTGCCTGCTCATTCCATGGAATTCCCTATTTTTTCCATAGCTCTTCCACATAGGATCTGCTTAATGTGCTGGAAGCTTTCCTGTCTTTTAATATTTTATAAGCACTGGTGGAACACTTTGGCTATCTCACTGCTGTACCTCACTCTCATCAAAAAGAGCCTACCTCTTTCTTCCAACCATACTTTCTTAAATGATATTTCTCATGTGATATCTTGGGTGTAGGTCATAAATGGAAATATGCTGAAGTCTCTTTGCAATTGCTATTATAGCCACCCACAATTTTCATTCCTTGCAGATTGTGGTATTCCAGTAATATTGATCAAACAACAATACTGGGAGGACATTTATGTTGATGGGTTTCCTAGAGTAAATATTCTCTTGTTCCTCAGGGAAGTTGTAACAAAAATTTTCAGGGCTTCTAGCCCCTTGCCAGAAATAATGCTGTGGCAAAACATGACTATATTAAATTTATCTATCTTCTCCAGGGAAGTTTCCACCTCAATGTCCTCTTCCTGACTACATCCCCAATAAGTAAACTCACACTAGCTAATACCTATGGTTAACACTGTTTATAAAGAGAAACTAAATATTTAGGACAAATAAAAGTAATGATACTTTTCCTATGCTAGAGAAAAGATTTCAGGCTCCCCTGAGGGAGATTAAAGGGAGAAAAGGAGACACATAATGACCATCTGGGTTCTCTAGTCTGGGAGTGCGGTGGGACAAAGCCTGTCTTGACTTTGTATTTAATTGACCCTCCCAACTTTGCTCCTGGAGTAACGGCCATACCATGTGGCAGTTACCTTTGTCTCTACTTTCAGATGGCATCTCAAAGCCTCCCTTCTACAGTTTCTGGATTAGATGCAATTGGTGACTGCTCTGCCCTTTCAGAAAAAGCAGGGATTTTTACTTAAAAATGACAGCAACCTCCTTAGTTCTTCTTCCTTAGAGCCTAGGTTCTGTGGTCTAACAATGTCAAAGTAGGAGATGGGAAAGGAGGGTCATCTTGGCAGACAAGTATCCTTTATCCTTAAAATGGACACTCCCATATACAAAGAGGACCATAGATCAAACTGCAGATCTCTGTTTCATAGTGCTTGTTTTTCCTTTCAAGTACATGAACTCAGCATGTAACTTTCAAAGCTATCCTGCTCATCTGTGCTTCTTTCTGGACTTCTGTGCATTTAGATATGCTTCAATGACCCGCTTTCTTTAGCTTTTGGGGGGGGGAAGGGGAGGCTATTGTTAGCTCTAATCTCACTCCCTGTTTACCTCTCTCCAACTGATAAAGGATAAAGAAAATCAAACTTTTGAAACAAATATGTATAGTCAAAACAAGTTCTCACATTCTCAAAGCCTCTAGCCTCCATTTTTAGATTGTCCTTGGATCAGGGGTGGGGAACCTGTAGCCTTGAGGCCACATGTGCCCTCTAGGTCCTCGGGTGTGACCTTTTGGTTGAGTCCAAGTTTTACAGAACAAATCCTTTTATTAAGATTTGTTCTGTGAAGTTTGGATTCAGTCAAAGTGCCTCAGGGCCTTGCTGACAGTCATTAACCAGATGTTTCTTATTGCTACTATCATTAGGCCTCCTGTAAGATCCCAGGTGCTTGGCTTCTCATTTGCTGCCTGGGGCCTTTTCTCTTGCTGTAACTGATATGTGGTGCCTGGCTCCTGGTCTTGCCCTATCTCAAGTTGTGGCTGCTTGGGGACTGAGCTGGCCACTGACCACTTAAATGCTGGGTTGAATATGGGCTGCCTGGATGCTTGTTTGGTTCTGTCTCTTTCTCTAGGGTCTGTTGCCTGAGCCCTGTGCTCCCTGAGAGCTAGTCTTCCCATGGCTCATATCATGGATTAGATGGGCTGTCTGTGCACTGGTCTCCTGTTGTTGGGTGCATATTATGTGCCTTCTGCCAGTAGAGTCTGGTTTTCCTCTGCACAGAGCCTCTACAGGTCTCTGGGAGTCTTCTTATGCTATTCTGTACTAGATGGAGAAGTTTATAGGCATTTTTCTTCAGTTTCCTTTGCCATTTTTCTTACTGGTACATTTTTCAAGCTTTAGTAGTGTGTTTGTAGGAAGATTTGCTTCCTTTAGGTCCTCACACACTACCACCTATACTGCCTTCTCTTCTGGTTATAGGCCTAGGTCTATAGACCTCGCTCTCACTTATGCTGACTATATAACTGTCTCTAAATCCTCATCTCTTCAGGCTAAGCCATAACTAAGTAATGGTCATTTGCCCAATAGTCATCAAACACAACTCTGGATTACAAGGTTTTCTAATTCTTTAAACTCTATCATGGTAGTCCATGCAATATGGTAGGCATAGAAGCAATCTATGCCCTGGAGGAAAATCCATCACCACTGCTGGCTTTTTCACATGGAAATGAATACTCAAAGCTTCACATCCTTCACAAGGCCTGAATGAGTCTACTCTTAAGTTTTACTTCAGGTTCAAAATTATCTGTTCCAATCTTTGTTATGATAGGGGGTCATCTTTTATAAAGTGCCTATGCAGTCTGAATGGGAGGCTCCTTTTCAGGAGATATATGGCTCACTAATTACTGATGTTCTCGTCGTATAGCCTTATGGAGGTATTAATATTATCCAAATATATAAATTTTATAAAATCCACATAACTTTTTTGTCATAATTAATCTGAAGTTTTAAAGTCTAAATCCAATTCTCTTTTACCATGTTCAGAGGACCTCCAAATAGTTATTCATTTCTGATTTCAGTTTATATTTATGCTTACAATGAACAAAAATGCTTCAGTCACTTGAGTTGTCTTCTAGCTTATTCATCAGCTATAAAAGGCAAAGTGGGTGGGGAAGAGAACAAGTATGTATTTAGCACCTAGTAAGTGCTAGGCACTATACTAAGTGCTTTATAAATATTATCTCCTGTGATCCTTAAAACAACCCTGGGAGGTAGTTGCTATTATTATGCCATTTTACAGGTGAGGAAACTGAGGCAGAGGTCAAATGACTTGCTCACACAGCTAGTAAGTGTCTGAGGCCTGATTTGAACTGAGATCTTCCTGAGTCTAAGTTCAGGACTCCACTGCACCATTGAGCTATAAAGTCACATTCATTTTTCCCGCTTTTGGAGAATCAGAGATTGCAGACAATATTTTGGAATCGTAGTTAATGTCTGTTACACCTGAATTTTTTTTTTCTTTCTCTTGTGCTGCTTGTCAAAACCAAATTAACTCTGAATGTGCCAGAGTATACACATTTTAAATATTTGGACCTTCATTAACCAGAGGAAACATCCTGTCTTCTAGACAAATGTTTTTAGTCTGTAAGAATCCAGATCACACCAAATCCAATGCCTTAATGCCTCACATTCTAAGTATCATGCCTATCTATTAACTACAGAGCTTCATAATACCCTCCACAATTACCATGCATGAACCTCATAAATACCGCCTTAGTATAAAACAATATTATGAACAATTAAAACATCAAAAATAAAGCAGAACACATTGTCAGTGATCTGATGACTCTGATTAAGCTAAATGTGATTCCAAATTATTGACACGGTGAAAACTCCTTGTATATCTCTTCCAATTTGGAAATTATGTGCTGGTTGCATTCATAATCCTAGCACAGAACATTTCATAGCTACAAAGGTGTGACACTATTGTTCATCAGTTCAATCTACAACCCAGATCAACTGTACCATGGAAAAAAAATTGTTACCATCTAGACTATAAAATTCAATGTATAAAATTACTCCATGATTTCAGCTTTCTTTTCTAAAACTATACCACCATAGCAGCCTCTATAAAGTTAATTGTGAATATTATTAGAGATCTCCCCAAATTCCTGGAAAAGAATTGTCTTTTCATAGTCAGTCTCCCATCCCAAACAATTCTATCAGGCATATGTTTTTCTATGCATGTCCTTTGTTTTTTTAAACCAGCTTTCCAGATCTCCAACAGTTTGCAAATGTCTCCTGATTTAGATATATTAATTGGAAGTTGTAAGTCATTGCATTTTTCTTTGTACGTCTGTAGTCTTTCCTTTTAGCACACGTGTTCGTTTCTTAAGCTTAGACTGTTCTGCTTTAAAATCAAGGTCCATGTATTTTAATTGTACCATTAAGTCTAATTTTTATTTTCCTACTATTTTTTACTCTTTCAAATTTAGCATGTTAGACTGATTAGTTCTTTGAGGAATTGTTCCTTACTTAATTACCTTTAAGTGCTTAGGTAAGGACAAATAGATCTATACAAAACTCTTTGCCAAATAATTCAGTTCAACCAAATAATTTATTCAAACTGGCTCCAATGGACAATTTTTGCTTTCTCCCAAAATGAAGCATTGATCTTCTAAAAATACTTCCTCTTTTCAGTAGCAATAGTTGCTAAGAGTTAGCAATAGCTACTGGAAGGAAGTTAATTTAAAACATTTTCCAGGACACATAAACCTACCATTCCTCACTGAAGCATGGAAGATAAATAAAGTCAGTACAGGGCCTTAGGGAACTCCTGGATTCTATAATATGGATGTATGTGTGGTGTGCAGTGTGTGTGTATGTGAGAGAGAGAGACAGAGACAGAGACAAAAAATATGAAGGAATAAAGGAACAGTGGTGGTTGCAAATGTTACATTTTTAAAATTCCCAATGTAACAATCTGTACCAGACTCAGAGATTCCTTACCAATAAAGTCAGCATAAATTCAGTTTTGTTCCTATTATAATTAGTAAGATTTTTTCCCTGTCACCTGATTGGCCAGATCAAAGAAAAAAGTCTCTATTCAAATTGGGAAAATTCCCATTCTATTTTTAAACTGACTCCAATTTTTAACCATTTTCACTTAAGGGTTAATTTTACACACACACACACACACACACACACACACATATGCCTTATATATTTATAAAAGGATTAACATATACAACCTATACATATGCATATATGGATTGATGTGAATGTGTGTGTATAATCTTATTATAGCTAAGGATTAATTTATATCTATATCTTTATCTATATATCTAAATATATATCTATATCTAAATATCTATATCTATATCTATATCTATCTATCTATCTATATATATATATATATATATATATAAAAGTGAAACAAACAAACTCTTGCCAGGATTTAGTCCTTAATAATAAAATCAGGACCATACCCACTAGCTCAACTTAAAAAAAAAATTCCCTCTGGGATCCATTCCAATTTTACTCTGGCAGGCTCTCAGTATTAATTATTTGAGTTCAGTCTTTTTTTCTTTTGCCACAGTGATTTAACTTTTCTGTTTAAGAAAAAATAATTCCCATTCCCCAATAGGTGAAATGTTGCCAGGTCACTTTCTGTTCCTGCAGCTTATTTAAAGACACCTCTGGTGGGGCAACTAGGTGGCTCAGTGGATAGAGCACCAGCCCTGAAGTCAGGAGGACCTGAGTTCAAGTTGGTTCAAACCAAACACTTGACACTTACTAGCTGTGTGACCCTGGGCAAGTCACTTAACCCCAATTGCCTAACATAAATAGATAGATAGATGATAGATAGATAGATAGATAGATAGATAAGTAAGTAAATAAATAAATAAATAAAGACACCCCTGGAACCTGAAAGAAGTAGCCTTGCTGAAGGAAACTTCTAGGTGGCCTACTAGACAGAAAATAGGACTGGGGTATGCAAAGAGTATGAGAAGATTTGTATTCAAATCCTTCCTCAGACACTAGCTGGCTCACAAGTCACTTAATCCCCTGAGCCTTGATTTCCTTATCTCTAAAATGGCAATATCTCTAATAGCAACTACCTCACAGGGTTGTGAAGATCAAATGAGAAAGCATAAATTACTATATCAATGTTATCTGTTATGTCTTCAACTACTACAAACAGCTTCTGGTTACAAATAATTTTAAATATATATTTTTGTTTTAAGAGCAGGTAAGGCAAGAAAACAACATTTTAAATCTGGAATTTAGTTCATAGCAATGACAAAACTGGAAAATGACTATCACACAGGACAGCACGTAGGCAAAACAAAATAGATACTGCTGAGATCACGGAGAGGCCTGAGATGGTCAATCATGTGCCAGGCCCAGAAAAGGATCTACAAAAAGAGAAACCAAGAGCATTCAGGTATAGGTAAAGTCCAGTCATCTATCTAAAGAGAATGGGTATTGAAGGAAATGACAGGGAGAGCACCCCACCCTCAGCATGAGGCTTTCAGCTATCCATCCACTCCCTCCAGAATCTGAGTGTGTTTGAGTCTCAGAGTCTGAAAGAGACAGCCATTGGTTCTCCACAAACCATCTCATACTTTTTCCTCCTTAAAATCAAAGTTCCTTTTTAAAACCAGCAGTAGATATTACAGGTAGACAAACAGATAGCAGGTTCCCAGGACCAGGAAAAAAAAAAAACAACTTTATATATAATTGGTCATGTCTAACAGAAGAACCTCACCTTTTTTTTTTTTTACATAGAAGCAATCAAATCTAACAAGTTTTGTCTAAAGAAAAGCTCAATATCTTTAAACTAAGTTTGGACAGAGCTGTTGTTTTCAAAGATTTTACCATTAGCCCCAAACAAAACAGTACTGACACTAGATGCTCTCTTTAACCAGAAACCCTCCCAGGGACTGAGGGATAGTCTGAACCAGGACTCTCCCCCTAGAGACTGGAGGAATTATCTGTATAACAACAACATCGACAATAAAAACAACTAGTATTTATAGAGCACCTTAAGGTTTGCAAAGCACTTTATATATCATATCTCATTTTATTCTCACAACATTCCTGTGATGAATAGATAAGGAAACTTGGGGCAGAAAGAGGGGATGTATCTTGCCCAGAGTCACCACTAATAAATACCTGATGCACAATTTGTGGTCAGGTTCTTTGTGTTAGCTCATTTTTTCTAGTCTACTTCTTGACTTTGGATTTTATGTTAGAGTTGGGCTGTGTTCACCTGAAGTGTTGGGGGTGGGGATGACTATCCCATGCTCCTTGTCTTTTATGCCTTTCTGCTGCTTCCACAGCTCAGTGTGGGGCCTTATAAGTTTCTGGTGCTTTCGAAACATGATATGATCCAGGAAGAGGTCTATTCATTGCCCTCCTGGTTTGTGCTATGCTCCTTAATCAGGTAGGGACCCTGCTCTCTTACAACCATGACTGTTCTTCTCTGCCTGGAACTGTGACCTAGAACTGGGTAATGGGTGACAGAACTACTAGATAGGACATATTTGTGCTCCCAATGCTAATACTGGAGTGCTTGGGGATCTCTTTCTGCTCCCTTACCTCCCTGGGTCATGGACTTCTCCACACCTCTACTGCCTCGGTACAGCCCAGTACTACTTCCTCAACTCCCCTGTGTTCCTGGACAACCACCACTCCAGTGTCTGCAGATTTCCCTGTTTATATTCTTAAGCTGTCCTGGGCTGGAAAAAATGATTCACTGTGACTTCTGTGTTTGTTTTTTGCTTTTCTTCTCAAAATTCAGTTTGGAACGTTTTCTAAGTCATCATAGAAAAGGTTTGGAGGGATTTGAGGTAAAGTTGCTAGCTCTCACTTTGCCATCTTGACTCCACCTCCTTAAGACAGGATTTGAACTAATGTCTTTCCAACTCCTAATTCAGCATTCTACCCATTGTCATATAGCAGTCTCCCTGAAACCCTTGACAAATCCATTTTTGGATAAGAGCAGTTGGCAAGGTTCCCAAGTATTTCACAATAAGCAAATTGATAAAGATAGGGAAAATTAAATATTCATTTGTCAGGATCCTTTTGAAAAGAATGTATTGTAAAAGCAAAACTTTCCCCCCACCCCGATTCAAGCAGCCTCAATAGGAGGTTAAGCCATAGCACCAAAATCATTGAATAACTAATTCAGTAGTATACATTTTTCTGATTTAACCAGGACATGTTCATTACATATATACACAAGGGAAAAATTAGGCCATGGTCATGCAAGCAGGTCACACAACCACGTTCTCCAATGAGGTGGAGTCCATAGAATTTATATATTTATATAATCCTATAATATATTTTATTTATTATATATTCACATAATCTTACAAAGGGATTGGGAAAACAAAGTATAAATCGATGGTTGTGCAGTGTTGAAAAGTGAATGGGGTAGGTAGTAAAATGCTGGAGAGAGAAGTTTAACATTAGGAGAGTTAATGAGACACAGTTGTGATTCAAATAACCTAGGAACATGTCCATCGTCCTGCTTAGGGACAGCAAACTTTCTTATAGGAAAACTTTCCCCATAGCTTCTTTAGGTTAGCAAAACCTTCTCTATCTACAAGCCTTTATGGTGATGTCAAGCTCTCCAGAAGCACAACAAAATGTGACAGCCCCAGGGTTCTGATTCCATACTTGGAAGTGTACATAGACGAGACTTCATTTTGAGATTTTATTTTCCCCCTTAACAAGAGTGAATGGATATAGCCAAAACAGGTGAGGGAACTTCATAAAATGAACCTAGAACTGATCGCTTGACTGAAGAAAAACTGTTCAACGTGTTTGCTTGAGGGTGTGGACCATATTCTTTCCCAACCTGTAAGATAACAAATCACATAGAAGGTAAATGTTTGTTGGATTTTTCCTATTTGGGATGGACCTGTGATTTCCTTGATATTAGAAGTTCTTGATAAGGAAACTACCTCTGTGCAGTCAGTTTCACAACTGCTTTGCCAACTGACAGTCTCAGAAAATTGTATGGGGCTCTGAAAAGTTGAGTGACTTGCTGAGGGTCACACATCCAATATGTGTCAGAGGCAGCACCCGAATCTAGGTCTTCTAAAGTCTGACATTCTCAGCTTTATTTGTTTTGAGGCCCTCTTCGAGCTCCTGGACACTACGCCCCATAGACTCTCCTGAATGTTGTTGAATAATAATGAAAGACATCTCAAGACCTGGTCTCTTCTCTAGTCTCTGAGTTGGAATTATCTTCCTCACTTTCAAGAAATGGGCAATTTCCCTGGGATAGGATCTCCATAGGTTCTCAAAGTGGCTCATTCCAATGCTCTCCTCCCAGAAAAATCTGTTTTGTTTCACTAAAATTCTGAGGTATTATAACATCATTTTGTATGCAAGAGAGATAGAAAAGTCAGTTGCCATCTGTCAGATAATCCTTCATTTCATGCTCTCATGTAAATTCCTACCCAGATGAAATAAATAGTGGATCTGTCATTCCCTAAAGAAGGTCTTGAGGTCAATAATAATATTATAAAATAGAGAACCAATATATTATTAAAGTTTTATTTTTGGCAAGTGTTATTTCAAAATTATACCTGCAGGGTTCAGAAGATTTTTTTTTCTAATTTATTTTCCAAACGAAGCAAACAGGTCTCCCTTAGTTTGGACAATGGTACTTGAAGTTTATCTAATCCCATTTAATATAGCTTCAGAAAGGACTATTTCCCTTTTACTGAAATTCATAAATGGTGATATTTGGAACATCTTCTGTGAATTTGTGCTGAAGTACAGATAGATCACTCCCCTATTTCATTTTAAGGGTGCCAGAAAGTGGCATCTTATTAGAATAACAAAACCAAGTCATAGTAGACATGCAAGGAGATAGAAATTCATGAAAATGAAGATATTCATAATTATACTGATAGTATTTCATACTTAAATAGTGCTTTGTAGTTTACCATCAGTTTTCCTTACAACAACAATGTGAAGTAGGTAGTGCAAGTATTATTACTATTCTAAATTTATAGATGAGAAACTAAGATGAAATGTTTGGGTACCAATGTGTTTTATGTAGAGACATAACTATAATTTTTTTCACCTGTGGCAAAAAAAACCACAACTTTTCCTTTGGTGGGGGAGGAGGGCAAGGTATTGTCACAGAGGACAGTCAAATCACAGGTACACTGGGACTGAGGGTTTTCCTGGGACAGGAATTACCACAGAGACAGGACCAAAGGGAATGGTAACCTGGGGATCAGGCAAGAGAGTTTAGTTATTTTGTGGAAGACTTTGATGCATGGGGATTGTGGATTCTGGACCACCATATAAGGAACTACAGCCCCATCACTCTGACCAAAAGTACACTGGGCTGGCACATTCAGAAGATAAAGGCAGAGCTCTCAGCTTTCGGCAACCATGCAATTAAAGCCAAAGGGCAGCTAATGGAGCTGGTAGTTAAAAGTGAAAAGATCTTTCTGGAGAAGGTGGGTTCTGAGAAGCCCTAACAAGGAACCCACCAGATGGTCACTGACCTAGAGATTATGGTTCCTCCTGAGAGAAGCTATGGTACTGAAGGAGAGAGCAGGATAAGAGTAGAGGCCTTCACTCACTTTGCAAAGAAACAGGAAGACCAAAGGGAAATTCTTTCAAACCTGTTAGATCAGCTAGAAGAAGCTACTCTGAAACTTGTAATTGACAAAGTGGGTCACATAATATTTAAACAGGATGTGAGAACCAACCCAGAAAAGATAAAAGTGATCCTAAATTTGCTACATTCATAGAACTTTTTAGATTTAAGGACTGTTCTAGGATTTGGCTGCTATCACAGATTCATTAAGAATGTTGCTGCTATATTTCAACCCTTAAATGACTCTGCTCATGCAGATCATGATTAAAGAGATAGAAGGAAAAGAAAATGCAAATTCCTCTAAAGCCTACAAAACCAAGCAAGGAATGATGGATGGATGAATATTCTTACCTCACGTGTGCACTGATGTAAATCTGTACAGATACAAACTAGCCATACAGATTCCAGCCTGGATGGCTTGGGACCAGGGTATTGTTGTTTTACCAAGAAAATAAAGGTCCTCAGAGACCGATAAGATTTGGTAGTAGAAGACTTAATGACAGTGACACTTGGTACCCATATGTAAACTGGAGTTCTTGACCTTGAAGTTGGATGTTGCTAGAAAGTTCTGCATGTAAGGAGCCAAATTCTAAGTGTGGTGTGACAACAACCCACTGACCTATATTTTGATCAGTGACAAGTAGTTAGCTGCTACTTCTCAGAGTTAGATAATAGTACTACTCAATATAAACAACTAGTCAGAAAAGATTAATACCATGCAAATGCTTTGTCCAGGAGGTCACATAATATCAGGTAGGCCACCAGTGATACTGCCTCCCAAAAAAGGGATGAAATTTATATGTGACATTCAAGTTGCTCAGTAACAATCAAGTTGCTAAGGAAACTCCATGCCTACAAAGGGAGTGAATTCCCTTAGCACATTCAGACAGGTCCTTTGGCTCAGAGGATGGTTGACAACTCAGCCTTCCTTGCTTACTGGTGCCACCTAGTGGTTATATGCATAAAAAGGTTGGAAAGGTAAGTTGGAACCAGGTTGTGAGGGGATTTCAAATACAAACCTAGGAAATCTTATTTTATCCTAGAGGTAATATGTTGAAATATCTCTGAAATGAAATGGCTCTGAAATGAAAACTCTTTAAATGGCTCCATATCTCCTTCCCTCTTCTTCTGTTTAGTATAGTTTCATATCAATGCTTACACAGTTCTGATTCTACTGATTCCATTCTGCATCACCTGACATAAATGTCTCATTATTTCCTTTTATATTTCATGATTTTGTGGATAGGCAGCTGGCATGGTGCATGGAGAGATTGCTTCAAAACCAGGAAGACCTGGTTTCAAATCCTTCTTTTGACATGCTGACTGTTTGACCTGAAGAAAGTCACTTAACCTCTCAGTACTCTGGGACACTCTCTCTGAATGTTGATCTGCATTTATAGAGAGAGTTCTTCACTGAGGAACTGCTGGGCTAATGAAATGACAGGTCTAGTACCTATTCTATATTTATCTTTTTATAGCACCACAATATTCCACTAAATTTGTATGCTATAATTTATAAAATCACAATTACTCAGAAGCAGTGGGGCATAGTGGATAGAGGGCTGGCCTTGACATCTGGAAGATCCTGAGTCAAGCACTACCCTAACACACAGTAGCTGAGGGACCACTCTCTCAGTGTCCCCAGGCAGCTCTCTAATTCTATAAATTACAGAAGAATTGTCAGTCTCCTTGGAAAGAAAGTGGTCCCAAATTGAGAGCTCTCCTCAGTGCTGAAGTCACAAATTCCAAAAGAAAAAGTTTCAATCATTCTTCAGTTGTTGAATATATAGGATTGTTTCCAATGTATTTTAATATTACAAATAGAACAACTATGACCATTTTATACACATAAGTAATTTCCCCCTTTTGTTATGTTTTTAGGATAAAGCTCCAGAAATAGAATTCCTGGGTCATGAGCTATGATCAGTTTTGTGATTCACACAACTTATTGTTCACCAAATGTTTTCTTCAGTTCCACCAATAATGTATTAGAGTACCTATCCTCCCATGACACTGCAAAATTGGATTTTATAATTTTTAATACATTCTTACTATTCTAGTGAGCGTAAGATAGTATCTTAAGGTTGTTTGATGTGCATTTCTAGGACTAATAGAGAATTTAAACTTTTTTTAAAAATGGCATTATGCAGTTTTACTTCTTCATAAAATGCCTTCAATGTCCTTTGACTATTAATCCATTAGGGAATATATAGTCTTATGTATCAGTTTCTTATACATTTTGAATGTCAATGCTTTATTTATTAAATTTACTTCTTAATCTGTTATTTTCTTTCAATTTCAAGGATTTTTTAAATTGTGGTCCAAATCTCTTGTCTTTATGTATCCAAATCCATCAATTATATAATGATTTATTAGTTTTGTTGATAAAAATGTGCCTCTTTTTCAGAATTTAAAAAATTTTATTATTCTCTTTTTTCTAATTTGTGATTTAAAATATTTTAAAGCACTGATACAATTAAGAGTTTATTATTATGGTTAAGATACAGATACAAATCTTGTAAAAATTGTTTTGCTATACTACCATCTAGTTTTCCTAGCAGTTTTAATTGACTAGCTATTCTATTCCACAGTGGTTTGTTGTTGTTTCTGAGTGAGAATTTGCTAAACACTAATTTTTATAATAATTTGGGTCTATTTCTGGGTTCTATGTTCTGTTCTATTAATCTATTTATCAATTTTTGAATGCTAAGTACTATAATTAATGGTTTAATATCTAATACCCCTTCATCATTTTTCATACATCTTGATATTTTACCTGTTTATTTTTTCATAATTTCTTCTTCTTATTTTTTATTATTTCACAATTTCTTATTATGATTTCACCTAATTCTATGAAGTAACCTATTGGTACTTTCATTGTTCCTAGATTAAATCTGCAAATCAGTTTTCTAAGTATTTTTATTTTTATTATGTCTGCTTGACTTTCCTTTTCCAATACCTTGCACTTCCCCAGATTTCTCCACCAGGCCCAAGCAACCTCTTCATTTTAGAAGATTACTTCAGCTGAAACTCAGACTTCAGAAGTACCTTCCCTTCCATGGGGATCCTCCCTCTGATCATAAGTCTCCTAGAACCTCTATTTAAGAAGTGTGTCCAGGAATTTTCCAATAAGTTACACTCCTCCAGACATCACCATCATAGCCCAAAGTTGGGTGTCTTATTCACCCCTCCTTTTCATTTTGCTTTTATGTGTCATTTTCTCCATTGGAATGTAAGCTCCTTGAGGGTACAGATCATCCTTCTTTTTGCTTGTATTTGTATTCCCAGTAGCACAGGTGCCTACCAGTAATAAGCATTTGATAAATTCTTGTTGCCTGGCTGATTGACCTAACAATAAACCAGGTATACCCTTCCATTTGTTAAATTATTTTTAAATTTCTGTAAAAATCATTTAGTTATCTCTATATAGCTCTCTAGTTTGTTTTCATAAGGTACTGTCCATATATTTGATGTATTTTGTCACAATTGTGAAGGATATTTTTTTTTCTGTCAGCTTCCCTTGATTCTTGGTGGTGGCATATTAAAATGAAGATGATTTTGTAGGTCAGTCTTGTATCCTGCTACTTTGTTAAGCTCATTTATTTCAGCAAACATTCATTAATGTAATACTTTATGTATAGCTTTGTTCCAGGTACTAAGGATATAAATCTCCTCCCAAAACAAAAACAAACTCTTGAACTTAAGGAATTGGCCCAGGGAGAAAACACACAATACATACATACACATACACTCACACACACACACATTCACACACACACATACATACACAAAATAGTTTAAGAAGAGAATATTGTAGTAGTATAATTCCCTGGATCCCAAGATACCTAATTGTATAAGTACCCCAACTATGGAAACACAGTGCATGATCTGAAATAATCTTACTCAGCAAAACTTAAGAATGTTCACTAATTGGGTCACCAGAATCAGAGGATTTCTTGATGCTATTAAATATAGTTTTAGGCTAACTACCTAGATCAGGACAGTGGCTTATAAGAACACAATCCCAGTTGTTTCCCCTGAACAAATGGTCTTCTCCAGCTATATATTCTATAGTAATTTCTGATTCCTTTGACTATCACTGCATGAAGGACTTTAGTCAAGCAATATTTTGCTTACTTCCTGCCCTTAACCTTCATCCAAATGCTGCAAGCCATTTATTTGTTGCCAGAAGCAAAAAACTCAAACTACGAACATCAATAATCACAATTTATGTGTGTGATGACATAACAAAAATGGAAAGACTACTGGATTTTGACTCAGAAAACCCTAGCTCTGCCACTGATTAGCTATATGATATTAAACAAGTCACTTTCTGTCATTGAACCTTTTCCTTTCTGGATGGTCAACAGTGTTAAATTCAAATGAAAGATCATGGAGGATGCATACTGAAAAAGACCTTTGGATTTGCTGGTGAGATCACTGGCAAACTCAGGTAGTATGTTGTGGTAGGGTTGAAAACTAGTCTAGAATGGAACCAAATGATCTCTATGGCCCCTTCCAGAACTAAAATTTTATTTTATATGAATCTGTTTCCTTTAAAAATTGAAATTCTATAATCTCAAGATTCTAAGGTTTCTAAGGATTCTAATTAAATCCAATTCCAGATTTGAACATATATGCTCAATAAATATGTAGGTTAATTTTGTTGTATCATTGTTAGCTCTGTTGCTGTTATAGAGCAACCCTTCTAATCCTTCCACTTTGAGCTCCATTGTTAAATTTAATAAAGTCCAAACTCATGATCCTATCATTCAAAGCCCTTTACAAATTGGCACCCCCCTGCCTTGGCAGCCTTACACTACTTTCTAACATGTATCCTACACTCAAGACAAACCAGGCTAGTCATTATTCCATAAGCATTCTCTCCACTTTTCTGATTCTTTCTTTTGATCATCTTGTTCCCAATCTCTTGATGTTATCTTCTCCTCGTATATCATAGAACCATAGCATTTAGAGTTGGAAAGGACCTTATCAATCATGTAATCCAATTTCCTCATTTTTCAGATGAAAAAAGAACCTGATCATGAGAGGGAAGAAGTGATTTACCTACGGTCACATATAGGCAGCATATAAGAGGGACAAGATTGAAGGCCAGGTCATCTGATTCAGTACCTAGTGCTTTCTCCCAACTCAAATGAAAGTGTTTCAATGACTCTTTCTTTGTTATTCCTCTTTAAGAATAATTCTAATGATAATACTATTTGCATACATATGTAATATATTTGCATATATATGTATGTGTGTGTGTGTGTGTATGTATACATTTTGTAGCTTACAAATTGCTTCCATAGACCTTACTTTGTTTGCTCTTCACCTTAATCCCATGAATTAGGCAGAGGCAAATATAAATCTGTTTTTCATAGATAAGGAAAATGAGACATTATATTGATTATTTATGTACATATTTCAATTAAATATTTATTAAGCATCATCTATAAGCAGGCCACTGTGCTATACACGGGGGAGATACGAAGTTCAGATAAGACATTCCCTGCCTTCATCAAAGTTATAGTGTAGTAGGGGAATAAGAAACAAAACCTGATAATGATAGCACACACACATATCACTGTAAGATTTACAAAATGCTTTCTTCTCAATATCTTCTACAAGAAAGGTAGTGTGAGAATTATAATACCCATTTTACAGATGAGTAAATTGAGACTATAAGAGGCCTAGGGTGGTGTAGGTAGAATGTTCTATTCAAATCCAGCATTTGTTCCACATTAGAGACCATGTCGCCTCTAAGACAGTTTGCTATCATATGCAATATAAAATTGGAAGTGCACTTTTTAAAGGTGCAGAACTGTTTTCTGTTCATTCCAGCAACTTCTTGACTTAGCCTTCATAATTCATCTTGACTACAGTCATACCCACGCCAGAGAAATGTCAAATTGAGGTAACATTCTTTTCAAAAAGATTTCTGACTTTCTCTAAAGTGCCATATGAGGTCTGGGTAGAAGGTTGTTAGCAACAGGGTAACCATCATTGAAACCTTAATGGGAAAAGTGACATTTGACTTATGCTTTAGATTTAGGTTTAGGGCAACAGCCTGGGACAATGAAAAGGCCCCTATACTGGGAGCTAGAAGATCCAGGTTCAAGTTCCAGCTCTGCCACCAGTTTGCTATGTTCACTGAAGCAAGTCAGGTAGATTCTCTGGGACTTGGGTACTTCATCTTATAATGACTATAGGATTATATGACATCAAATGTCCCTTCCAATACTAACAGCCTATAATATTTGCCACATTTTAGGTTAGGTTACAATTTTTGAGTCCACATATTATCTCTCCCACTAGACTGAAAAATTCTTGAAGGTAGTAACTATATCTTACCTTATCTTTATATCTCCCTCTCTGGCAAAACAATATCCTAAGATCCCATGCCATGCAGTTTAGGCTTGTTTTTCCTTAAAAGATATTGAAACTGTCCTTGAGATTTAAACATCCCAAGGAAGTAAGGCTCAGATTATTGAAATGGCTTCCTAGATGCCTGGGGGTGGGGGTGGGAAGGTCACAAGGAGCCCCAGCTGTTGTTTCTTGATGCTTCACTAGTCAGAAGCTGGTAACATAGAAGCAGGGGAGCTGGGCTCAGCTGAATCTGTATGGTATATTTGCCAGATATCCTTAGTTGAATATCCTTCCCCTCCTATGGTTAAGTAAATCTCCTTTTGTTCATTCTTAGAACTTCTACAAGTATTTCATTTTGTTCTAATATTGTACTTTAGGTACCAGACCAGCCTGGTCACCCCCAATCTACAACCCCCTCAGCACCTAATTTGATGCTCGGGATATAGTGCACACTCAATTAACATTTCTGGAATCAAGCAATGATTTCAATATCTAAAGATTCAAAGCAGTTTTTATAGCAAGGTCAGAGATCTATTTCAATCCCCTCTGTTTTACATATGAGCAAGCCAAGAGAATGATTTCTACCCAGGGTTATACAATTTAATGAAAACAATTTCGTGGAAGAATTGACACCTGCACCCAGGTCCCCCGACCAAAGAGTCAGTGATATTTCCACTATATAACACTGTACTGATATTGCATTCTGAGGGTCATCATTTTTATCTCTTCATAGTCATCAGAGTTCTGAAGCATGTTACAAAGCATGGCAGAAACACACACATAGCGACTCACCCCCATAATAGAGTGAGACAAAGTGTCAGGGCTTTCAGATGTCTGCAATGTTAAACATGATTTCACAGAGGTAAATTGTTTATCTGGTCTTTCTTGTTACTAGCAAGGAAAGTAACAGGAAAGAAGAAACAGAAATCCAGAAAAAGTTGTTCTTCCAATACTGATTACGGAATAGCATATGTATTTTCTCCCTTAAAGAACAATCCCTCCTCCAAAGCACTTCTCCTCCCCTCCCCTCACACACACCTTTTAAAATTGCCTGGTCACATGGGATATGTTGGTGTAAATTCTGCGTTTTTTTATTTCAAACATAAATCAAAGACATATTTTATAGATACTAGAGTTCGAAAGTACCACCAGGAATGGTGATGAGTGATGATGATGATGATAACATTAGTAATAACTTACTAACAATAATTATAACATATTTATATAGTATTATCCAGTTTAACCCTTGAAAAATGGTTATCATAGTTTTCCCCATTTTATACATGAAGTACCTGGGAAGGAGCATTGGCTAAGGAGTCAGGACCCTGATGAGCTCCAGTTCTGAAACTCACTGACTCTATGACCTTGGGTATAGTACTTGACCCCCAACCCAAGGCTCTGTTTCTTTACCTGTAAAATAAGGGAATTAAACTTGATCCTTTCTGAGGCTGCTTCTACCTTTAACAATCTGTGCTTCTGAGGCTCAAAGAGGCTTAAATGACTTAACTGAGGTCACCCAATCAGTAAATAAGAGGGCAAAGACTAGAACACTTGTCTCTAGCTTCCTAATTTAGTGATTTTCCCACTACAACGAGAAAGCAATATGGAATTATCCCTAACCAGAGGACTTGGGTTTTCATTTTTAGCATTTTGACTTTGCTAACTTTTCAACCTTGAACAAGCAATTTAGTTTCTCTAAGTTTCTGCTTCCTCCTTTTTACAAGGGAATGACCCTTATATTGTTTATATGGTAAGGTTGTTTTGAGGAAAGTACTTTGTGAACTGTCAAGAGCTGTAGAAATGTAAGCTATTATTATTACAATGAAATTATGGAAGGAGTTAGGCTTTGGGAAGCATGGAATTAGTTTTTCTGAGTTGTGTAACCTTCCTAAAATGCCCTATTCCTACCTTGCAGATTGTCATGTCTCTAAAACAAGGACACCTGAATAGAATTTTTAATTATATAAAATTAAATCTATTTTTGAGAAAGGTATATTTAACAGTCCTTATTGAGGGGAAAGGACTGGAATCAGCATCTTCCCTAGGCATCCTGTTTGATTTTGTTCTCTCTCTTAGTAGCTGGCATACACTGTAAGTTAGTATTCTAGTTGAGTTTTTCCCCAAAGGACCACGTGCTGCAAGGAAAATGAAGGCTGTGAGATGCTTACAGGGAAGTTTTCTTTGGCATCAGAAAAGGAAAAACTCCCATCTAAGTAGCTGTCTGCAGGTAAACTGGGAAAAGGGATGAAATTATCTTTCTTGGACATAATGTGTAAAGGATGACAATCTGGCAATCACTAAACCAGTTCCAACCCTGCTTTTGCCACTTACTTGTGTGATTTGGGTTATGTCAACTTTTCTTCTCAAGACCTCACTTTCCCCATGTGTAAGGTGAAAGAATCCTTGCATTTCCCTTCCAGCTCTGATGTTTTATCTAAGAGCCCTTCCATTTCTAAAATTCTGTGATAACAAAGCACCTTCCCACTCTAACATTCTTTGGTTCTAGGATTCTAAGAACACTTCCAACTCTGATATTCAATATTCTATGATTCTAAGTTCTAACTTTATAACAGTTCATAATACTAAAATGCTAATCCTGGTGCATCCATATCTACTCTTAGAAAAGCGAGGAAGTATTTGGTGGCTTGTGAGAGTAGTTGACCTTTCTTTTTCCTTCAAGGAGGAAGGGGACATTGAAAGTGAAATTCTGTGTTTCCCTCTAAGAAGGAGGGGAATGTTACTTGGGATTTTCTGAGTCTAATACTCCATTGAATATTTATTGTCTTACCCTATGGCCTGCAACATGAGGCTAATAGGTAGAACAATTAAGAGACTTACTTTTTTCCATATTAAAGTGGCCAGCATGAAATCTAGACATGTACTATTTGAATTTTTTTTAATTGCTGTATATGCTTTTCAGTTATGAGTATAGAAAATATTCAAAACTGTTAATTTGAAAATAGCAGGTAGCTAGATGGCACGGTAGATAGAGTGCCAGGCCTAGAAGCAGAAAGACCTGAGTTCAAACCTAGCCTCTGACACTACCTGCTACCTGGATGTGTTATTGTTCAGTTGTTTCAGTCATATCCAACTGTTTGTGGCCCCATTTGGGTTTTTCTTGGCAAAGATATTAGAGTGGTTGACCATTTCCTTCTCTGCTTATTTTACAAACAGGGTTAAGTGACCTACCCAGGGTCACACAGCTAGCAAGTATCTGAGGCCAGATTTGAACTTATGAAGATGAGTATTCCTGATTCCAAGCCCAGTACTCTATTTACTGTGCCACCGAGCTGCTGTCCTAGCAATGTGAACCTGTGCAAATAACCTCTATTTGCCTGTTTCCTTAAATGTAAAGTATGGATAGTAGCACCTACCTCACCAGGTTAAGGATTAAATGAGATAATATTTGTTTAAAATTTTTAATTTTTAATTTTAATTTTTAATTTTAATTTGTTTAAAATTGATATTTGTTAAATTTTTAACTTTTTATTTTAATTTTTTATTTTAATTTGTTTAAAATTAATATTTGTTTTACAAAGTGCTTAGCACAGGGTCTGACATATAGTAGGCTCCATATAAATGCTTAATTCCTTCCCTCCCTTCCCCACTAAGTCTATGACAAGGGAAAAATACTTAACCCAGTTCATGGATGGGATATCTGTTAGTCTTTTATTATTTACACCTATTGAGTGTTTTTTTTAATATACCATTGTATACTGTCAGGCTTGTGCTACAATTATTGCCCCTAAGAAATTAAAATTGAATTTCATAATTCTTTCGAATTCTGAATTTCAGAAGTCTTCTATTTTTTCCATAAGGTTCAGCCTATTCATGTATAAAAAAAAAAAAGCCAGGGCATGTACTTAAGTTGTTAGCCATGAAAGTGAAAAGCTTAAAAGAAACAGCACTCATGAATTTGACAATTTTTTCATCACTTGGGATATCATTTGATATTTCAATTTTAGCTGTATATTGGGGGTTTTATTTATGTCCCAGCTGACAAGTCATTGGCATTATGTTTGGTCTGATCCTGCTCATAAAGCTGGTGAAAGGTGAACATGTCCACTAAGCTTTAGGAGGTAAGTCTAAGCACCAGAATGTTTACTAGGAAATTCCAACTTTGTTGCTTATAGACATGCCTTCAAATTGATTGAGGGCTGCTTGGGTCTGGGAAGTAATGAGGACAAACAGTGTGCATTATAGCTATTTCATTATATTTAGTTACCCTTTTTGTTTCTATTGCAATGAATAATGATGATACATTTGAGCCATTCTTGTGTGCTCAATTTTATTATGCCATACTCTTTGTTTAAAGTCCATTGAAATGCATCAATAAGAGAGAAAGACAGAGTTTTCTTGGTGGGTAGGAAATGAGTAAGGATACTAATAAAAAAACCACACACATCAATCACATTCCTAGACCAAGTGAGCACTTCCACCCGCAAGAGAAATAGAGCTTAGGAAGAGCAGCTCTCTACTTCCTGGCAGCACCTCCTGACATTGGTTGGAGTGCATGACTGCCAGGGTTAATGTGGAATTGCAAACACTTAAGCCCTCATCATTAGTAAGAGTCAGGTAACTGAGCAGCAATGAAAGTATAAAAGTTGTTAACATGTGGAAGGAGAACCAGGAGAAAACAACATCATAAAAATTCAGGGAGAAAAGAACATCCAAGAAGAAAGGCTAGTCAACTGTGTCAAATACTACAGAGACATCAAGAAGGATTAAATCAAAGAAAAAGCCATTAGATTTACCAAGTAAGAGATTATTGGTAATCTTGGAGTTAACAGTTTTAGCTGAGGGGTGAGGTCAGAAGCCGGAATTCAAAGAGTAGAGAAGTGAATAGGAAGAGACAAGAAATAAATATAGACAGCTTTTTCTAGGAGTTTGGCTAAGAAGTAGATACAGCACAACTGGAGGAGTAAGGTGAAAAAATTATAAGGATTGGGGAGATTTGAGTGTTTGTGGGCATTTGCGAGGGAGTCAGTGGATAAGGAGAGCTTGAAGATTAGAGATAAAGGATAATGATGAGATAAACTCTGAGGAAATGGTAGACAATCAAGCACAAAAGTTGGCCTTGGTGGAGGGGAGGGTTAGCTTTTTCTTCAAGACTAGAGCAAAACATGAGAGATTAGTGAATAAAGTCAAGGGGTTTTGAGGTGTGAGGTATGGAAGAAGGGAAAGTTCTAGATGTACGACCTTTATTTTTTATTCTTAATTTTTTTTTTTCATTGAGATCTTCTCTTTTTATTTTTCTGGACACTTTCTGATATATGCACCCAGTTATGCTTCCCTTGTAACAAAAAAAAAAAACACAAGCAAATTGATACAATGACCATGTATGACAGCATATAAAGCATTATAAACCCATCTTCTCCTGCCTCTCTAAGGGAATATGGAACGGTTCGTTTCTTTATCTCTTTTCTAGGGTCAATATCAGTCATTAGAATTACACTGCACTCAGTTTCATTTTAATGGTTTACTTTATTGTAAATCCATTGTACAAATGGATTCTCTTTCTGCTTCACTGTGTATCTATTCAAACATGTCTTCCCATATAACACTGAATTCCTTATATTCATTGTCTCTTGAGGTGAAAATACACACACACACACACACACACACACACACACGCATATAGTTCATATACCCCAATTTGTTCCACCATTCTCCAGTTGTTAGATGCCAATGATTTCCACTTTTTTCTGCTACAAAAAATGATTCTATGATGATTTTGTTTTATAAAGTACCATTCCTTTTGCCTTTGCCTTTCTTGGGATATATGCCCAGTAATAGGATTTCTGGATCAAGGGATTTGAATGATTTCATGATTTTTCTCACATAATTCCAAATCATTTCCCAGAGTTATTGTACCAATTCCACCGACCAATTTTTACCAAATGTCAATTATTGTGATAATTTCTATTTTCTTAGCAAAATAAGAGAGGTCCTCTGTCAAGAGAGATGGGAGAAGGGATGTGTTAGGAGTTTCAGTGAGAGAAAATATGATATGGAAAAGTTGATGAGAGAAGCATGCTGGAGTCAAAATTAGGTAAAAATTTAAGAACTGTTAAACAAGGAGGGCTCACTTGAGATAATGATCTGTTCCATGATAAATTTACATGGTAGGCTTACGCAGAATGGCTATGAAATTTCATTTAGATTCATTCAACAGCGTACTGTAGTAGTAGAGAAGAATGATAGAAGCTGTTAACCTATTGTTGGGGTGTGGTAAGGAGTGATTAGCAATAGAACAAAGTGACAAGGGATTTGAGAGGAGACAATGGTCAATGCCTAGGATTGTGAAGAGATGAAAATAATGTAATAGGAATAATGAACCAGAAGTGGAAGGAAGGATGAAATAGACTGGAAGTTTTAGGTAGGATAATAATTTTGGAAGAATGGAGCCCAGAAAAGTTGTGTTCAGATAAAGGAATTTCAGTCCTTGATTATGGAGGAAGAGCACTTACAGGTGATAGTGAGATGAGGTGTATATCCATTCCCAAGTGTGACTAAAGGAGAATGAAGATTTTAAAACATGAGAGCTGAAAACACTGATAAACGCAGGGTGTCTGACCGGAAATCAATTTCTCTAATAAAGTTCTCAAGTATAAATATGGGGTGGGACCTAGAAAAAGACTGTTGGTCAGGTACATAACTATTTTAGAAAGAAAGGAAAATAACTTGGGGATCAAAAGATAACTAACCAGGATCTGAATAGAGTGATAAAAGATGCATGAAGTGAACTTTACAGGAAGAGAGGTTGCTGAGTAGAGAGGTGCAGTACCGGAGATGGTGGTCATGTGTGTCACATCTTTTTCAGGGAGCTAATTGTTTATTAACAATAGAGATTCCAGAAGTCTCATGGAAGAAGAAGGCTGAGGAGAATAGGGATTCCAGAGGGGGTAAGACAGAGGTGGATGAGTATGAGAAAGTGGGGAGTTGTAGCAGGGAAGGGGAGTTTTCATTTCTGTAGTCAGCAATCAATTCAGCATCACAAGCTTTAGGAAAAGAGGTAGATATTTGTTAGCCTTGGGACAAGGATATAGAACCATTTTATGAGGTCTCTTACCCCTATGTGTCCTATTAGGGTGGAAAGTGACTTCAGTTAGTTCACTCTCAAGCACCAAAGAAGAAAGGAGATTTGGTCAGATGCCTGGGTCTACTCAGGTACACAGGCTTCTGACTGAGATTCACATTCAATGCCATTTTCTTTGCTTCCTCCAAAGGTGGTAGGGGAAGATACAAAGTGGCTTTGAAGCCATACATTGAACCTGGGGTACAAGGTTCTAGAGGTATTAATAGTAAAAGATTTGGAATCTGAAGTTTTGATTCTGGGCAGGGTCTAAACGATTAGAGAAATGGTGTTCAAGGCCAGGTGCTGGACAGGTTCTGGTCAAGCAATGGCAGCTACTTTCCATTTTTGCTAATAATAGTGCCTTAGTAGATAGAGCACTAGGCCTGGAGTCAGGAAGACCTTAGTTTAACTCTGGCCTCAGACACTTACTAGTAGTGTGGCCCTGGGCAAGTCACTTAACCTGTTTGTCTCAATTTCTTCAATTGTAAAATGGGGATAATAGCAGTACCTACTTCACAGGATTATTGTGAGGATCAAATAAAATATTTGCAAGGAACTTAACTTCGTAAATATTCTTGGCACATAGTAGGCACTCTACAAATGCTTATTCCACCACCTTCCCCAGCAGATAGCTGTACTATTGTTTCAATAAGTCAAAGCAGGTCAGAAAATGACCTCCAGGGCAATGGGAGTGAAAGCCTTTGAAGGAAGCTTCCAAACCTAGTCACTGTACAGGGCACTTGAAGCCAGAAGATATAGGATTGGGTTCTGGTTCAGTCACTTAATAGCTGAGTGACCTTGGGAAAAAACTAATCCTAGTCTTTGGGCTTCAGTTTCTGGCTCTGTAATATGAGGGGGGCAAAAGCTGTCTAAGCTAGCTTCTATCTCTATTGTTTATTGTCTGGTGATTCCAAGGCTCCTTGTTTGGTATTGTCTGCTTTAATGTTTCTTGGGATGTTTTTGGATCTAATATTCTGAGGTTACATGATTTTGAGGCCCACTCCAGCTCTAAATTTTCTTGATTTTATGAAATAATCTGTCAGTAGAATGAAGTGATGTATGCTTTATCTGTATGGTTTGGTAAACCATGGGGTGTGTCCAGATCTTGCCTTGTTAAAAATAAATGTTGGTTGTCCATGCTTAACAGTTTCTTGGATACTTCACAAAAATTTAGCATTCTGAGGTACTGCCCTATTTTAATCTCACTTTAGACACTGACAATTCATTTCCATAAAGACCATAATCATGTGGGGAAATGAAAAAAAATATTTCAAAAGCAGACACTGTCAAGTAAGTTTAAAATTTTACTTGAGTGGCATGATCATCTAAATTGCTTCAGTGGGAATGCTGTAGACATTGTTGATTAGAAGCTGTAGGAGCTCAGAGGGCTACACCTTCCTTCTCCTTGGAGCAGCAGGTCACAGCATGAGAGAAGCCATACTGGGTGACCAGCTCCTGGCACTTTACCCTGGAAATCATTCATCATGAGGCAACTCTGGCTAGGTTTGCTAGGCAAGCTGTTTTCTCCAGCTATCACCAGTGAGTTTGGTCTTTGTGCTCTCTTGCACAGAGGGGAGGGCCCTTGGCATGGGCTCATGATGAATTTTTATTCAGAAGAAAAAAAATAATCAGCAAATCCTAGGCTAAATATCAAAATGTTGAAGTCCTTCCTTAGTGTGAAGTACATTGGATGTGAACTCTGTAGACCTGTATTCAGATCCCAGCTTAACCATTGTAAACTTATTTCCTCATCTGTAAAAATGGGATTAATACTTATACCACTAACTTCTCAGAGTTACCTCTCCCTGTCACTTCCTCAAAGGACAAGCAGGAAAGAGTGACTAAGACACTATACCCTTAGCCCTAGTCCAGTAACAACACCTCTTGGAGGCCAGGAACTATTTGTTTTTTATCTACCAACCACTATTTCTCCAAATAACTAATATTTTCCCACATTCTGTTTCTTTCCCCCTCCCTCTATTAATAAATTACTGTTTGTATTAGAAAAATGTATCATCAACCCCCATCACCAATTGCCTTATCTTAACCTCTTTAACCTTATGTCACCCAAGCCCCACTCCAACCTTGCCCATGCTTTCCATTATAACCTCTGGAGCTCTTATTCAGTAGTAGAAAAAAAATTCTTTGTCTTGGACCTCTTCTCTCCCCCTCCTTCCATCCACTAGACCTCATTGGGATTTTTCTTCCCACTGATGACACTGAATCCCCGGCCCTTCTTTCCACCACTGGCTATACATTCACTCAAACTCCCTGTACCCCATCACTCTGGTCTTGAAGGTGAAGTCAGAATATTCCTTGCTCTCCACTGAAACTTCCATATTCTTCCTTTACCACTGTAACTCAGTAATATCTCATCCTTTGCAGTTTGTAACATCAAAAATTTCCACTTAATCTAGATGATGGTGGGGATAGCATTCTGGTTCTGCCTCCCTCCCCCAAACAGGTCTTTCTTTTTCTTTCTCCAGGAGTTCAAAACCTGGATCATCATATTCCTTTCCTTTCCAACTCTTGCCCTTAAACATCCATGTTGATGCACTATCAAACTCCTTGACCTCCCAATTCCTCAGTCTTATTAAATTTCATAACCTACTTTTTACTTACCTTCAGCCATATATAGAGATAGTCGCCCACTAGATCTTGTCATTACCCATGAGTGTTAAAACTGACATTACTCTGTCTAACCATAATATTCTATTATTTCATTTCTTTTTGTGTCTCACCCCACTAAACCCATTCTTTGCCATCATCAAGACCTCTAATCCCTCCACCCTAGTACCTTCTCAGGTCATTTCCTCTGTTCTGACTTAAGACTTAAGAGTTCAATCTTATTTCCATTTCAAAACTCTTTGAAATACTCTCCCACACTCTCCTCTAGACTGACAATGAGGTGACCCTTCTCCTTGCCAAGGAAAATTCCTTTACCTATGCCCTTGATTCCACTCATTCCACTCTTCTCCAGGGGATTTCAACCTCAATCACATGCTCTTCACTAATCTTTGACTTCTCTCTATAATACTGGTTCCTTCCCTATTGCCTTCAAACATGCCAAAAGCTCCTCCATCCTTAAAAAACCTTCAGTAGACCATACCATCCCCTCAAGCTATTGTCTTATCTCTTTATTTCATAGCCCAGATTCCTAGAAAATTTTTATACTCTCTGCCTCCACTCTTTTACCTCTCATTTACTCTTCAACCCTTTGCAATCTGGCTTTGATTGAAATTGCTCTCTCCAGAGTTACCAACAATTTCTTAATTGCCAAATCTAACGATCTTTTTTTCAGTCCTTGACTTATCTGCTTCAATGGACATTATCAACTACATCCTCCACCTGAATATTCCCTCCTCTCTTGACTGTCCTGACACTACTTTCTCCTGATCTCTTTCTACCTATTTGTCTGTGCTGTTTCCTTTGTGCGTTCGTTATCCAGATCATACCTTCTAAGAGTGGATATTCCTCAAAGCTCTCTCATAGGCGCCCTTCTCTCCTTACACACTCTCTCTTGGCAATCTCAACTGCTGTCATGTGTTTAATTATCATTTCTATGCTGATGACTCCCAAATCTACATATCAAGCCCTAAGCTTCAATGTTCCATCACCAATTGCCTATTGAATATTTCAAAGTGGATTTCTTAGGCACATCTTAAACCCGGTATGTCCAAAAGTGAGCTCACATTTTCCCCTAAACTAATACATCTTCTGAACTTCTCTATTTCTGGAGAATGTACCACTATTTTTGTAGTCTTCCAAGTTTGTAACCTTGCCTCTTCTACCTATTTGGTTGTCAGAGATGCCAAGAACTGTATTTTTATTTCTAAAGAAACAGAATTACTGTTATGAAGAGGATGGCATGATCAAGAAAAAAAACTCAGGTCTCAGGGATCAATAGTAGCTAAAGAATCAATTATGGGGACCTCCACACAGTGGGGCACTTACCTATCTTCTGTACAAGAAGGATTGCTCCCGCAGTGGAATACTTAGTCTAATTTACATTGATGCAGTTTCAAGTCTTAGCAACTCCTCTTTCTGCTTCAAAGAGATTATTCCACAGACTAATTGGACTCAATGTTCACTTTTCCAGCAACCATTCATCCTGAAATTTCATTTACTTAATTTCATCTAATTATTTCTGTTAAACTTTCTCCCTTTTTTTCTGTCTCTCTCTGATTCTGTCTCTGTGTCTTTTTATTATTTCTGATTATTTTTCTATGTCTCTAGACCAGCCTTATTAAGTCCTCTTTCCTCTCTGAAGTAAAAATATTAAAATGGGAGCAGCTAGGTGGTGCAGTGGATAGAGTACCGGCCCTGGAGTCAGGAGGACCTGAATTCAAATCTAGCCTCAGAGACTTACTAGCTGTGTGACCCTGGGCAAGTCACTTAACCCCAATTGCCTAAAAAAATATTAAAATGTTGAAATATTAAAAGGCACATAATGCCTGGCCAAGCTTCTAGAATGAAATTATAATAATAACTCACCTTTCTAAGGTGCTTTAAGTTGTCTAAGGCCTTTCCTTATTATTTCCTTATTATTATTATATTATTATATTCCTTATTATTATATAATTATATATATATTATATATATAAATTTCCTTATTATTATAATAACCCTAAAAGACAGGTAGTACACACACTGTTTGCCCCATTTAACTGTGGGGAAAATTGAGTCTCAAAGAGGTAGACTGACTTGTTCAAAACCACACAGAACTTGAATACAAATCCTTTAACTTAAAATCATTTGACCCCTTCCATCATACTAGTGTGTGTGTGTGTGTGTGTGTGTGTGTGTGTGTTTGTATTGCACTTTTACTATTACTATGTGCTTATACACATTCACATTAATTAATTCAACAAAATAAAGTCTTCCTGGTAGGATGGCACTATGGGAATCTCTGTTTCATGTAGACTATAATCCTCTGTCCTATAGTCAACCAATATGAGGGCAAGACCTTTTCACTGGGATCCAGGAGAACTGGATTCTAATGCTACATCTGCCACTAACTTTCTGTTTGACCTTGGGCAAGTCATGGAATTTCAGTGACTTTATAAAAAGAAAGGGTTGGTTCAGATGATTTCTGAAGACTCTTTCACTTCTAGAACCTCCTAAGCCAAAGAGACTCCAATTAAAAGATAATCATTCCTGAGAATTGAAATAAAATGAGATACTAAAGCACTTTGAAGGCCTTAGAGGGCTATATAAATGCTAGCTAGCTATTGGAGAAGAATAAAGGCACAGCTGAAAGAGCTTTGCAGTTGGAGTCAGAAAACCCAGGTTCAGATTCTGAATCTGCCACTTATTACATGCTTGACCTTGGGTAAAGTACAACCCATTTTCACTCTCAGTTTCCTTATCTATCTATCTATCTATACACATATAAGGAAATATAATATATATCAGAGATGGGCAGGGCTTCCTGGATTCTAGGCCAGCTCTCCACTGACTGTGCCATGCTGCCCCTTTTTTTACTTCTTTATATGAAGGGTGAAGTTCTACAGAAATGTGAGTGATGATTGTTATTACTATGATCAAATGAGGCAATGTTATATAAAGCACTTTGTAAAATTTAAATTTTCTGCATAAATGTCAAATATTTTTATTATTACCACAGCATTTGCTGGCTGAGTGTCCCTGGGGTTTGAATTCCCATGGAGAACCTATAATTGCTACTATATCTTCCTGGGCACCTAGTCTCAGAGAGAACATTATGACGTGGGCCATACTGTCCTGCTCCAAAGAAACAGGGGGCTCCTTTCAAGCTTGAATGAACTGATTAATACTCGCTCTGACAATTGCCAGCCAAGAGTCACCTCCCCCATCCTTAGCCCAATGCTTAGCATCCCAGGGTTTACTATGTGCCTGGCACATAGTAAGTATTTAATAAATGCTTGTTTATGGATAAGTAGATCCTATCCATGCCAATATACCACTCAGCGATCCAAGAATTTACAGGCCTAAACCCAAATCTGAGGTAGCCAAAGAAGGGACCTGCCAGTACTGTTAAGAGAAATGAACCCTGGAATCAGATCTCACTCAGCCAGTGACTGACTTATTCTGCCCTTGTTGGAACTGACAACGTGTTTCTCACCCTGATGTATCATTGCGGTATAGTGGAAAAAGCATTGGACTTGGAGTCAGAAGACCTAGGTTTGGAGTCCTGACTCTTTCACTAGCTGGGTGACCCTGCTTTGCTAACATGTTTCATCATCTATAAAATGGGAATAATAAAACTTGAACCACCTCTCTCCAGAGTTGTTATGGAGAAAGCACTTTACCAATCTTAAGGTGCTATGTTAATGGAAGTCATTATTAACATAGCTGTAATTATTGTTTCAAGCCCTTCCTCACATGTGGTTACTGCTCAAAAGAACCTCCCTACCTTCCCTGTCACATTCACTCCAGCCTCCAGTCATTAGAGTATTTGTTCACTATGGAAATGCAGAGGTAACCAGAACATCTTGTTTAGAGTAGCCTCTAAACAAGGTGTGATACACATACCCACATACACACACTCCTCAACAAACATTCCAGAACTTTGTAAGCATGAAGCACTATCTATCAAACTATCTATTATCTCTCTCTCTCTCTCTATCTATCTATCTATATGTTGACAGTCATTCAACAAGCATGCATTAAATACCTACTATGTGCCATGCACTATGCCATTATCTCATTTGAGCTTCATGACAGTCTTGTGATTTAGACAGGACAGAATCTCAGATGAATTGATTTCCCCAAAGTCATTTAGCTAATAACTCATAGAAATATTATAATGAGAAAAAAAATTGAAATCATAGAATTCAATCTATTTGTTTTACAGATAAATATTTATTGGCTAATTAATTGAGATAAGAAAACTGAGGCCAAGAAAAGAGAAAAGATTTGCCCATGGCTAGTTACACTGCTAGTAAATAATTTAATCCTGGTCTTTTGACCCTAAGGCCAGTGTTGTCCCCTACTTTACTAGCTACCTTAATTAGCAGTATAGATGAGAGTTGAACCCAGTTCTCTTGATAGTTGTAAGCCTTTTGCACTCTATCACAGTACTTCTGAGTATGGTTTAGTTGAAAGCAGTATTGTCCCCTTTGAAGTAACTGTCTGGGGGTCTTAACACTTCTTCCAGTACTCACTGAAGAACAATTCTAATTCTTTTGTAAGGCTGAAATCAATTTCCCCAGCCAGGGTGTTTAGTCAGAAATGTGGGCTTCTGAAAGTGACAATCTACCATTTAATACTACCTATCCAGGCCAGGGAAGTTGATTTCAGCATTACAGAAGAATTAGAATTCCCTTCAGCAAGCATTGGAAGAAGTGTTAGGAACTCCCACACAATGCTACATACATGCGTTTGTGTCCTGGGCCATCTCCAGTCATCCTGTTAGATATCTGGCTACTGGGCCCAGATGGCTCTGGAAGAGAAAGTGAGGACTTTGCACAGCCCTCCTTCACTCAAATCAAAGTCAGTTGCAAGTCATGTCATCATCTCACTGATGTCATGGTCCTCTTTGAGAATGAAGGAGAAACCACAATCTGTGAGTAGCTCAAGCTGCCTGAATGGGGATTCAGCTGACCAGTTCCAGTTAGGTAACTGAGGTTGTCCTCTCCTCTCCTCTTCTCTATCCTAATGGTGTTCTGCCCAAAGGAAGGTAAATTTTGATGGCCAAAAGCTACCCAATTAACTTGTGGTTTACTGGCTAGATTTCTTTCTCACAGACCAAGCTTTAAACCCAATTCATTCTGAATCCCATGGATTGGACAGCAATAGGTCCCTGCCCAATCACTACTTACTGGTTATTTTTTGGGCCCTCCTCGCTCAGAGTGAATCTAAACAGTAAGTGTTTCTTTTTTGGCCAGCAACACTGACTGAGGGTCTTCCATCCTCCCAGTTTGATTTTTTTTATTAAAGGGGCCATCCCTTGACTCACTGAATGGGCATTGCCTCATTCAAAGTGAGAACTTGAAAAGACCTTAGCTTAAAAGGCCAAGGTCTCCCACTGCATCCTGGGTCATCTCCAGATATGATAGATATCTGGCCACTGGACTCAGATGGTTCTGGAGGAGAAAGTGAGTCTGGTGACTTTGCACAGCCTTCCCTCACTCAAATCAAAATCAATTGCAAGTCATTTAATCATCTCCCTGATGTCATGAACCTCTTTGAGAACAAAGGACAAACTACAACACCAACATGCATTAAGGATACAAAGGCAAAAATTAAATGGTCCCTCCCTTCAAGCAAGTAAACCAGTTTTTTGAATAGGAAAAAATTAAAATGGCAGTGAGAATGGACATAGCCTGCCTTTGTCTCCTAGACTTTTACTTTTGTTAAGATTTTAAGAGAGATGCTTTATAGCCTCTGGGGGCATGGACTTGATCCAAGTGAATAGTGAATGTATCAAAGCTGAGTCAAAAACAGAAAATTCACCCAAGTCATGACCATGAACAGAGTAAGACCTAGAGCAGACATGCAAAAGCAGTAAAACTATGAAAGATTCAGGAACTCTGATTGCTGCAGGAACCAGTCTTAATTCCAGAAGACTGATGCAATAGCACACTTCCCACTTCACTGAATAGTGATGGGCTGTAGTTACAGGATGAAACATAAATAATTTTATGTTTCAATAAACACAATAATTTTGCTTGATTATACTTATTTATTACAAAGAAGGGCTTTTAGTAGAGAAAGAGGGAGTGTTGTGGTCAAACAATAGTGATGGAAAAAAAGAAAAGTAAGAAAAGAGCATCAGTGAAATTTGTAAAAAAGCACGGAAGAGAGCAGAAGGTCAGAAGGGACAGGGGTGGGAGGGAAAGATACTATTGGTACTGCCATGTTAACATTATACACATAAAAATGTATATAATGTTAACATATGTATCATTATATATGTGTATTAACATGATAGCATCATATATTCTATTAATATATGATTGTATATGTAATGTTAACAAGTCAGTACTATATATATAGTGACAGATATGTGGTTTCATATGTAACCTTTTTTCTTAGTTCTTTGTATGTGGAAATGATAATTTTTTCTTGATAATTGTCAAGTTCATTAAAAACATTTTATAAAGAAAAAATACTCAACTAGTCTGCTCTAGGAACCTCTAAGAACTTCCTAGAATAGGCAATCCTTCCTCACTTCTGCCCCACAGAATCCCTCTTTCCTTAAGATGTAACTCAAGTACTACCACTACATGAGACCTTTCCCAACTCCCCTAGTGTAAGTCTCCCCCAAATTTCTTTTTATTTAACTACTTTGCATTTACCTGTATTTGCTCTCTGTATACCTATTCTGCTATGTATTTATATAGGGCCTTGTTGTCTCTCTGGTTGGCATGTAAACTCCTGGTTAGAAAGGATTGCTTCATTTCTCATGTTTATATCCAGTACCTAGCACAGTGCATGGCGCATAGTCTGTATTTAATAAATACTTGACTGGTTGATTTATTGAGAGGCAGTTTGGTATAGACAGGGATGACTGGAACTAGTTAAAACTGGGCTCTTGAGAGTGTTAAATTCTCAGTGTGAGTGTTTATACTTCAGAAATCAGCAAATGCTACAAATCAGGCCTTGATTTATTGTTTTGTTGATTTTCTAGACTTAAAAATTTGTTAATAATGCAGATTAAACTTGGAAGTGTGCTATGTATACTTTTTCTAGAGAGATGATTATTAAACATTTACCAGCACACCACCAGGTATAGTACACAGAGCCTTCAATATGGAATCAGAGCACAGTAAACTTGTGTGAGAATACCAGTCCTGACATTAACTGATGTGGTCTTGGGCACATCATTTGTCAAGTCATTCAAAAAAAACTTGTTTACACATGTACATATAAAGAATTGGGGATACAAAATCACAAAGGGAACAACCTCTGTGCTCAAGGAACTTAGAGGAAATGTGGTTTGCAAAATTTGAGGGAGATGTCATGATCACCTGAGCAAGAGAGAGTATAATGTTTTATTCAGAATGTGGCACAACCTAAGTTGAGGAAAGGGAAGAAATTCAACAGATGAGAATAGAAAGGAGCTCCATCCCAAGTGTAGAACTCTTTCTGAGGCCACTCCCTTCAGAATTGTGCTCATTTTGGCTGGCAATTTCTCCAGAGGGTTACTTCAACTACTATTAGGATTCTAGGAGATAACCCTGAGGAGTCAGGTTTCTAGTGTCATTGTTCATGATACAAACCCACCAGTCTGCTTTTTACTATCAATCAACCAGCAGACAATTAGCTTTTTGGCAAAAGTATTTGCTAAGATGGTGTAGCAAGAAGAGTTAGTAAAAATCCCAGTCAAACTGGGTATACACTCATCTTTCAAACACAAGGTGCCTATGGAGACTAGGCACCAACCTAGAGTACAATAGCAATGAGATTTATGGGTTATATGGGTGTCAGGGAAGATTAGTTCCTCTGGTGTGAGGGCTACTGAGCCCTTTTCAATGCGGCTTTCCATCTTTGGGGTGCACCTGCCACCAACTCTCATCTGTGGCTCCACGGAGCTGTAGCATGCACAGTGGCCACACCCTAGTAAACCAGGTTGAGAGTAACCAACAAATCTCAAACTTCTCTGTGACTTGGTCAGGGGTAGGAGCAAAGCGAGTTTCTTTTCCAAGCATGTGAAGACTTCCCCAAGTGGAATGGACAGATGTGAAAAATTTGTTCCAATGGACCATGAAAGCAGTGGAAGCAGGCACTGTGGGACACTTTGAGATTGTTTAACAGGGAAGATGCCAAACTTATCCACTGATCCAGAGCCATCAACAGGTGTCTTGACTTTTGTCTTGCCAATGGATTTCAAAGACTCTGGTAGAGAGAATGAGTCTGATGACTTTGCACAAATCTGACTCACTTTAATCCAATTTATTTGTGAGTCAAAAGATATCACCCATACCATTTTACCATTTTTACCTACCTCAAAGTCCTATGGTAACAGATAAATGATAAAACAGCAGGTGCAGATACACTTGGAGCTGTAATCACAACCCTGCCCACAGGTGACCAAGGACATAGGGTCATTTTCTCATTGAACTAAAGTAGCACTGAGATTTGGCAGTTCCCTGGGTGTCTGAGTAGCCTTTTAAAGGACCTCATTACTCACCTCCTGGCATTAGATAGGGGCTAGAACAGATGCCCTAAAAATTGTATGCTTCTTCAAACCTAACCTTGGCCTGCTTACCATGGCAGGCAGGGATGCTACCCTGTAGTCAAAATACACACAAAAAGTTAGATGATGAGGTTGACACACACATTGCCAGAGATAGCTCAGTGTTTGGGAGGCTCCAAAGGAAAGTATGGGAGAAAAGAGGTATTAGACTGACTTCCAAACTGAAGGCATATAGAACCATTGTGCTGACTTCATTATTGTATGTCTGCGAAACCTGGACAGTCTACTAGTACCATGCCAGGAAACTGAATCACTTCTGCTTGAATTGTTTTAGGGAGATTCTGAAGATCATCTGGCAAGATAAGATCACTGAGGTCCTTTCATGAGTTGAACTGCCAAGCATTCAAACTCTATTACAGAGAGCACAGCTCTGATGGACTGGCCACATTGTTTGATGCCTAAAGATATGTTTTGTGGAGAACTCATGCCAGGTGAGTGCTCATGTGGAAGTCAGAAGAAATGATACAAAGACACTCTCAAGGTCTTGCTGAAGAACTTTGGAATCAATTGTGAGAAACAGGACACACTGGTGCAGGATTGCCCAGCATGGCATGCCTGCATCAAAGAAGACACTGTGCTCTATAAGCAAAGCAAAATTACAGTAGCTCAAAAGAAATGTGAGATGCTCAAATTTAGAGACATCTCTACCCCAAATGTTCATGTCGACTATTTGTTCCTGATCTATGGGAGAGCCTTCCAAGCTTGTATTGGTCTAATCAGACACACTGTACCTTGACCCCAATAAAATGATGTCAGTTTGGTTGTCTTCGAGAGTGAAGACAACAACTGGTGAGATATATGTGTAGAGAACATATGTAGCAAAGAAGTAACATACAATCCCTAATTATTAAAAGTCTTTTTCTCTCTTTGTAGAGAAAATCATTTTGAAGTTACCCTTCAGTGTATCCTTATATTGGGCTCAAACGATCAGTGCTTTTGTAGAATCCATAACCAGCTCTTCTCTCCACCACAAGGCGCCACACTTCCTGAAGGTGCTTTTGTTGGGTGACTATCACTCTGGGATCAAAGTTTTATTTCCCAAAAACCCAGCTTCTCTGATTCCATTTCCCATCTGGATGTACTGTCTGCTACTAATGCAGTTTCTTTGATGACATGGTCGATGAAATTGGGGGAGGGGGGAGGAAGGAAGATAAAAGGATAGAGACAAATAGACTCTCTCTAACCCCTCCAAAAGTAAATCTCTCTCAGGGCTTGGCTCTAATTCTCAAAATGGAATTCTCTAAAAGGAAACTCTTCCATCACTAGACTGGTTTACCAAATGACTGACTCACCACTGGACTGACTGCTATTTTTATACATAGACCCAGAGGAGTATCTGATGCTTTTAGTCAGTCACAAGATATTTCCTTTGTGGCATCATTTCCCTTACATAAAATGGTCAAAACTCTATAATCATCTCATATTGATTTATGATTTATTTATATCTTGTTTAAATGTTTGCTTGATTTATTCAATTGAAGTGTCTGGGTCCTCTCTGATTATATTAATTGTGGTGAGAGTGTAACCCTATCCTAACATAATTATGTACAATACCTATGAGACAGAGATGGAAGAAGATAGGACAGGATCAAAGATTGATAAGTAGTCCAATTTGACTGGAATGTACATGAAGTAGAGTAAAGGAGCTAAGATGGAAAGATAAATTGGACCCAAATTGCAAACACTGTTGAATGCCAAGATGTAGGCCTCAGTTTCCTCTTCTGTAAAATAAGGAGGTTAGATTTGATCATTATTATAGCTCACATTTTTATTGAACTTGGCCATACATTATGTGCTTTCCTTGCCTATCAGAAAAATAGTTTAAGCATTATCCCAATTTTACAGTGAAAGGAAGAGATCTACAAAGGTTAAGTGACCCAAGGTCACCCAATCAGTAAATGACAGAGCTGGGCATCTGAACCCAGGTCATCTGATTCTAAGTCCAGTGTCCTTTGGCTGTATATTGCATTGATGAATGGAATCTATCACCTGGATGAAAAAAAATGTTGCCATAAAGTTAAAAATAACCAGGTAAAATTGTAACAGTTTCAGCCTTCATAAGTGAGGCTTTCACTAGTTTTATTCTATTAGTCTTTAGGAACCTGAAATGATTCATTTGGTTGCCAAGAAAGCTTTTGTCCTATAAATATGACTCAAGAACTCAGGTCAATCTAGTTTGTGTCATACCTTCCTAATAAATATAGTGCTTTGTTATAATTTAAATTCCAGGACCATACTCTACATGTCACTTAAATTTATTTGCCATGATCTCACTGCCAGACTGCTATTAAAATATGGAAGGCAATCTAGCCAATGTTATTGAGGTCATTTTCAGAAAAAGCCACAGGGAGCTATCCACTTTCTAATCCTTATGATTTGGAAGCATCAGAAATGTCCATGTTGCCACTGTTCAGGTCATCCCAACCTACTCCTTTTTAAATGGGCACTGAGAAATTAAAAAGCATTCTCTAAGAGGTAGTGTGGTGTAACACAAAGAATATGGTATCAGGGAAATGTCATAGAGTCAGAAGTTTGGGTGTCTGTGTCCAGGTTCTGACACTTACTACCAATGACCTATGACTTGAAAATCATTTCACATTTATGTACTAAATTTGCCTCATCTGTAACACTGTAGTAAATGCCTCATAGCCATTTACTGTGAGAACAATGCTTTGTAATCCTTAAAGTGCTACACAAATGCTATCTATTACTATGACTTATTATTATCATCATTTTATGTCATGGATTATTTTACCAGGACCCAAAACAATGTCTGGCACATAGTGGGTGCTTAATAAATATTTATTGATTGTTTGAAATTTTTTTTTGGTTGAAAGAGCATTGAACTGAGATCAGGAGACCTGGCTTATATTTCTGGCCCTATAGTTGACTGGCTGTTTGACATTGGCCAACTGGCTTAACCTTTCTGGGCTTCAGTTTTTTCACCTTCAATTCAGCAAATATCTCCTGAATTACTATTATATGCAAAACCTAATGCTAGGTGTGAAGGTTAGAAGGATGGAAAATGACATAGTCTCTACTATCAAGGACATGGACAGGAGTGGGGAACCTGTGACCTTCAGGCCATATGTGACCCTCTAGGTCCTCAAGTGAGGCTCTTTGGCTGAATCCAAACTTAACAGAACAAAAAGTGTGTATTCAGTCAAAGGACCTCACTTGAGGACCTAGAAGGCCACATGTGGCCTTGAGGCCACAGGTTCCAGATCCCTGATAGAAACTTAGTAGGTTCACAGTGAGTGGGGAGAGACATACACAAATAACTAGAATACAAGTTGAAATGAGAGCATTACATGGAGAAACAAGAGGCCTTAGAAGTTGAGGGAATAAGATTTTAATCCAGCTGAGGAGTGTCAGAGAAGACTTTGTGGAGGAGATGGTACCTGAGTTGAGCCTTAAAGGAAGAGAAGGATTTCAATAAATAGAAATGTGGGGCTAGTCCATCCCAGGTATAGGGAACATAGTTATGTAGGTCAATATTCTGAATCTGGTCCAATGGATCAGTAAGAGCCTGAGGGTTGAAACAAGCAATCCATTTAAGAAAAATACATTCAGGGGGGTGGAGCCAAGATGGCAGAGTAAAAGCAGTCACTTGCTTGAGCACTCCCCGAAAGCCCTCCCAATACCTACAAAAATGACTTTAAATGAATTCTAGAGCAGCAGAACCCGCAGAAGGACAGAGTGATACAAATTTCCAACCCAAAACAACCTGGATGGTTGATGGGAAAAGTCTGTTGCACCAGGCTGGGAGAGGAGCATAGTTCAGCGGGGGCCACACAGGTAAAAACAGAGCCTCAGTGAACCTGGAGCAGGCTTCAGGGGAATCAATCAATGGGATCTGTGCTGGTTTCCAGACTTTTCAACCCACAAACACAAAAGATAACTTAGAAGTTCAGTAGGAAACTGACTTTGGTGAGAGAGGAGTTCAGTCCTGGCCCAGTCCTGGTACAGCCCCATGGCAGAGGCTGCTTCTGGAGCCCTCAGCCCACAGATGGAGGGAGGATCCAGAGGCTGATCAGATGGAGATTGAAGGGATCTCTTTGCTGGTGCTGAAGCAGGATTATCTTGCTGTGCCCATGTTTGGATCTGAGTCGCAGTCCTGTGTGGTGGTCCCGGGGCAAGGAGGAGTGGTGGAGCTTGTGGTGGTGGTGGAGAGGGAATTCTTATAGTGCCAAGGCAGAAAAGAGTGCTTGTGATCACTCATAGACCAGAGCACAGGATAGGGAGGGGGTAAACACTTCACCTTTGATCATACCACCTCAGAAGAACTGAAAATTTATAGGTCCCTAGAAGTATCTCTGAAAACAGCTGCACAAAACACCTGAAGCTTGGGACAGTACATTTTCCACACTGGAAGCAGACTCTTACCTTAACAAAGAGTTTAATAGTCAATTAATTGGCTGGTAAATGAGCAAACCATGCAAAAAAAAGTCAGACCAAACAATCTTACTTTGGTGACAAAGAAGATCAAAACATATAATCAGAAGAAGACAACAAGATCAAAGCTCCTACATCCAAAGTCTCCAAGAAAAATATGGATTGGTCCCAGGCCATGAAAGAGCTCAAAAAGGATTTTGAGAAGCAAGTAAGAGAAGTAGAGGAAAAATTGGGAAGAGAAATGAGAGTGATGCAAAAAAATCATGAAAAATAAATCAACAGCTTGCAAAAGGAGACTCAAAAAATACTGAAGAAAATAATACCTTAAAAAATAGCCTAACCCAAAAGAGGTCCAAAAAGCCAATGAGGAGAAGAATGCCTTAAAAAGCAGGGTTGTTCAAATTGAAAAGGAAATCCAAAAGCTCACTGAAGAAAATACTTCCTTAAAAATTAAAATGGAGCAATTGGAAGTTAGTGACTTTATGAGAAATCAAGACATTGTAAAACAAAACCAAAAGAATGAAAAAATAGAAGACCATGTGAAATATCTCATTGGAAAAACAACTGACCTGGAGAGATCATTTAAAAATTATTGGACTACCTGAAAGCCATGATGAAAAAAAGAACCTAGACATCATCTTTCAAGAAATTATCAAAGAAAACTGCCCTGATATTCTAGAACCAGAAGGTAAAATAGAAATGGAAAGAATCTACCCATCACCTTCTGAAAGAGATCCCCAAAAGAAAACTCCTAAGAATATTATAGCCAAATTCCAGAGCTCCCAGGTCAAGGAGACAATATTGCAAGCAGCCAGAAAGAAATAATTCAAGTATTGTGGAAACAGTCAGGATAGCACAAGATTTAGCGGCTTCTACATTAAGGGACTGGAGGGCTTGGAATATAATATTCTGTAGGTCAAAGGAGCTAGAATTAAAACCAAGAATCATCTACCCAGCAAAACTGAGTATAATCCTTCCAGGGGAAAAATTTACATTCACTGAAATAGGGGACTTTCGAAGATTCTTGATGAAAAGACCAGACCTGAATAGAAAACCTGACTTTCAAATACAAGATTCAAGAGAAACATGAAAAGGTAAACAGGAAAGAGAAATCATAAGGGACTTATTGAAGTTGAACTGTTTACATTACTAGATGGAAATATGATATTTGTAACTCATGAGATCTTTCTCAGTATTAGGGTAGTTGGAGGGAATATATAAAGACAGAGGTCGCAGGGTGAGTTGAATGTGAAGGGATGATATCTAAAAAATTAAGTTAAGGGGTGAGAGAGGATTGTACTGGGAGAAGGAGAAAGGGAGAGGTATAATGGGGTAAATTATCTAACATAAAAGAGGGAAGAAAATGCTTTTACTGTGGAGGGGAAGAAGGGAAGATGAGAGGGAATGAGTGAATCTTATTCTCATCAGACTTGACTTAAGGAGGGAATAACATACATACTCAATTGGGTATGGAAATCTTTCTTACCCTACAGGAAAATAGGAGGGAAGGGGATAAGAAAGGGAAGGATGACAGAAGGGAAGGCAGATTGGGGGAGAAGATAATCAGAAGCAAACACTTTTGAGGAGGAACAGGGTCAAAGGAAAGAATAGAATAAATGCGGGAAGTGGGACAGGATGAAGGAAATTATAGTCAGTCTTTTACAACATGACTATTATGGAAGTGTTTTGCATGATGAGTTGCTTGCCTTTTCAATGGGGGTGGGTGGGCAGAGAGGAAGGGAGGGAATTTGGAACCCAAAGTTTTAAAAATGTTAAAAAATTATTTTTACGTGAAACTGGGAAATAAGATATACAGGTAATGGGATATAGAAATCTATTCTGCTGTATAGGAAAATAGAAGGGGAAGGGGATAAGGGGGGTATTCAGAATGCATGCTGTCTTGGGGTGGGGGAGGTGAGAGATAGGGAGAAAATTTGGAACTCAAAAGATCCATCAGCCTCAGCCTAACTAGTAAGTACTATGGACTATAGGTATATACCACCATGCCTCATTGTCTTCCTTATACTAAAGCAACCCTATATACCTGGTTTAAATCCAACCTAATCATAGTGTATAATCTTTCTGATATGTTTCCACAGTCTATTTGTTAATATCTTTTTTAATTTTTTAAAAACTATTATTTATTTCATTAAATATTTCCCAAATACATTTAAAAACATTTTAACAATCATTTTTTAAAATTTTGACTTCCAAATTATCTCCCTTCTTCCCACCTCTCCCCACTCCGTGGGAGGGCAAGCAATTGGATATTGATTACACATGTGAAGTCATGCAAACTGTATTCCCATATTGGTCATATTGTAAATGAAAATATAAACAAAATAACACAATAAAATAAAGATTTTTTTAAAAATTCTTCAATCTGGCCTCAGACCAAACACTTGACACTTACTAGATGTGTGACCCTGGGCAAGTCACTTAACCCCAATTGCCTAAAAAAAAAATCTTCAATCTACATTCAGAGTTCATCAGTTCTTTATTTGGAAGTTGATGTAATTTTTCACCATGAATCTTTTGAAGTTGTCTTGGATCATTGTCTTTATCAAAATAGTTAAGTCTTTCACAGTTGATCATACTTATTATTAATACAGCTTTTACTGTGTACAATCTTCTCCTGGTTTCGTTAACTTTACTTTGTATCAGTTCATATAAATCATCTCTAGTTTTTCCTAAAACCAAACTGCTTGTCATTTCTTATAGCACCATAGTATTCCATCACAATCATATACAACAACTTGTTCAGCCATTCCCCAATTTGTGGGCTTCTCCACAATTTCCAATTTTTTGCCACCACAAAAAGAACCACTATAAATAGTTTTTGTACAAATTGGTCCTTTCCCCTTTTTGTTGATCTCTTTGGGATACAGACCTAGTGGTAATATTACTAAGTCAAAAAGTAGGCACAATTTTATAGTCCTTTAGACATAGTTCAAATTGTTCTTCAGAATGGTTGGATAATTTCACAGCTCTATCAACAACGCATTAGTGTCCCAATTTTTCAACATCTCCTCTATCATTTGTCTTTTTCTGTCATGTTATCCAATCTGATAGGTTTGAGGTATTACTTCAGTTAGAGTTGTTTTACTTTGCATTTCTTTAATCAATAGTGATTTAGAGCATTTTTCATGTGACTATTGGTAGTTTTGATTTCTTCTTCTGAAAAACGGCCTGGTCATATCCTTTGACCATTTATCAACTGGGGCATGACTTTTATCTTTATAAATTTGACTCAGTTCCCTATATATTTGAGAAATGAGGCTTTTTTCAGAGATACTGGCTGTAAAATTTCCCCCCTAGTTTCTTGTTTTGCTTCTAATTTTGGCTGCATTAGTTTTGTTTGTGTAAAAGCTTTTTTAATTTCTTGTAATCAAAATTATCTATTTTACTTCCTGTAATCCTGTCTCTTATTTGGTCATAAACTCTTTCCTTATCCATAGATCTGACAGGTACATTTTTTTCATACTCCCCTAATTTACTTATAATATCACCTTTTATGTCTAAATCATTTATCCATTTTGACCCTATCTTGGTATACGATGTTATATGTTGGTCTATGCCTCATTTCTGCCAAACTGCTTTCCAGTTTTCCCAGCAATTTTTATCAAATGCTGAGTTTTTACCCTAAAAGCTTGGATCTTTGGGTTTATCAAACACTAAATTACTACGGTCGTTTATTATGGATATTGTATACCTAATCTATTCCACTGATCCAACACTCTATTTCTTAGCCAAAGTAGATTGTTTTAATGATTGCCACTTTGTAATATAGTTTGAAACCTGGAACTGCTAGGCTACCTTTGTTGAGATTTTTTTCATTGATTCCCTTGATGTTCTTGATTTTTTAATCTTCCAAATTAATTTGTTACTATTTTTTCTAGCTCTATAAAATAATTCCTTGGTAGTTTGATTGGTATGGAACTGAATAAGTAAATTAACTTAGGTAAAATAGTTATTTTTATTATATTGACTCAGCCTACCCTTGAGCAATTAATATTGCTCCAGTTGTTTACATCTGTATTTGTGTGGAAAGTGTTTTGTAATTTTGTTCATATAATCCCTGCGTTTGCCTTGGCAAGCAGACTCCCAAGTATTTTATATTGTCTACAATTAGTTTAAGTGGAATTTTCATCTCTTCTTGTTGGGTTTTGTTGTTAGTAAATAGAGATGTCAATGATTTATGTGGGTTTATTTTATAACTTGCAACTTTGCTGAAGTTATTGTTCCAACCAACTTTTTGTTGATTCCCTAGGGTTTTCTACATATACCACCATGTCATCTGCAAAAAGTGATAGTTTTGTTTCCTCATTGCATGTGTTTATTCCTTCAATTCTTTTTTCTTGTCTTATTGCTATAGCTATTAATTTTAGCACAATTTTGAATAATGAACATCCTTGCTTCACTCCTGATCTTATTGGGAAGGCTTTTGGTTTATCCCCATTACAGATAATATTTGCTCCTGGTTTTATATAGATTTTTTGTTGTTGTTCTTATTGTTATTCAGTCATTTCAGTCATGTGTAACTCATTGTGACCCCAATTTAGAGTTTTCTTGGCAAAGATACTAGAGTGCTTTTGGATAGATACTACTTATCATTTTTAAGAAAGGCTGCCCTCTCCAAAAACAAAACAAAACATCTCATTTTATTTATCAATTTGAGGAGAAGAAAGGACTGCCTTTAATTTTATTAATCACTTCTTTGAATTTCAGAATTTCTACTTTGGTGTTGAGGGTTTTTTACTTCTTGACATGTTTAATGCATGTTAAATTCATTATGTTTTTTTCTTTTTCTTTTCTTTAAAATATGAAAATATTTCAAGACATTAGTTTTCTTCTGAGAACTTCTTTAGCTACATTCAAAAAATTTTGATATGTTGTTTTATCATAATTTTCTTTGGTGAATTTTTCTATTGTTTACATAATTGGTTCTTTGACTCACCAGTTCTTTGGAATTATTATTAATTATTTCTTCAAAGGCCTTTTATTGAATACAACTTTTTGCATTGTGATCAATAAATTATATGTTTAATATTTCTACTTTCCTGTATTTTTGGTGAGGTCTTTATACCATATGACATAATAAATGTTTCTAAAGTTGCCATGTGTCTGAAAAAAATGTAAACTTTTCTGTATCATCACCAATTTTTCTAAAATGTGATTCATGCCCTTAATTTCTTCATTGTTTATATTTTATTGTTTTATATTTTAATGATATGTATAGATCTGAAAGGGGGTATACTGAGGTCCCCTATTATTCTTGTTTTTACCTTTTCTCTGCAATTTGATTAATTTCTCTAAATATTGGTTGCTATACTATTTTGTTCATATATGTGAAGTATTAACATAGACTAATTATCTAACATTTTGCCTTTAAATTAAATCCCTGCTTATCTATTTCTCTCATGGATTTATTTCCTATAGCCTTACCTGAAATCATGATAGCTACTCATCCTTTGTTTTGTTTTGTTTAACTTCAGCTGACACATAACAGATTTTGTTCTAGCTCCTCATTTTATATCTATGTAAATCTTTGTTTCAAGTATCTCTCTTGTAAACAACATATTTTGGGGTTCTGCTTGCTAAACCATTGTACTATTCTCTTCCACATGATGAATGTATTCAACCAATTTACAATCATGAATACAACTGTTAATTGTGTATTTCCCTCCACCCTATCCTCTTTTACTTTTTCCTCTCTTTGCTTCCATCCCCTCTTTAAAAATAAGACTGTTTACTTAACACCTGTTGTCTATAAATGATATATTCTGTTTCCACTCTGTTCTTTCTCTTCTCTTTTGCTTTCCCTGTCCCTGATCTTAAACTTCTATTCTTCTTTCCTTTCCTTTTAATGTCTGCATCATGCTCCCACTTCAACATTGGAATTTATTTTGCTTATCACTATTCTCTTACCTATCCTACTCTCCCTTTTAAACTTTTCTCTCCATCTCTATATTTCCTCCTATTTCCTTTCTGAGTTTAATGTGTTTCTACACAAAAATCTTTATATGTATGTTGGTGGAGGGTAAGTGGGGGAAGGTGAAGAAGTGTAACTGTTTTCAACCCACATTTGTCTTACACAGATGAAAGTTAGCTTCATGAGATTCCCATTCCCCCCATTGTTTTCTATGCTTGAATGCTCTCCATCTTCTTTACCATCATTTTATAAAAATGATTTCTTCCTTTTACTACTCTATCCCACTCCATTATGGTTTCCTCTATCTTCAATTTCTGTTTTCTTCTTATACCATCAAAATGGAATAAACCACCTCGACCCTCTGTACTGTTGGTCTTTATGGCCTGTGAAGGTAATTATGATTTTTATATTAATTGATTTGATACGTGTAATGAATGCACTTATAATTTAGATTTCTAAGAACTGCTTTTTCTGACCTGGGAGTCAGAAACTCACAATGCAGCTTGAAATGGTTAATTAAACCCTTGACAACACTCACACAATCACTACATTCCTGTGCCTGTGTACCTTGAGTGAAGCGAATCAAAAATTGTAGAATCTTTTTCCATTACAAAACTCTGGTCCTGTGACCCACCATGTAACACCCCAAGATTTGAAATGATCAACTTGACAACTATTCCCACAGGACTCCAGAACACCTCTATTGTCCTGCACTCATGGGCTTGTCATGGGAAACCACTCAAGCACTGGAAATGATTGTTTTGTAATCCACCTTCTTCCTTCTTTTCCCACTTGTGATTTATGTATATAAACTGTGCCTTTACTCCAGCATGTGGAGCTTTCCTCAGGAGAATTTCAAAAGGTCTGCAGACTGATTCCCCGCTCTGAAAGTAATTAATCAAACCACTACTTGTTTCCTAGCACTCCTTCTCTGTCCTGCTTTGTACAGCTCCAGCTATTCACAGGTTAGAGACTGGTCCTGTCTAGTCTACATTTAAAATCCTGTTAACAGGCCCTTGAATATATTAGGGTTCTGAGAAAACATTTGTTTCTTATACCTCTATTAACAAACAATTCATCTCCACATAGGCCCTTCTCATTAAGCAAGTTTGTATCGTTTTTTATTTCTTTTAATGCCTAGATTAAACTTAGTTATGCCATATACATTATTTTTAGTTTTGAATCTTTAACTTTTGCCTTCTGGAGTATCATAGCCCAAGCTCTCTTCTTTGTAGTGGCAACTGCCAAGTTTTGAGTGAATCTGACAGTAGCTTCTCAGTATTTGAATTATTTCTTCTTGGCTGTTTACAGAATTTTTTCCTTTGACCTCGAAGCTCTGGATTTTGACTACACTATTCCAGAGAGTTTTCATTTTAGGCTTCTGGAGTTGTGTCAGTTCTTTCTACTTTCACTTTGTCTTATGGTTCTAAGAAATTTGGGCAGTTTTTATTTATGATTTTCTGAAATATGGCATCAAGATTTTATTTTTTGTTATGATTTTCAAATCATCCAGTAATTCTTACATTATCTCTCCTTACTTTCCTTGTCTGTTGTTTTTGAAATTATATTCCTTGCCTTTTTTGGTTTTTAATTTTTTAAAAAATATTTCTTGCTATCTTATTGAGTCTATAACTATTCCACAGACTTGTTATTTCCTTAAGTCTGGAACTATTCCATTTTTGATGGGATATCTAGTTTCCTAAATCTTATTTCATTTTTTTTCTAAGTAGTCTTATAATCATTTTATTTAAGACATTTTTTCCTTCTGAGGATATACCTGGATTTATTATAAGGTGTAGTGAGAATAAGTATATTAATGTAGCATGAGCCACTCCATTTTCTTTTAAGCCTCCATTTTATAATTAAGTAGTTGTTATTCAGAAGCAACACTATTTTGTGACTAAATGATTGGAATGTAAGTTGTTTTACTATAAGAAGGCAAGCACTTGTGTGTAGTTTGGCAATGACATGTGTGTCTCCCAGTCTGGTAAACAACTGATAAGCATCTGCTAATGATATTAGAAAACTAAAACTTTGGTGGTTTCCTTTTATTGTAAAATTAGGCAATCAATCACCAATCAGAACTTAACTATAAAATATAAACACCCTTAACAAGAATAATAAAAACTCACGGGAAGCCCCAGATGTTAGTCTGCTTCTTTGCTCCCAGAAGAAAAACTAAAAAAAAGTAATAATATTTGTTTTATTGAATAGATAATTGCATACTGTCAATAAATAAAGAGTAATTGCATGCATTAATGAGGGTAAATCTGTTTCAATATTTCTGTTGCACTAGTCAGCATTTGTAATGGTAAGTTGGGTTCTCCACACACTTTATTACATAGAGTCACTCTCTTCTTGAGCGAGTTTATCCTGTGGTGATTGTTTTAGTCTAAGACATTTCTTCACACTATTTTGTATTTCTTTGGTTTATTCATCACAAACCTCAGTGTTTGGGTTAGGGGCTTGTCCTTGGGTCAAACTTTATTCCTGCACTCCAGGTTGGTATTGATAGACTGTGTTTTGTCTTGAGTATTGTGGCTAAGATTAAACCCTATAGAAGTTGGTGAACTTCCTTCCTACTGTGATTCAGATCCAGATTGTCATCCTACCTGAACTGTTCAGGGCTTCTCTTTTGCTATAGCTACGGTGTGGGTGTGCTCTGGTACTGAAATTTTTTTCTCCTTAGGCCATAATGACTCTGAGCCCCCTTCACATACACACACACACACACACACACACACACACACACACACACACACACA
>NW_020951350.1:323501-581104 GCF_900497805.2 Vombatus ursinus
CACACACACACACACACACACACACACACACACACACACACACACACCTCTCCTGCTCTGTCATGTCACAGGGTTTCAGAAATCCTTTCTTGGTGAAGTCTGCCAGTACTTTCTCCCCCTTTCTCTTGACCTAGGGCTCACAGCTATTCCCTGCTGGGCTATTCTATGGGTCTTTCTCCTGTGCTGAGGGGATAAGAATAGGGATGCTGCTTTGTACATTACTTCCACCTATTCTAGCTTTATCTATGTTTTAGATTTCTGCAGGATTCTGGCAGCCTTTTTCTATAGCCCTGGGTAGGGTGGAAGAGTTTACAGCTGATTCTGCTTGTTTTCCTTTTTCTAATCTCTTTTCATAGTTTTACGTGGATGTTTGTGGGGGGATCTGAGCTCCTATGTATCCTATCATCCTATCAGACTACCATTGTTCCACAACCCTCCTAGAATTGTAATTCTTCTGAGATTGTGGATCCTTGTCCCCAGGTAACTTTTACAAATGTTTTTCATAGTAGATTAAAGCTATATGGGGCCTTTAGGACATCGTTAAGAGTTAAGAGAGAACTTAGCTATGATCTAGTCTAACCTTCTGCTTTTAGAGATGAGAAAACTGATGCCAGGAGATAGGAAGTAATTTGCCCCAGGATATATATAGCCCATTAGTGGTAGAACTGGAACTAATAATAATACAGGCAATAACAATAATAACTCACATGTTTGTGGAATATTTCAAGGTTTCCAGAGTGCTTTACTCTCACCAACCTTATGAGGTAGTTAGTGTAAATATTATTATTCCCATTTTTCAAATGAGGAAACTGAGTTTGTGAGGAGTTAAGTGGCTAGCTCAAGGTCATATTGTTAATAAAAGTCAAAGCAAACACTTAAACTCAAGGGTCCCAAACCCCAGTCTACTGCATTTAATGTCTGATCAATATCTCCAGCAGGATGGAACTGAATTCTCCAAGGGAATCTAATTGCACATGCCTTACAGAATTGAAATTTTCACCTCAGTAAGGAATTTAGCAGTAGACTCACTGACAACACCAAACACTTTGAAAGCAAAAAGAGCCAAAGGTATATTTTTGGTATGTGCTATAAGCAAGTGACAACTGCAGGGGGAAAAAAGTTGATTCTAAGCCAGCTGATGCACAGGAATATACTCACATCTGTCTTCCTATAGTGCTATATCTCCCCTTCCAGTGCCACAGTGTTATTAAATGCTTAAGAGAAAGTAGCATTTAAAAAATAATTTTCCTCAGCATTTATTTCAATGCTCTCTGCCAAAGTCTTAGGGGTGTATTAGGTACATTCTGAAATTTGGCTGGAATTCAATTCAATTTAACAAACATTTATTAAACAAAGGTGCAAATATTTATATTTGAAGTCTTACATTCCTAGAATAGACCTCCTCCCCTTTTTCCAATTCTCACCTGTTGAAATTGCTTCCTTTATTTAAAACCCAACTTACCTGCCACCTCTACCATGAGCTTTCCCTTATCCCTCCTAGGGGATCTCTCACAGCACTTTGCCTGAACCTCAGCATCAGACACATCTCACTCTCTCATATACCAAAGACATTTGCTTATGTCTTCCTCCCATTATATTGCCACTTCTTTGAGACCAGGATCTGGGAATTAATTTTCAATGTATCCCTGGTTCTGAGCACAGAACTTTGTACATAGGAGGAGCATAATAAATGTTGAATGAATTAATACCCTACTGTTAGGTGGTAGGGATTAAAGATGAATACACCACAGGTTCCACAAAGATACTCATACTAGTACTAGGTTTCTTCTCTAAGCAGCATCATGGATTCTCAACACACTTATATGATCTCATTTGTGTACCACAGTTTAAGTGGCAAAGAGAGACTGGGAGCTGGTGTCCCCATTTTTTGTGGATAACAATTAGATAAAAAAGTAAACAGACCTCTTTCTTTAAATTTAGAGAGCCTGAGTTCCCTTGTGCTGATATCTTCATTCCCAGTAGAATCCTAATAACTATGCTTTCACAGAATTAGAGAATCAGAATAACAGGATTTTAGTGTTGGGAAGCACTACTCAAGTTCAATATAAGGACTGGTATTTGGCCCAAGTCCTTATATATCAAATGGTAAAATAATCGATTAGACTAATGTATAAATAAGAAACAAAATCAAATAATTGAATCGTTCTCAGCTTTGCCTGCTATACACAATGGGTACAATCTCCAACAGACTCTTGTAACAGAATTCACTCTCCAAGGTAAGAAAAAGTTGCACTGTGAGCTGGAATATTTCTCTAGTATGATTCATATGATTGTAGCTTCTGACAGCTGACTGTGCTTCATGGTTTCCTATCAACATTGCTTGCAAGCTCCTTATTGCTATAACTCCTTGCTTCTTCCCAGCCCTCATTTTTTGAAGTGCTGCCTTTGACAGCTTCTTTTTCATCTCTGAAGCTGCTATTTGCTGCTTCTCTGCCGAGTTGTTGCTACTATCTAGAATAGCTGTCCTTTGCTTCTATAACTTCTGACTCTTCCTTCATAACCTAGCACCCCCTACCTTTCCAGTCTTCCTATATATTACACACCACCATAGATAGACACACACACTATTAAATCCAGTGACTCTATATTTGCTAAGACAAAAGAGAAAAGAGGCCAGAAATATTGCCTCTGACCCATTGTTAATAGGAAGTAATAAAGTAAAAAAAAAATCAAAGGGGTTTCTGTTTTTTGCCCAATGTCAAATAAAGGAATTTTGGAGATTAACCTAAAAATAAAATAAAATAAATCCAGTGACCCTGGCCTCTTTGCTGTTCCTCAAATAAGATATTCTATCTCCCAATCCATCATATTTTCACTAACTGTCTTCCATGCCTGAAATGCTTCCTCTCCTCATCTTTGCCTTCTGGCTTCCTTCAAGTCCCAGCTAAAATCCCATCTTCAACAAGAAGCTATTTCTAATCCTCCTTAATTCCAGGACCTTCCCTTTGTTGATTAATTCCTACATATTCTGAATATAGCTTATTTGTACATATTGCATATTTGCATATTGTTTCCCTCATTAGAATGAACTTCTTGAGAGCAGAGACAATCCCTTGCCTTTCTTTGAATCCCCAGAATTTAGCCCATTGCTTGAAACATAGTAGTCATGTAATACATTTTTTCTTGACTGACTCTTTCTACAAGCTTCCCATCCAAACATGTTTTACTTCATACCCAGCTGATGCACAAAAGGGTTACTCAGGTGGCTATCATTATCTTGTTTGCCACCACCTCACAGAAAGCTCCCTAGGCCTCACTTGTAACTAACCCACAGTGAATTAATTCTTTTCACATCTTCCACTCCTCAAAAAGTCTATACTTTTCACTGAGTTATCTGAAGGCTGAGGATGAAAACATACTCTATTTTTCATTTTTATTGTCAACTCTTATCATGCCTCTAATTGCTAATGCAAATTACCTTGAAAAATAACTAACTTCCAAGGAGGCACTTAACAATACTTAGAGGGGAGAGATAGAGCTGGCGAACTTCATCTAGCATTCTTGCCACCAAGCAAAAGGTCCCTGTCCCTCTTACATAAAATTGATTTTAATATTTTAAGGACCCAAAATTTCATCAGGATCCATCAATTCCATATTCCCTTCATTGACTTCTTCCTCCCCTGTACATTAGTGGACAGATTTATTAATTTCTGGGGCTCCCTCACACCATCACAAGGCCAAACTTCTAATTATAAGCCTCTCCAAATTTAGGATGGTATTTAGATGACAGACACATAGACAGTCTGTAGGCATGTTGTCAAACAAGTTTCCAGCTTGGTAGGATCTACCAGAGGTTATATTCAATTAGACTAGCCTTTGAGAATCTAGAGTCATCTCTACACCATAGTAAGATATATGAGGATGATTCAGATGGAGTACACACATAGCTGGTACCCTATGAGTACTTATTACTGATGATAACATGAACAGTTCAGAATGGAACCATATGCCCTGTGAAGTAAACAGCACTAGTATTATTAACCCCACTTTACAGATGAAGGAACTAAGCTTCGAAAGGTAAAAAGACTTCTCCATATCCATAAGGCTGACAAGTAGAAGAATATGCCTCTTGACAAGAGCAAGGCAATGAGTCATTCATTCATTCATTCATTCAATTCAATTTAACAAATATTATTATGTGCCTTTAAGTATCATTGTGCAAGATATTATAACAGAAGATAGGCATACAAAAACAAAAAGGAAGCAATCCCTGCCTTTCAGTAGTTGTTCCTATTCTACTGAGGGCATGCAATATGTACATAGATGATTAGGTAACCACCCTCTCTCCCAAGTGGGGTGTGTGCTGTGTACAGAGGTAGACATGTATCTTGATGGAAAAATGCTGAGATAAATACTGTGTATCTGCATAAAGGATTTCTTGAATTTAATTCCAGTGAATGAGAAAAAAAAGATACATGTATAGATGACACTTGAAAGAATTTGTGGATAGAGACACTTTGGCTTTGGAATGGCAGACATATAGTCTCATTATGCCTCTGGACTTGCTTAAATTCTGGAAACTACAGATGCTTCAATCATAGATACTGAAGACTTGGAGAAGAAAGTTTGTGACACTGTGAAGTGGTCTAACAACAGAAAGTAATATGTTATTATTGGAAATGACAATAAAGAACTTCTACATTTGAATTGCTGTTGAAACCTTCCATATGTATTTTCTCTTCCATCTCTGTCTCTCTGTCTCTCTCTCTCTCTCTCCTTCTTTGTGTATGTTCCTCACCTTTCCTATATCCATGCCATTATATTGACTGTGTCCCATGTCTAAAAATGACTGCTTGTTCACCTCTGCCTTAAAGAATCCCTCCCCTTCTTTAAGTCATCACTCAAAAATCAGCTTCAACATGAAGCTTTTTGTGATCTCCTCAAACTGTTAATGCTCTCCCTCCTAGGTTACCAAATCAATTTGTATTTATTATCTTTATTTTATTGTGTATATACTTCTACATATACATGTTGTTCCCCCCATATATGCTGTTTGAATGTAAGAATTAGTTGCATTGCTTTGTTTTGTATTTGTATCCCCAGTGCCCAGAACAGTTCCTGGCACAGAGAAGATACTGACTAATTCACTGATTGACCCTAAAATGTTATGACTAGAAGTGACCTTAAATTATCTATTCCAATGACCTTGTATTCCATTTGTTGAAAATGAGACCCAAAGACACAAAGTGTTCTGTCAAAGTTAATGCCAATGTCAAGATTACAGCATTGACTCCTAGTCCAGAGTTATTTTTACTATACCACACAGCATCTCACCCCAAAACCCATCTCCTTTCTTGAATACTCTAATTTTCAGTTCCTCAACTGAATTATGTAATAATTCATCTGCCTGGCTAGAAATTGTTTTACATTGTACAAATGGATGAATCTTCAGCTGGATGTGGACAAGCCCTGGGAGTTTATAACTTGTATGTTCTTTTATGGCCTATCACAGAACGTGCAGGGTGTGTAATGACAACTTCACCAAGATCTTTTCCCTGCAATCATTCCCAACTTAATTTCCTCCTTTCCATCTGGTGTTTATTTTCATAATGCTATTGGCTTCCAAGAATCCTAGTATCTTGCCAAACCTTCATTATCTACTGCCCCATTCTGAATGCTGGTACGCAGAACTCTTTTCTGTCAGTTAAAATGTATGTTTAACACCTCATTGGAGCTGACAAACAGGTTCTGTCTTTTGGCTTGATATCCTTCTAATAAACTTGTCTGGGCCTACAAAAATCCAAATTCTAAGGCTAGCACTAGAAGAATGAGAACAAAGGGGACGTCCAAAGCCATCTACCCTAAGGGGAAATGGAACATCAGGGATGATTGAGTGTTGAAGTAAATCCCTGCACTGTATCAAGAGAACTGAATTCTGTTTTCATCTTTAAAAAAAATTAGCTATGTGCTTTTGAGCAATTTAATTTCCTTTTTTGTTTCCAAATTTTCATATTTATAAAAATAAGGGAGTTAGAGAGTGGGAGAGAATCTTTGAAATATGAAAATCTGAGGAAAAAAGAAACTTAAAAAGATAACACATTTGAGCAACTGGAAAGGGCTTAATGATGATCAAGCACCTACATTCAAATAGGGGGAAGAGAGGTAAGTGTTCCTTCAAAATGCCGCTATCTTCAAGGATACAAGGGAGTATAGAAAAGGGGAAAACAAACAGCCTAAGGGTGATTTTATTATTTTGAGGGTTTTAAAAGAGGAAAGAAGAGAGAAGTGAAAATGATAATGTTAAGGAAGAAATGAAAAGGAATATGGAGGAAACTATTATTTCTCAAAATTAAGATATGCCAGAAGAATATATAAACATGGAAGAGAGGGTGAGGGAATAATGATTTGGCCTAAGTGAAGAGAAGAGGGGAAAGGGAGTTGTATCAGGCTATTTCAATTTAGATTACTAGTTTTGGCCCCATATTTTTTCTTTACTCCTCTTCTTTTGACAGAGAAGAGAAAGGTAGCAAAAAGGAAAAATTAGAAGAAGATGTGACAGAGGGGAAAATGCAATTAATAGTCATTACTACAAATGTGAATGGAATGAACTCATCCATAAAACAGAGGGAGGCAGAATGGGTTAGAAAGTAGAATCCAATAATAGGTTGTTTATAAGAAACACACTTAAAATATTAAGATTTATTGGGTTAAAATAAAGTACTGGGACAGAATTTATTATGCCTCAGGTAAACTTTTTTAAAAGAGCAAGCATAGCAATCATGATGTCCAACAAGGTTCTATTATTACCACCTCTGTGAAATCAGGAACTTTTGATATCCATCAAGTAAAAGTCAAGAATGTCAGAACAAGAACATTCAAAAGAATGAGTTGAAATATTTGAATTTTTGATTTCCAATTTAACGGTATTGGTTAAAAACAACCAGATAAATATATATACACATACATACAAACACATGTAGGTACATGTCTATACCAATTTTCTTTTCAAATAACTTTAATTTCAAATTTGGAGTCATATTTTTTTAAAAATATTTATTTTGTTCTATATTCATAAATGATCCATTTTTCTAAAGCTGGTTAGATATTTTTATTGCCCTGTCTTGGAGAAGAAACCAAGGAATGTGTAATCTATCATCAGAAGTTGTTTAGGTTAAGTTTGTAATGTGAATAACTAACTGACTGAATTAGTTCTAATTTTTAACAAATAATTCTGTGTGATAGACATGCACTCATGTCTTAATTATGGTTTCCTGAGAATGACAGAGGTCTTATCTATTATTTCTCTTCTTTTTTTGTCAGATTCAGAACTTTGAACAATTCTGAAACAGTTAAATTATATTTTAAACAGCCTGGAGGAAATATGTATTTCTTCTTTTTGCTGCTGCTTGTAGTTTGTTTTATTTTGTTTTCTGAATTTTGCTATGAAGAGAATAACTAAAATTTCTATTATTATGTAGGGCAATGGGGCTGAAGGAGTCAAATTCTCTATATGATAGATAGTTCAGGCTCAGATGACAGGAAGTAGGAACCATCTCAGAAATGCCTAGTTTCAACAACATGGATGGATTGCTTATTATTGGGCAGAGGTTGCCATGTTGCCAATTGTTGATTTTCTTGGCATTTGTGGATTTTAACAATGGAAAATATAATGAAGCTGTTATTAACATGTGAGGCTTGCAGTCTTTTGTTTTAAAGTTTTTAATTGATTTTTCAATTTACTTCAAGAGTCTTCAAGACTAGAAATTGAGACTCCTTTTGTCTTATAGAAATTTCCTCATGCCAATGCCCATCCTCTTTTTTTAATTTATTGAGATTTCAAAGATCTTTTCAAAAGAGTACATTTATCCAAGTCAAAGATACCTATTATAAAGATAACCATATCTGAGAGAACTCTGTGCTGTTATAAGTCTCTGCACACTCTAGAATCATTGCATACAAACCAACTAAGGTGCCTTGCTTTGGGACTGATGAAACATTAGAATCTCTGGTACCCAATGTACCACTCAGTTCATCTGGATTTACACAGAGGAAAAGCAAAGAATGAAAAGGTTAAGGGAGTCATTTATTTTTCCTGGAGTTATATGAGAAAGACATAGGATCCAATGCTGAGAAAGGAAAGTAGAGCAGAGATTCTCTTTACCTCTACCTTCCAGGAGAAGACAAAACTACTTCAAACCATATTCAAACAGTAATGGTTTATGAGAATAGGTCATTTTATCTGGTCATATAAAAAAGACAGAGAGGTGGATAGAGAGCTGGCCTTGAAGCCAAGAGAAACTGAAAGTAAAATCTACTTCTGATCCATATTTTTTATGTGATCCTGGGCAAATAATTCAATCTCTTAGTGCTCTGGGCACCTTTCTAAGACTTTCAGTAACAGAAACAATGTCAATCTGCAATAGTAGAAGGAGTTTCCTTTTCTGGGAGTTCCATAGACCAAAAAAATCACAAGTTCCATATCTATCCTACATATTTTTAAAAGTTACTGTTTTCTGATATCTTACAGCATATTCAAGCTTTTGTAAGTAGACTATTTTTGTCTTGATCAGTATTTAGTAGCTTTAAAAACTTGAAGACTTAGCAAATTTAGGTAAATCTTATGCCTTACTTATGTAACTAGCAGATCTTGCTATGAGGCTTTCTTACCTTCTCCTTCCTACAAGTAAATGGGCAGGAGCAGAATATTCTCAGATGACACAGTTCTCTTCCCATTGGGTGATCCAATGCTATATGGTCCTCCCTTTGGCAACATCTCTCTCCCACCCCTCACTCAGAGATGAGAGATTTGCCTGAGGTTCCTGTATTCTAAGATGCCACACTGATTAATAATAGCTCATTTTCTAGCCTAGAGCAGAGACTCCCCTTCCCCCATTCAATTTAGTTTTCTCCTTTGTTTTTCAAGTTCATTGACCAAGTTATTTAAAAATCATTACTGTAAGAGCCTCTCCTGTACATAGCTCATAAAGCCCCTAATAAGGAAAAAGAAAACTTTAATGTTTTAGATAGAGGTTTAAACCTCTGACCTGGTTGAATTCTGTGTATTTCTCTTCAGTCACTGTCACCCTTCATTTGCTATTCTCTCAGCACAGAAATAATATGTCTCTATACATCACAAAGAAGTTATGATGAACCATAGTTATTTTTATATGAAGCAAAATTGGGGAATACAAATAGTTTACTGAAATGGAAAAAAATTAAAATACATTCAAAGTGCCTGTCAGAAAACAGGCACTAGCAAGGGACAACTGAAGAAAAGTAAAAGTTTTCAATCATTAAAAAAAAAAAAGGTTTATATGCAGTCAGCAGTCTAATATGGGAATCTTCATTGCAAGTGCTTTTCTCTTCTTATCTGATGCCCATCATAGTCACTACTTTGGGTGTCATATATTTTTTCTCTGAGACCATCAGCTGTCAGAGACAGATTCAGAGATAAAGACAGAGATAGAGAGAAACAGAAAGAGAAAGAAGGAAATCAAGAGAAATAGTACTGTTTCTCTGAACTTCAGTTCCCAAAATTTATAGTTCAGTTTTGGTCCTTGCCCTCAACCACCTTCTGCCAAGGAAATCAGCCCAAACTAGTCTAAATATCCAACTGCATTTAATTTCAATCATCTGTATATTTTTAGATTAACATTTTTGCTTCCACAAGATAGATTTAGAAAAACAATTTAGAAATCTTGTAGGGGGCAGCTAGGTGGTGCAGTGGATAGAGCACTGGCCCTGAAGTCAGGAGGACCTGAGTTCAAATCCAGTCTCAGACCAGGCACTTGACACTTACTAGCTCTGTGACCCTGGGCAAGTCACTTAACCCTAATTGCCTAAAAAAAAAAAAAGAAAGAAAAAAAGAAATCTTGTATAAACTGTTACAGTAAAGTAATGAAGAGCTAGAATAATTTATATGACTATAATGATATTAAAAAAAAACTTTGAAAGATTGAAGAACCCTGATCAATGTAATGAACAGTCAAGATTTCAGAAGACTGATGATGAAGCAGGTTTCCCACCTCTTGTCAAGGAGATGGAAGACCAGAAATGTAGAATAAGATATACGCTTTCAGACACAGCCAATGCATGGCTTTGTTTTGCTTGACAATATTCATTTGTTGTAAGGGAGGGTTTCTATTTGTGGATGCTAGACTGGAAGTTGTGAGGAAGGGAATTGGATACTGACAGAGATTTTTAAAAACAAGAAGAAAAGGGGACATCAATCAAACATTAAGCAATATACAGAAGAAAGCAGAATGAAAATCAGAAGGGACAGAGACTATCGGTGTAACTTTGTTACTATTATGTTAAATTTAATATGTGATTATAAAAAAACAAATTGTTCATAATAGAAGTTAAGTTTCAAATACAAACCTTTTTCTGTCATTCCTTTTATATATTGAAATGTTCATGTTTCATGTTTGTCAAATATTTAATAGAAAAAATTAATAGAAAAGCAAAATTCAACAGCTAATAAAATAATTTTCAAATAAAATTAAATTAGGAATTTGGATTCTAAGGTCCCTTTCATTTATAATATTCTATATTCTAATAGATTTTCCATGCTAATGGACTCTTCTAGATGTTAAATTCTATAATTCCAAGGACCCGTCTAATCTTGATATATTTGTTCCCACATCATATATTCCAAAGACTGTGTTAGTTCTAACATTATTTTATAATACCATATTCTATGTTCTGGGACATATTTCAGTGTCCTCTTTTCTATATTGCACTTTTTTTATTTTCTATTAATTCTAGGACCCACTTTACCTGCTCTGTAATTCCATGATTGTAAAACTTAGCATTTGTTCTATATTAGGACAGCACAGAATATCCTGGGCTGCCCATGAAGTCCACAGATTGACAAAAATAACGAGCTCTTTTAATTTCCCTATTGGGAAGGTGTCTGTACTATGAAGGATGAGTTCTGTATCTCTGAGAGGCAGGAAAAATAATCTTTAAAGTAAGCTAGGTCTTTTTAAAGGGGTCCAGCACCAACTTAGAAAGCCTGCATTTATATCTAAGAAAATTTCCTTTTGTTAGCTCTCAAATGACCGACAAATGTATTATTTAATTCCAATATCATACCTAAACTGAGACCAGTTTGCATCAGCTTATAACACTAAACTAAAATGATGCCCATTAACCTTTAAGCTGTTGGGACATCATTCTTTCCTGGTTTTCTTCATACCTTTCTGACCACTTCAGTCTCCTTTACTGGATCCTCATCCAGATCAAAGCCTCTAACTGTAGATGTCTCTCAAGGTTCTATCTTGAACCCCCCTTCTTTTTTCCTTCTATACTACTTCACTTGGTGATTTTGTCAGTTACCATGGATTTAATTGCCATCTCTACATTGATGGTTCTCAAATCTACCTTTCCTTCCCCAACTTCTATGCTGAACTCCAATTTCTTATCTCCAACTACCTTTCAGACGTCTTAAACTGGATGTCCAGAAGACGTATTAAACTGAATATGTCCAAATTAGAACTCATTATCCTTCCCCCTAAATTTTCTCCACTTCCTATCTTCCCTATTACTATAAGGGTAACACCATCCTCCAAGTACCTCAGGCTTATAAGCTATGAGTTATATTTGACTCCTCATTATCTCTCACTCCCACCCCATCCAAGCTCTTGCTGAGGTCTGTTGATTTCACCTTTACAACATATCTCATATACACCCCCTTGGAGCAGTTAGTGAGTTAGGGGGGTATGTCTACCCCAAGCTTGTGAAGACTTCCACCAGCAGAATGGGTGAATGAGAATAACTTGTTCCAATGGCCATGAAAGCAGCTGAAGAAGTTGCTGTGGAGTGTTGGTCAAACATCAAAGATTCTAAGGTCACCCACTGCATCTCAGGCTACTGGACTTCAATGACTCTGGAAGAGAGAGTGAGGCTGGTGACTTTGTGCAACTCTGCCTCACTTAAATCCAATTCATGCACAAGTCAAGACATCATCCTGTAATGTCATTGACCCTCTTCAAAAAAACAAAAGATAAATGAAAACAATCTACCCCATTGTCTCTTCTGACACTAGCCTGCTGGTGGGTGGTGGATTAAAGGAGACCATTTGCTGCCCTGGGTATAGGACTCTTTTGCATTGCTCATAGTCAATTTGCCATCACAGTCCCAAGGTGAGGAGAAGCATAGCACACTAGCCTTGTGGCTTATTCACAGAAAAAAGTACTTGTGGTCACTCACAGACCAGAGAACGGGTCAGGAGAGCAGTGATCACACTTCTCTTTAGATCATAGCACCTTGGAAGAACCAAAAGCTTATAGACACCCATAACTTGTTTCACAAATAACAGCATGAAAAACCTTAAACTTAGGACAGTGCCCCTTTAACCCCAGGAGCAAAGCCAAACTTTATCATAAACTTAAAAGTCAAGATATAAGGTGGGAAAATGAGCACAAAAGCAAAAAAAGAATCTGACCATAAAAAGTTTCTATGGTGACAGGGAAGATCAAGATACAAACTCAGAAGACAACAAAAAAGTCAAAACAGCTACATGAAAAATCACAAAGAAAAATGTGAATTGATTACAGTCCCAAAAAGAATTCCTGGAAGAACTCATAAAGAATTTTTAAAATCAAATAAGAGATATAGAAAAAAAATTGGGAAAAGAAATGAGAGTAATGCATGGAAACTGTGAAGAGAATCAGTAGCTTAGAAAGGAAGCACACAAAAAAAAAATACTGAAGAAAATAACACCCTAAAAACAGAATTGTCCAAATGTAAAAGAGGCACAAAAATCCACTGAAGAGAACTCCTTAAATAGCAGAATTGGCCAAATGGAAAAGGAGTTACAAAAGCTCACTGAAGAAAATAATTCCTTAAAAATTAGAATTGGGCAAGTGGACGCTAATAACTCCATGATACACAAAGAAACAATAAAACAAAATGAAAGATGGGAAAAAAATAGAAGAAAATGTGAACTAATTCATTGGATAAACAACTAACCTGGAAAAATAGATCATAGAGAGATAATTTAAGGACTATTAGAATACCTGAAAGCCATGAAAAAAAAAAGAACCTCCACATCATATTTCAAGAAATTATCAAGGAAAACTGGCTTGATATTCTAGAACCAAAGGGTAAAAATATAAATTGAAAGAATCCACTGATCACCTTCAGACAGAGATTACAAAATACAAATTCCCAGGAACATTATAGCCAAATTCCAGAGCTCCCAGGTCAGGGAGAATAGATTGCAAGCAGCCAGAAAGCTACAATTCCAATGTCATGGAGCCACAGCCAGGATAACACAAGATTTGGTGCTTCCACATTGAAGGATCTAAGGGCTTGGAATATGATATTCTGTAAAACAAAGGAAATAGGATTACAACCAAGAATCGCCTACCCAGCAAAATCTAGTATAATCCTTCAGGAGAAAATGGGTATTTAATGAAATAGAGGACTTTCAAGCATTCCTGATAAAAAGACAAGAACTGACTAGAAAATTTGACTATTAAAGACAAAACACAAGAGAAGCATAAAATGCTAAACAGGAAAGAGAAATCATAATGGATTAAAAATTAATTGGAAGCTAAATAATCTAATCCTAAAAATTGAATGGGTTAAAGAACAAATTTTAGAAATAATCAATAATTTCACTAAAGAGAATGACAATAATGAGACAACAAACCAACATTTATGGGATACAGCCAAAGCAGTATTCAGAGGAGATTTTTATCTCTAAACACATATCAATAAAATAGAGAAAGAGTAGAATAATGGATTAGGCATGCAATTTTAAAAAACTAGAAAAAAAAAGATAAAAATCCCCAATTAAACAAGAAATTGAAAATCCTGAAGATCACAAGAGAGATGAATAAAGCTGAAAAGAAGAAACCCATTGAACTAATAAAATTAGGTGCTGGTTTCATGAAAAAAAAAACAGCAATAAAATAGATAAACTATTGGTTAATTTTATTTTTTTGAAAGAAAGAAAAAAAACAAATTACCATTATCAAAAATGAAAGAGGTGAATTAACTGCCAATGAAGATCAAATTAAAGCAACCATTAGGAGCTATTTTGCCAGTTATGTGCCAATAAATCTAACAATTTAAGTGAAATAGATAAAAATTTACAAAAAAAAATATAAATTGCCCAGATTGACAGAAGAGGAAATAGAATTCTTAAATAATGCTGTCTTAGAAAAAAGAAATTAGGGGGCAGCTGGGTGGCATAGTGGATAGAGCTCCAGCCTTGGAGTCAGAAGGACCTGAGTTCAAATCCAGCCTCAGACACTTGATACTTACTAGCTGTGTGACCCTGGGCAAGTCACTTAACCCCAACTGCCTCACCAAAAAGCAAAAAGAAAAATAAAAGAAAGAAAAAGAAAAAGAAATCAGGAGGCAGAGACAAGATGGCAGAGTGAGGTCAGAAATTACCTGAAATCTTCCAAATTTACCTCCAAACAACTTTAAAATAACACCTCAAAATGAATTCTAGAGCAGAAGAACCAACAAAAGGATGGGGTAAAATAATTTTCTAGCCCAAGACAACTCAGATTAAAAGGAAAAGTCTGTCTCAGTGTGGTGAAAGTGGAAGTATAGTACAGCAAAAGCAGCACCCAGGCAAACCTGTAGCAGGTCTTGGGGGTGACTGAATCAGCAGCAGCAACTTCTAGAGCTTAGTCCAAAATGGGACCAGACAACTCTTTAGAAAGAGATTGCAGGAGATACTTTACTGGCACTGGGCACAGGACTTTGTTGCATTTTCCATACAGTGATCCTGTTCACAGGCCCGGGGAATGGTCCCAGACTGAAGAGGAGGATGAGCACACTAGAGCTTGTGACCTCAGGGGATCAAGGATCTAGGTCACAGTTCCAGGGTGGAAAAGAGTGCTTGTGGTCTCTTATAAACCAGAGCACAGGCCAGGAGAGCAGTAACCATACCTTTCCTTAAATCATAGCGCCTTGGAGGTACCAAAAACTTAGACCCCCCATAACTAGCTCTAAAAATAGCAGCATGAAAAAACCTGAAGCTTGGGATGGTGACACTTCCATCTCAGAAGCAGAGTCTAACTTTAATGTAAAAATAATAGTCACAAAACAGGATAGGAAAGTAAGCAAAAACAAACAAACAAAAAACCTGACCATGGAAAGTTACTTTAAGGAAAGAGAAGATCAAAGCACAAATTCAGAAGAGGACAACAATGTCAAAATGACTACAAGCAAAGCCTCAAAGCAAAATGTGAATTGCTCTCAGCTCCCCACCCCAAAAAAAAAGCCTGGAAGAGGTCAAAAAAGAATTAAAAAAACAAATAATAGAGGTAGACTAAAAGTTTGGAAAAGAAATGAGAGTGATGCAAGAGAATCATGAAAAAAAGAGTCAACAGTTTGGTAAAGAAAGCATGAAAATGGAAAAAGATATACAAAAATTCACTGAAGCAAAGAACTCCTTAGGAGTAGAATTAACCAAACAGAAAAAGAGTGTTAATAAAAAGGTCACTGAAGAAAATAATTCCTTAAAAATTAGAATTGGTGAAGTGGAAACTAATGACCCCATAGGACACCACAAAACAATAAAACAAAATCCAAAGAATGAAAAAATAGAAGAAAATACAAAATATTTCATTGGAAAGTAGCTAACCTTGAAAATAGTTTGAGAAGAGATAATTTAAGAATTATTGGACTATCTAAAAGCCATGACATCATATTTCAAGAAACTATCAAGGAAAACTGTCTTCATATTCTAGAACCAGAGGGTAAACTGAAAATTGAAAGAATCCAACTGATCACCTCCAGAAATGGATTATGAAATAAAAACTCTCAGGAAGATTACAGCCAAATTCCAGAGCTTCCAGGTAAAGAAGAAAATATTGCAAGCAGCCAGAAAGCAACAATTTCAATATCATGGAGCCATAGTCGTATAACACAGGATTTAGCAGCTTCTACATTAAAAGATCTGAGGGCTTGGAATATGATATTCTGGAAAACAAAGGATTACAAGCTACAACCTATGATTATAACCAAGAATCACCTACTCAGCAAAACTGAGTATAATCCTTCAGGGGAAAAATGAATAATGAAATAGAGGACTTTCAAGCATTCCTGATGAAAAGACAGGAACTGAACAGAAAATTTTGTTCTCAAATATAGCACTCAAAAGAAGCATAAAAAGGTAAACAGGAAAGAAAAATCATAAGAGAATCAATAAGGTTAAACTGTTATTTTTCTACATGGGAAGATGATACTTATAATTCTTAACAATTTTATCACTATTACGGCAATTAGAGTATACAGAGACAGAGGGTATGAGTATAAGTCGACTTTGATGGAATAATATAAAAAATTAAGGGGCCACCTCAGATAAACATAGAAGTGATAGAGACCAGAGAAGGGTCAAACTATGAAAATCAGTGAACTCTGGACCAATGCCTAAAAGCCAATTAAGGCAAGGAGAGCAAGGGAGTCATCCCAGACTTCCCCAAATAGATCTAAAGCCAATCAGTGCTCACTATAACAGTTGTGTCACATCCAAGACCAGGTGTAATTATCAGGTGCCTAAAGACAGATTCTAAGTATTGACTATAAGGATAGAAATGGGTCTCTTCCTTCCTATCTGGCTATATTAGGCTGACAAGGCATGGACTACTATAATTCTCTAGGTGGACTCTGTCACCTGAAGTTTGCATGAAACCTTAAACACATAGCCTTGCTGATGCTGACAGCGGTAGTCATAGTGATGGTAATGGTAGCAGTGGCTTCCTTCTTCTATTTGCCTATATCCTTACCTGGACATTGCCATGTGACCCATGAGCGCATTCCATAGCTATTAAGTGTGCCTCTGTTATGCCTATCCTTTTTTTACTTTTGAATGAAGGATTAGCAGACTAGGCTACAACCTTGTTAACTTTGACAAGATGGGAAAGCAAGCCTCCAGAAACCAAAGTCTAGGCCAAATTTTCATCTGTTTAGCACAGCCCCAGGGAGTAACCAGGACCCATTCTACCAGTGGATGACCCTACAACCAATATGTAGGTTCCTACATAAGGAAAGAATTCATCTATTAGCTCTGCCACATTTGGAAGTAAATTTAATGGGGGAAATAGTTTTTAGAAACTTCTTTAAGTTTTAGCCTACTCTCCCCAAGGACTAAGATAATGTAGCAAAGAGTATCCTTCTAGTTGTTGGAGAGAAATGTTTGTACTTCTTTTTTTTTGTATGTATTCCTAGTAAAAATTTCTTTGTAAAAGCTTTAAAAAAAAAAAAACAGAAGAGGGAAGAACAACCACAATACCTGTTCCCCACAGAAGAATAGGTCAAAATCATGAACACCTCAGAACACAGACAATAATAGCAGGAAGTAGCTCAGAACCTGGGCACCAGCCTTGGAAGGCCTGTGCAGGAGGACTGAGACTAACATGATCTCCCTTATCACACTGGATTTTAACAGAGCCATAGCAGAGTATGAGAACTTCTTCCAGTTGATGATTGTATCCATAATGGATCACTAGGAGAAAAAGTATGAAACCAGTTATTGAGTATACCAGTGAGGCATAAAATATACATCCCATCCAAATTAGAGGTGGCAATAGCCAAACTACAGAAAGCATAGGTCACAAAAGGCCCATTCCACACATCTAAGAGAACCACAGGGGATTGGTCAGAAGACAAAATCCCCAAATCCCAAGAACAGAGGCTGGAAAATATGACCAAAGGGAGAAATGTAATGGAATGAGAAAAGTCCAAGATGCAAACTTAGAAGGAGAGACTGGCTTCACAAACACAATAAGTACAGTTCCAGAAGTGAAAAAAAAAAAGTATCTTAGCCACAAGGACTTCAAAAGTAGATGGAAGAAATAAAGTAAGAAACAAAAAGTGAAATGAAGAGTTTGGAAGGAAAAAAATTGAAAGGAGAATAAATAGCTTAGAACAGAAGGTGGAAAGACACACAAGCAGTGGACTCTCAGAAAAATAGAAGGGAATGTAAATTCAATTATTCCATGAAGTAACAAAAAATACTAGAACAAATGATTAAAAATAGAAGAAAATGTAAGATATTTGCATTAAAATAAAATAAACTAGAAAACAGATGACAGAGAAATAATATAAGAATCATATGACTCACATGACCAAACCAAAACAAAAAAACTATTTAACATATTAAACAAAACCATAAAAAATGGTCAGATTTAGAATCAGGTAGAAAAGCGAAAACTAAAAAAAAACAAAACAAAACCCACTGATCACTTCCTGAAAGAAATTCTAAACTAAAAATACCCAGGAATATCATAGTCAAAACCCAGAGCTTCCAGATCGAAGAAAAATGGCTATAAATGGCCAGAAAGATAGAATTCAATCATCAAGCAATCCATTGTTGGATCCCATGAAACTTGGTAGCAACTAATATAAACAAGCCAAAAATTTGGAATATAATATTCCAAAAGGTAAAAGAAGGCTTTTAACAAATAATGACTTATCCTGCAAAATGATGAAAACTCTATAAGGGCTAAAAATGGATTTATAGTAGAATATGTGACTTTTAACCATTCTTGATGGTGGATATAGTTGAGGTCTTCTGATTTTTTGAAATATACTATTCCATTCTGTCCTGTGATGTCTCATGGGTGTAAAATAATCTTTCATAACTCAAATTTTCCTTACTTTATTCTTGAAAATAGAATTTGATGTTTGCATTGGAATTGTTAAACTTAAGGAATTTTTGTGTCTTGGATTTGAAGATTTTTTTCTGTAGTCAAATCTACAGTTTCTCTCAATTGGTGCTTTCTTTTCTGCATTCAGAAATTTTGAATTCTCGTGTGTTACTTCTTGCATCATTGCTCCCTCAATTTTAATCTGCCAACATCACAATTAGGCTTTTCCCTAAGTCTTTACCAAATCAGTAGATGGTCCTAATCTCCATGCAATTCATGCTACCGATACATCAAATGTAGGACAGGCTTTATTTCACTGAATAGAAAATGTAAAACAAAATAGACTCATAGTTGAGCCAACTAATAGTCAAGGTAACTCTTCATTCCAGTGAATCTCCATTCCTTGGAGTGGTGGGTCATTCCTTAGATTTGCATACTGCCTCTTTCTCTCCTAGGAGAAAACACTCAGGATCATTATTTTATTCCTCTCCTTCAAGTGAACCTATCCTTCAAGTTACACAGTCACCTCCAGACTTAAAGCACTATCCTGGTTGTATACTCCATCAAAGGGGCTTCAGTAGAGAGCTAATTTCCCTTCTCCAAACTTTCACAGTCCACATAACTCACAGTACCAATGGCAACCAAGGTCTTGGTTTTCTTCTCAAAACCTTGCTTCTTAGTATTCTCTGTTGGCTCTTGATTATTCCTGGAACATCTCTTCTTGGTTCAAGGGCTCATTGAATATCCATGAGCTTGTCTTTTGAATCAGGGGGCTTGGTCACAGAATTCCTCCCCTCATCCAAAACTGTCTTCTTTGCTCTTCCATTCTGCCATAGCTCTCAACTCCCATGCCTGTAGCTATCAAATTGATCCAGAAATGCTTCACCACTCTGCTACTGCTTCTAGCCTCTGTCTTCTATGTGGTCACATGGTTCCTCTTCTCCTGGTACTGTCATTCCCTAGATGCTCATTACAAATAGAAAATGTACACCTGCCAAGAGTCATTCCTTAATGGATAAATGACTAAAACATATGAACAAACAGTTCCGAAAAGATGAATCCCAAATTGTGATCATAAGAAAGCTTGTTCCAAGTGACTAATAATAAGAGAAATGGAAGTCAAAACATCCCTGAGCTTTCATCTCACTCAGCAAATTAGGAAGATGACAAAAAATAAGAATAATCAGTGTTGGATGGGGCTATTAAAAGATAGTTATATTGACATACTATTGGTCAACAAGCGTTTATTGAGCATCTGCTGAATGTCAGGCTTTGAAATGGCTTTGAAAAAATGTGGTACTCTAGTATAACAAAAGTATCTCCTAAATTTCTAGTAATCATTGTTCAACTGTATACTGTATATATATATGTGTATATATATATGTATGTATGTATGTATGTATGTCTATTTAATATTGTTTGAATATTTAGTGGAGATAATTCACTTCTCAATGACTTATTTTTGTTAATTAGTGGAAGGAATGTTGGATTTGCAGTCAAAGGACAGTTGGAGTTCCAACTCCAACTGCCCTTTATTAGCTTTTGTAACCTTGGGTAAGTTGTTCCATTTCTCTAGAATTCAGTTTCATTATAAGGGGATTAGATCAGGGGTTTTTAACAGTTTTTTTGTGTGTTGTAGACCCCTTTGATAGTCTGGTAAAGCCTATGGACCTTTTCTCAGAATGTTTTTTTTTTAATTGAAGGAAATGCTAAATTTTGGTTAGTAGTTAGTAAAAATATATTTTTTCATCCACGTTCTGGTAGTCTGGTGAAAACTATGGATCCCTTCTCAGAATAATGTTTTTTAAACAATTGAAGGAAATGCTAAATATTAGTTAAAGGTTAGCAAAAATAAAGATACAATTTTTTCCACGCAAGTTCACAGACCCCCTAAAATCATTGGGGTCCATGAATCTTGTGTTTAAAGCATCTATACTATGTGATCCCTCTGGTTTCTTCCAGCTTTATATCCCATGACCCTATGAATTAGCTTTGATAAATCAAACTGCCAAAATAATTAAATATTTGCTGAAGTAGTTGCACAATCCCCAAGGAGGTTAAGTATAAAAATAAAGGCTGCTTGACTAGATACACTATGTACCTTCTTCAAAGGAAACTTACCTCTGCAGATTTTGAAGAATATGTGTCGAGAGTGCATCTTTTGTAGAGAAAGATGATGAAGTTGAAGTTTCATGACTAGTGTCTACAATTAGCTCTGTTTCAATCACCTTTAGCCTCCCAACAGAAAGTCAGAACTGCAGTAAAAATGTTATGTCTCCCAGGATTAGTCATGCTGGGCTTTACTTGTGCCTTTCCCCCTCACAGATGCCACCTAAATTCCCTGCCTCCTCCCTGTTACTTTAAGCCATTAAAAATCTCTCCTCAGCCAGACAACCTTTTATAGGATTTCATGGTGGAACCTAATGAGATGCAAGGTTGGAATATCATAAAGCAGCCTGCCTTGCTTTAGTTCTATTAGAGAAGGATGTGCCAGTCATTAGATATGCTCAGGTTCACTTCGGCTTCTAAGTACTCCTGTCAAATCAGCTAGCTAATTGCTCTGTGTATTTGACTCTCTTTGTTATTGTAATCATGAAACCTTCCAATCTTGATTGATAGTAATGACAGAAAATAGTATTAGAACTGAAAGGGACCTTAGAATCATAGACTTACAATAGCAGAACTAGGAGAATTTGGATCTTAAAACTGGAAAGGACTTAAAGATATAGAATGCTTAAAGAGAGAACAACAAATAGAGCTAGAAAGGACATCGGGATATGTAATCTTAGGACACAGAAATTTAAATGATTGGGAGGTATTGCAAGCGTATACCTAGTTCAGTTGCCTCATTTTAAGTGTGAGAAAACTGAAATGTCAAGAGGGGAAGTGACTTGTCCAAGGTCATACAACCAACTAGTAGCTTTAAGTACTGAAGGCCATTGACTAGCCTCTTCATTAAATTTTTTGTTAAAATCTTCTTTTCCCATGACATACATTATGCAACCAACACATCTTATTCACACACAATTCTACTTCTTCTCCACCCTCTTCATCCCATACCACCATAATAAAAAATGCTTTTGTCCTAAAAAAAAATTTTTTTTCAAATGAACAGTAGGGGGCACATGCTACCCTATATTTTTGTATTTGTAATGATAATTTAATGTCTAACCTTGTAAAAATTGAAATTTGCTGAGTTTGTTACACTATTAGATGGAATCATAGAATGTTAAAGCTGGAATAGGCCTCAGAGTAACAAAACAGATGTCAGAGCTGGAAGAAGACCAATTCATAGTATATAGAATGATAAAGCAGGAAAGAACTTGGAATTGTCTAGGCCAACTCTTTCATTTTACATAAAAAGAAACTGAGGTTCAGAGAAGAGAAATTACTTACCCAAGGTCTTACATATTAGGAAGGTGAATTGTTTGCAAAGACGTTATCCTTATAATTGTGATCAGGATAGGACAAAGAGAGTACAGATGATCTCTGTTGACAAAGAAACTATTTCCAACCTATTTTTGTACATCTTTTAATAGAGTCATTAACCTGAATGTTTCAAATTAAACAATAGAGTATAATGAAAAGAGCAATGGGCTAGAACTCAAAGGGCCTGAATTCTAGACACAGTTCTCCCAATATAATACAGTACCTGGCACCTAGCAGATACTTAACAAATGTTAATTGACTAATTGACCAACCTAATAACTATGTGATATTTGGAAAGTCTATTTTATTTTCTCAGCCTCAGTCTCTCCTCTGTAAAAGGAAATTGGATTTTGATGACTTAGAAGGTCTCTCCCAACTCTCATATTTTATATTCCGAGGTCTAGTGGATGTTCTATGATTAACAGCTCTAGTAACCCCTAGTACTTCAGTTATTAGAACAGACAGAAGACATGAACCGCACACCATATTCTAAAAAAGTGTCTTCAGCAAGTTGGGGGTCTACAAATAATGGAGTCTATCTGCCAAGGTGCTCTTGTGGGTCTGACATGGTGTCAAGAAACAGATGTCAACATCAGTCTTCAGATCCAGTTAAGAAGAGGCTGGAAAAGTTAATCAAGCTATAAAAACATAATTCACTTTGTACGATAGCAGTCAGGCTAGAGAAATGAGACCGTAAAGGACATATTAGGCGCTATTGAGAATTCTGAGTTTATCTTAACACCCAGAGTCAGCAGATTTCATAACCACAATAAAACAACATAGCTGGTTCCTTCCTAACATTTGGTTGACCTCTAATGAAGAGGAATTCTCATATATGTAATATATATGTAAATATATGTGTGTGTATGTGTGTGTTTGATGCAATTTAAACATCAAGCTTTGAAACCATCTCTTGACTACCATCATTCCCATCATAATTTCCATCCTTAAAAATATATTTTATACCTGTTGTAGTTCCATATGTCCAGAATTAAATATGTCCTCTAATATTACTACCTTACAAATCCACAGTATTTTATAATTTGAGCATTCTACAAAGTTTTGGCTTCTTTTCTCCCATAATACTGTACCAATTTTTTCAATATATCTTTTCCTTCCTTTCTATGTCTACCAATACATTGAAATCATTGCATATTGAGGCATATAATGACTTGGTTTCAAAGATTCTGTCAAGTTCTCAAGAATTTCTCTTTTTCAGTTTCTGTAAGAGGTTTTACCTCACAAACTCCAATTATTTTATAGTGATCCTTTTCTTTGCACTGTCTTGAGCATATGTAGTGAACCACAAGGTGGAGCTCATGAGTAAGAGCAGAGGCCATTTTGCCTTCAAGCACTGACAACTTCCAGCACTGAAAGCTTTGGATTGACAATCCCATTAGAGTTGGCACCTGTTCAGTAAGAGGTGTCTAGCTCAGACAAATGTTAAAGACATAAAGTTTTTGCTCCTCTCTGCTGTGACTGAACAAGTCTTTCGAGCAGTCACATTGAAAATCTGTTCAACTACACAAGGTGGCTATCTGACTTTCAGTCTTTTGCCCTAAGAAAAGTAAATGAATGTAGGACTCATGAAATCTATAGGATTATAAAAATAGATTCTCTCAGCCATTCCCCAATTGATGGATACCCTCTTATTTCCTAGTTTCGGGCTATTATGAAAAGAGCTGATGTGTGTGTGGGGGTATATTTCCCATTTTTTCTTTCTTTCCTTTTTTTTTAATTTTTTAATTTTTTTTGCTTTTTAGTGAGGCAACTGGGGTTAAGTGACTTGCCCAGGGTCACACAGTTAGTAAATGTCAGATGTCTGAGATCAGATTTGAACTCAGGTCTTCCTGACTCCAAGGCTGGAGCTCTATCCACTGCACCACCTAGCTGACCCAAAATACTCTAAATCATGACTTTTTCTTTTTTAAGCAATTGGGGTTAAGTGATTTGCCCAGGGTCACACAGCTAGTAAGTATCTGAGGTCAAATTTGAACTCAGGTCCTCCTGACTCCAGGGCTGGTGCTCTATCCACTGTGCCACCTAGCTGCCCCTTTCCCCTTCTTTCTTTGAACACTTTGAGGGATAGGTCTAGTAGTGATATCACTTGGTTAAGAGTATGAAGACTTTAGTAACTTCAGGGGCATAATTCAAAAGTGCTCTCAGAATGACTATACCAGTTTCAGAGCTCCACTAACAGAATATTAATATATCTATTTTCCTGAAGCCCCATCAACATTTGTCATTTTCCTTCTATTTTATTAACTTTAATATGAGATAGAAGCTCACAACTGCTTTAATTTGTGTGTCTCTAATTAGTAGTGAATTTTGGAATTTTTTCTAATGATTATTGGGAGCTTGCCTTCTTCCTTAGAAACCTCTCTATTCATATCCTTTGACAATTTATCATTTGGGGAATGGTTCTTATTCTTACGTATTTGAATCAGTTTCTTATATATGTTAGAAAAGAGACCCTTATCAACAAAATGGTATAAAAATATTTTTGCTGGTTATCTTTCCCTGTTAATTTCAGTTGCATTGGTTTGCTTTGTGCAAAACCTTTTTTTTTTAAACTTTATGTAAACAAAGTGGTCTGTTTTTTTTCTTCTCTGATCCTTTCTATCACTTGTTTGGCCGTGAACTCCTCTCCTATCTATAGATCTGAAAAGTAATTTCTTCCTTGCTTCTCTAATTTATGATGTCACCTTTTATGTCTAATTCATATATTCATTCTGAACTTATCTTGGTGTATGATATGAGATGTCAGTATGTACCTAATTTATTCCAAACTACTTTCCAGTTTTCCTTTAAGTTTGGTAATATAGTGATGTTTACCCTTTTAGTTTGAGTTTTGGGGTTTAACAAACATGAATCTATTTGTTTTATTTGCTTCTTTATTTTGGGTACCTAATTTATTGCCATTCTTAACAGTATCAAATCATTTTGATGATTATTATCGTGCAGTATAGTTTGAGATCTGGTACTTCTAGGCCCCTTTTTTCCATTTTTATTTTTTTTCCTTCTTTCCATTTAAAAAAAATTTCCCTTGAGATTGCTTTTCTGTTCCTCCAAAGAAAATCTATTATTATTTCCTTATTTTTTTTCTAGCTACATAATCTTTTGGTAATTTGATTGGTATGACATTAAATAAGTAAATTAATTTAAGCAGTATTGTCATTTTTATTATGTTGGCTTGGGCTACTCATGAACAATTAATATTTCTGCAATTATTTATACATATATGCATATATATATAAAACAAGTTTTTTGTAGCTGTATTCATGTAGTTCATGGTTATGTCTTAATAAGTACACCACCAAGTATTTTGTACATTTTTTAGTTATTTTACTTATCTTGTTCTTCTGGAAGACAAATAATTCACAGTTAACTTATCTCTATACAACTCGTCTTTGAAATTGATGTGTTTTGTTTATATAAAGACCATTTGTTCCCTTAACATTCTTGTTTTGTTTTCTTTTTATCCAGATTATTCTTCATATTGGTGTATCTGTATTCTCAAACAGTTGCTCTCTCTTTAACTGCTTTAGAGAGACAAACTGTGAATTCAAGTTTTGCAATTCTGCTCATTATTTCTACTGTACAAATTCTGTTATTTATTCCCTTTAATTTCTGTTTTTAAGATTCTCATTTTTCTCTTGAACCATCCAGGAACATCTTGATGTGATTCCATGCTCTCTTGGAAATCCAGAACACCCTTCTTGGTTAGGTGTTGGTCCAATTGCTTTTGTCTTCAAGTATTTTTTAGCGATGTTTGAACTCATTTAGATATTTTTGTGATCACATTCCTTTCTACTTTAATATCTATCCTTTCGATTTATCTGCCAGTACTCTAGGGTTTGAACTGAATTTTCTTTTTTCCTGAAAATTTCAGGGTTTTTTTTTCCACTTATATTCTCTGATTGCACACTTTCTGATTCCTTCCCTTTTGATGGCAGATTCCCCAAGGTTAGGCCTCAAATCTGTCTCAATCGTTTTTCATGTCAGGGAATAAAGGTTTCACCAGCCCCAGTTCTTGCCATGTGTGACCTCTGGTGGGGAAAGAATGAGTCCAAGTTAGGTGCCAGTTCTCTTTCCTTTAAGTCTAGTGCAACTCCATGCATATGCTGCCACCCTGTTCCATTTCCTTCTGTTCTTTTGTTTTCTGGCAGAGCGCTGCTACAACAGAGTGCTTCCCAGGGTGTGTGTGTTGGGGAGGGGGGAGGCGGGGAACATGATATTACTTTCCCATATCTCTGTCTTCACTACAAGATAATGGGCAGAGTTGAGATCTGCTGTTTATTACCACAGAATGGTGTGATGAGGGTAGGGACAGGTCACACTGGCATAGACCTTAGCATCAGCAACAACAACAAAAAAATGCTGGTGGGACAAATTATACCACCCTGACAAAGTGCTGAGTAAGTACATAAAGGATTAGGAACTAGTCTTCTCTGCTTTTAATTCATGTTACCTTGTTGGACTTCTTGTCTTAGTCTGTAAAGACAGTTGAAATTGCTTTATGTCTTTTCTGAATTCTTGTTTTGAGAGTTCATGAGGCCTGAGGAAAATAACTAGTCCTCTATCTTGCTTGGTCATGACTAGAGTTATTTTAAATGGAATTTATTCTTCTATCTCTCCTTACTGAATTTTCTTAATAATATACAGAAATACTGATGATTTACATGATTTATTTTATATAAGGAAAGTCTTCTGAAATTATTATTTTATTTTTAATTGACTAGAGTTCTCTACGTATACCATTATAGCTTCATAAAAACAATATTTTTTTTGGCTTCTGTTTATTCCCTTAGTTTCATTCTAATCACTATAGCTAGCAAATCATGGTATTGGAAATGTACATTCTTGCTTACTCTTGATTTTATTAGAAAGAGCATTTATTAACCTTTTTATGATTCTCTTTACTCCCATTTTTCTATTTCAAGTTTTTCTATTCTCAGCTTTGGTCTTTTCATCAGGAATGTTTGGACAACTTCTATTTCATTGAAAGGTCTTTTTTTTTTTTTACCTTGTAAAATTACATTCAGTTTTTCTCAATTTTTTATTGCTTTTTTTACATCACCAAAATTTCCCCCAGTATTCTTCCTCCTGTCGCAGAGAACCATACCAAAAAATAAATAATATTTTAAGAAAAAATCAGCAAAACTAATTGATTCATCAAAAAATCTGAAAATACGTGCATGTTTGTGGGCCTCTCACCTCTGCAAAGAAGTGGGATCTCTTCTCATTTACCTCTTCTATGAAGTTATGCTTGTTCTTTTAATTTTACAGCATTCACTTATGATTGTTTAGTGGTTATTCCATTTACAATGCTGTGGTTACTATAAAAAAATTTCTTGGATTGGTTTATTTCAATCTGCATCAGATCATATAAAATTTTTCATGTTCTTCTGTATTCATCACATTCATTGTTTCTTGTAGCACATTTTCATTGCATACATGTATTACAAATTGCTTAGCTATCCCCAAATTGATAGACATCTGCTTCATTACCAATTCTTTCCTATCATAAAAAAATTACTATTTTGGTGAATGTAGTGACTTCCTTCTTAAAAATGACTTCCTTGAGAGGGCAGCTAGGTTGCTCAGTGGATAGAGCATTGGCCCTGAAATCAGGAGGACCTGAGTTCAAATATGACCTCAGACCAAACATTTGACACTTACTAGCTGTGTGACCCTGGGCAAGTCACTTAACCCCAATTGCCTAAAAATTAAAAATAAATAAATAAATAAAAATTACTTCCTTGGGACATTAGCCTAGTAGGGGAATCTTTGGGTCAAACAGTACAGATGTTTAATCATTTTATTTGCATAATTTTAAATTGCTTACCAAAGTGGTTATACTTATCCCCAGTTTCACCAACAAAGCCCGGTGTGCCCATCTTCTCATAGTCTCTCCAATATGGACTATCTTTTTGTCATCTTTGCCAATTTCCAACCTCAATAATTCAAATCTCTTTCCTTCTGGGTTGTCATGTCCTCCCTTTCAATCTCCCCACATGTATTCAAGTAAGTAGAGCTGGCACAGATTTGATAACTGTCTGGTTTTTAATAAAGTTTCAAATAAATAACAAAAAGCCTCAAATGCTGCTTAAAGGGATAACTGTTCTAAATGCTGGTCACCTTCTCTGTGGCTAAGGGAGGAGGGGAAATCCATTACTTTTTCTTCTTTCTCCTTCTTTGTCTGTTGGGACAGATAGAAGCAGGAACTAGATGAAGGTAAATAAGGGTGGAATAGCCCTCCATTCCCAGGCCAGTTCCAAAAAGACCTCAAACTAATTTTGCCAGCAGATAGTCATTTCTCCTAGTCTGATGGATTCTAAAGGTCTCTGGATTTTCCCTTCAGTACTGAGGGCTCCTCTTAGTCCAGTCAAAGGAGCAGCAGCTGCTTGGCACTGCACTGAGAAAGATTAGGACCCTGGCTTGAGCTCATAGCTGATCCCCAGTTAGTTGTGCACTGCCGTTATTGTCTGCTGTCTTCAAAAAGCCTCTTCTTTTTTCTTTGAGGAGGAGCTCCATCACCTTCTTCAGAACCAGTGAGAACCAGAAGATGCCTTTTTAGACCTCTCTTATCCTCACAGACCTCTGGGACGAGTACTACATTTTAATACACAATAATATTCAACAGCCTTGTTGAACAAGGCAAGCTGCCTAATTGGGCCACTTAGGGACACTACAGCTTTATGAATTTGAATCACAAAGCATAAAACTAGGCCAGGTTCCTGACCACCATCAAGGGGATGACTGAGCTACCATTGCTTTTTCAGAGCTGGCTCCTGCTCACTTAGGTCCTGAAAAGGATGGTCAAACATGCTCAGTGCTTAGCTAAGAATACCTGCAGTCTCATGACTCTGCACTTAAGGGGCTTGATTATTTATGTCAAGGCTCTGGCCTTCTGACAAACAGATCCTTTTAAGAAACACCCACCATCCTATCCCTTAAAATAAAACCACAAACACCCTTTGTGAATAGCAATCAGTCTCACTCCTCTGTGCCTATCTCATGTTCTCACACCTGAATTGCACTCCCCACCAGTTTGGCCTCTGTTCACTCTTGACTTTTAATCATATTTGGGGGGGGATTCTTATGCCCCCTCAAGCTTTACAAACTTGGTAGTTCCTGGCATGTCCTTGCTGGCTATCCCTACAGCATGCATCTTGGTTTCAACTTTGGTTTGGTATTAGGGCTCCAATTTCCTCCTTGCTTCCAGCTCCAGTTTTTTCAGTCCTTTCCCCAATAATGTGAACAGCTGTCTCTAAATTTGGACAAGTTCTCCCCCACCCCAAGGTAGGTGTTGTAGTCATTGGCTACTGAAATTCTCAATATCTAGTCATGGGGAATTCTTTAATAATAGCTAATATGGTAGGCAATAGAAATCAAATTATTTTCTTCAGTCTCCAAGTCACAGAATTAGAGAGTTGGAAGGGACATCATTAGCCACCTAGTTCAACCCATATCACAAAAACATGGCCCATAAACAATACACATGAGAAGTAGACATCCAGCTTCTGCTTGAAGACTTCCAAGAAGAAAGAACCCACTATTTCCCAAGATAACCAATTCCACTCTGGGAAAACTAATTTCTAGGATTTTTTTTCCCTGATTAAAGACTAAATTTGTTACTTTGCAACCCTATCATTGTTCCATGTCCTGTTCTCTGAAATCAAACAGAACAAGTCTAATCTTCCACATTGGCACATTAAACTTTTAAATAGATGACAATAGTTTTCATTACTATCCACCCTACCCCCCCAACTCCTGAAGCTTTTCTCTCCTAAACTATACATCATCTAGTTCCTTCAACTAATCCTATTGTGGAATGAACTCAAGGTACTTCATAACCTGGTTACCATTTTCTGGGATGTACCCCAACTTATCAATGTCCTTCCTAAACTGTGGTCCCCAGAACTGGGGACAAGTAAAGTCAACAAGTATTTATTAAGCACTTACTATGTGCTAAGCCCTGTAGTAAATGCTGGAAATACAAAGAACCATAAGACAGTCCCTGTTCTGAAGGATCAGGCAGTCTAATGGTGGAATAATCCAGATCACCTTCTTACTCCTAGAAGCTATGGTCTTTTTAATGAAACTCCAAGTCTCATTAAGGTTTTTTGTTCTGTTTTGGTAGCTGCATTACACCAGTGACTACTATTGGGCTTCCAATCCCTCAGATATTTTCCAAGTGCTTTCTATCCCCTATTTTGTGCTTGAGAATTTGATGGTTGGAACTCAAATAAAAGATTTTATATTTATCCTTATTGCATTTCATATGATTAGATTTAGCTCAATGCTCTGGCCTGTCAAGGTCTTGTCATTTCCCTGATTTACCCACTGTGTTATTTATCCTCCCTAAAGTGGTGTCATCTATAAATTGGATAGGCATGTTTCACATTAGTTTTGGTAATCTTCCCTAGAAAATGGCAATACAGGAGAAATAACTCTAAATTCTGTGCTTCAGAGATCTCACCTAATCATTCAGTAACACCAGGAACTGGGAGGAAAAGACATTTACAACGGATAACCTAGTCTCCTATTTTGCTGAGACACTAAAATGTCTAAAATGTCTAAATTTTAATGACTAAATGAGTCATTAAAATGTATAAATTCCCTCAGCTTCCACCCTTTATTTGTCCAAAACTTCTCAGCAGCAGCATCTACACTCTTCTACTTTTTGTTTCATTAAGAGGCCTCCTTACTCAATTCCTCTAATTGCATCATTGACCTATTCTCTATTGCCTCCTCCAAGACCTTGTTTCAATACTCATACCACTTCTTTCATGTATCTTCAAATTTTCTCTTCTGATGGAAGCAAAAACATGACCAAGTATCTCCAATGTTAAAAAAAAAATCTTTGACTCTTCTAAACTATCCAGTTATTCTACCATCTCTCTCTCCTTCCCTTCACTGTTAAGCTCTTTACCAAAGTTTCTCCTAAACCTATTGCAGTCTGGCTTTTGCCCCAAATTCCTCTCTTCAAATTCAAAAATGTATTTTCAATCTTCATTCACTTTTGCCTTTTTGCAGCCTAGATACTATTGACTACTGTCTCCTACAGATGTTCTTTCCTTCCTTTGCTTCAATGATATTACAGTCACCTCATTCTTCTCCTACCTCTCAAAATTCTCCTCTTTCCTTTGCTGACTTTTCATATTCACCTAATCCCTTCATGTGAATGTTCTCCAAGGTTCTGTTCTTGATCCTCTTTTTTTTCTTTCTCTATACTCTCTCCTGTATCAAACTCACTGATTCCCAAGCTTTCAACAGCTATATCTGTGCAGTGGTTCCCATGGACTTTGGATCCTTTGAATTTCTTCTGAGCTTCAGACTTGCATTCCCACCTGCTGTGTTAGACTTCTTCACCTAGACTTCAAAATTAATATGTCTAAATCTGAACTAATTATCTTGCCCCTCCAAACTTCAACTCCTTCCAGCTTTACTATTTCCATATGTGACACTACCATTCACATAGTGTTTCATGTTTAAAACCTTAGTATTAGCTTGGAATCTTCCCTTTCCCCCAACTCTTAAGTCCAATGGATCCCACTACTGAAACACCTTTGGCATGCCTCTCTTCCTCTTAGTTCCCACTGCCACCAACCTAGTGTGTGATCTTTCCTTATCACCTACTTGCAATATTCTTAAAAGCAACCCAATAAGTCTTTCTACTACCACTCTCTGTACTTTTAGTCCATCTTTCTTTCACACAAATCTAGTTACATAATTTCTCTGCTCACAAATCTTCAGTAGTTCTCTATTGGTTACCATGTAAATAGTTCAAAATATTTTGCCTGGCATTCAAAAACTCTTCAAAATCTGGTAATCCTAGCTCTTTGATGAGGGATTTGGTTCTTATTGGTATATTGAACTCTGCTCCAGGGCTTAGCTGTCATGATTGGCAAGTACCTGAGTGCCATTCTCTTGTTAATGTTGCTTGTTTGATATAAATTGTTCAGCTGGAAGTGAGCAATTGTACCTGGGTTTTAGAACTAACCAATATCCCTCAAGCCTTATTCTTCATATGACACCAAAAACCTCTGCTATCCAAGGACTTGGACTGAAAAAAAAAACCAGTTCAGAATCCTCCTTTAGCTTGGCTTTATTTACAGTGCCTGTTTCATAAAAGCAAGTGTGCCTGATAGGGCCCATGTCTTTTCATTCCTAATTTTTTCATCTATAAAATGAGAAGATTGGATGAGATAATTTCTAAGATCCCTTCCTGTTTTAACATTCTGTGTTCTAAGGACTATTCCAAATCCAGTATCCTATGATTCTACATTTTATTCACTGGACCAAAAGCGGTAATATCACAGAAATTCTGATAGGAAGATTTTAGGAAATCTTAAACCATAAGTAGGACTGTATTATAGTCTCATAGTTAGCCTTTAACTCATGGCTGAACTTGACTAAATCTAAAATGATATGAGAAACCAAACTAAAAACAAACTGGAAGTCTGATTCTAGAATCAGACCTGAGTTCTCCCACTTATCTACATACTATCCATATTGCCTTGTTTTTTTTTTTTTGTTTGTTTCTTTCTTGAATGCAGGTAATTGAGCAGAGATTCTGAGGTAAGCATGCTCAGTCTTAGAGGTAACCTTCTCAGTTCCAAAGATTGGGAAACTCAAAGTTCTCTGTCAGTGTCATCTTCACTTTGGTAGGAGCCCCTAGCACTATTCCAGTGCCTCTTGGAGGATGAACCACACACTAGCCAGGCTTACCAGAAGACATGGGCCTGGAAGGAATTGTTTAGATGGTGAAGAACTGAGGTGAAATGTGAAATGCCAATTTACTAATCTAATAAACTACCTTATGTGTTGATATTGGAGTTTTGGTTATAGGTTTTCTCAATGTCCTAGGAAAGTATAATAGTAGCTATAAGTAGTTGCTGCAACTGCTTAAGTTTTTCTGAAAATTTGTGCTTTTGAATCTTTTATGTTTAACATTTTTTCTGCTAATGAAAGAAAAGGTTATCCTCTATACTTGATTACGTTGTACATTGAATATCTTTCTACTCCTCCCTTTTGAGGAGTCATTAGACTTGAGACATACTTAACCTTCAAAAAATTCTCCCTAAAGCTCTGGGGTGGGAGTATCATGAACCAGAGATGAGATAAAAGAGCCTGATTCCTCTCTCCAGAAATCAGGCTCCCCTAAGTTTATGTTAATATGTTCACTATGCAGACAAGTCCAGAGATAAGGACCCCTTTTGATTGAACTTCAAATTTCTTTGGGGCTCATACGCATTTGTTTGCTTTCTTTTAAAATGAAGCTAGCTCCTCCTAATATTAGATAAGTTCAAATTCCTTTTGGATTTCCCTATGTGTTGCTAGATATTCATTGGGTAGATTTTGAGTGCTCTAAATGTTGGAGCAACTCAGAGGAAATGTTTTGTCTGGATCTCCAGTTGGACTGCTCTATGTGCAGCAGGGATCCAGAGAAATTTGTACCCAACATAGCTCAGTTTCTCATGAAAGGGTATGGGGAGGGCCGACTTCCAGTCAACTCGAAGTTACTAATCCCTGTTTGCATCCTGAGTTTCAGAAAAGAGTTTCCTCCTGAGACAGGAAACTTAAGCTGTTGCTTTTCCTTTGCTTTATCATTCAATATTGCTGGTTGTCTGGACCATTGCAATAACTTTCTAATTGATCTTCCTGCCTCAAGTTCTCCTCTTCACTCCATCCTCCATTCAGCTACCAAAATGATTTTTCTAAAGTATAGGTCTAACTACATCACCCACTACTCAATAAATTCCAGTGGCTCTTTGTTATCTTCAGGATCATCTATAAAATTCTCTGTTTGTCGGTTAAAGTCCATCAAAACCTGGCTCCTCCCTAGCTTTTCAATTTTCTTACACTTTGCTCCCCTCCATGTATTACAATCCAGTTATACTGTCTTCCTTCTGTTGCCCTCCACAAATACTTAATCATTTGACTCAGTTCTTTTCTATTAACTGTGCCCCATACCTACAATACTCCCTTATCTCTACTCTTAACTTGTCTGGCTTCTTTCAAGATTCAGCTCAAATCCTGTCTTCTGCAAGAGACCTTTCCCAGTACCCTGATACTAGCATCTTCCCTCTGAGATTACTTTTATTCCACTTTCTATATATCTTTATTTTACATGGTTATCTACAAATTGTTTCCCTCATGAAAATTCAAGAATTCAAACTCCTTGAGAGGATGGGGCATTGTTTTTTGCCTTTCTTTCTATCCCTAGTGGTTAATGTAGTGCTTGAAACAGTAAATATTTAATGAAACATAGTAAATATTTAATAAATGCTTATTGACTGACTGGCTTTATTCATACAAATAAAGGCTCTAATAACTGGCTCTATTCATACAAATAGAACTAGGTAAAAACAATAATAATTAATTTGGAAGAAAAAATATTCCAAATTCTCAAAGATATAATGGGAAAATGTACAAATGAAGAGGACATAGGATTATCATACCTAAATTATATTATAACACAGTAATTACCAAAACCAATCAAGTCAAAGAAAATTTATTAAGTCTTTACTATGTACTAGGCACTGTACTAAGCATTAGGAATACAAATACAAGCAAAAAGAAAGTCCCTGCCCTCAAGGAATTGACATTCTAATGGAGATGACAACTCATAAAAGGAAACTGAAAAGTAGGGGTGGGGAGAAAGAAGGTAAACCTTGTTCGGGAGGAAGCTGGAGAAAAAAGTCTAGAGACTTTGGAGTAGAGCCAGGAGAGGAATAAAGGAATGAATATAGCTGGCCTTGACACTTTAAAATGGAAGTTCCAGGAGAAACTGACCAATCGGGGTGGAGTGAACTTTCATGGTAAGAAGGCTACTGTGGCATGAGAGAAAAAGAAATCCAGGGAGTCAAGACTAAAGTCTGAAGAAGAATGAAGAACTCTTTGGTACTTGCTGAGAGAGAGAGAGAGAGAGAGAGAGAGAGAGAGAGAGAGAGAGAACAAAAAAAAAACTCAGAAAAGTAGATCAATGGAATAGACTAGATAAAAAAAGAAATAAAATCAAGCAGAAACAATAGACCCATTTTTGTTTAATCCAAGAACAGAGTGCTAGATTTCCATTTAGCTATAGCATCTTTTGCTCGTATTTCCTTTACAAATAATTATTTTTCATGTTAAGGTCTATAAAAATATTTATATTATTAATGTCTTATTTACATCTTTTTCATAATTCCTTTATGCCCTGGAACATAATCAATTGAGGAAATGACATCATGTAGTAGACAGTCAGGAAGAGTTGAGTTGGAATCCTTCTTCAGACATTTTGTGCCCTTGCTGTGTGACTGCAAGTCATTTAACCTTTTAGCATTAGTTTCTTCATTTGTAAGTAACACCTCCTCTGAGCTACTCCATCAACCTACACTCACATTACAATTTGATCCCCAAAGGTTAAGTGCTATTGTCAGGATTCTACAGTGTCCTTTGGGTGGCTACTTCTAAAAATATATTTCACAAGCCCCTACAGTGTGCTTCCCCTTAATAGTCCACTAGCAAAGGAAAAACATTTACCAATAGAGTATGTTAAAAAGAGTAGCTAGAAAATATTCTCACCATAAACCTGGGGTTATTTTCCCACATATACCCACAGGATCTATGAGAACAGGCAGCTAGCTATTGCAGTGGATAGAGTACCAGGCCTGAAGTCAGGAAGACTCATCTTCCTGAATTCAAATCTGGCCTCAGATACTTACTAGCTGTGGGACCCAGGGCCAGTCACTTAACCCTGTTTGTCTCAGTTCCTCATCTGCAAAAATGAGCCGGAGAAGAAAATGACAAACCACTCTGGTATCTTTGCCAAGAAAACCCCAGATGGGATCATGAAGAGTTGGGCATGACTGAAATGACTGAAGAACAAATCTATGAGAAGGGTGAACACAAGCTTAAGTAATAGTTGTAATGAAGCACACATAGATGGAATACATGTGTCTAAGGCAACTCCTACCTCCAATGCTGTAAGACCCCTATACCTTTTCCTTTTTCTGGGTATCATCATGAAGCTCTCCCTTTGAGTGCGCCACCTCTGCTATGCAAATCATGCAACTGAGCTGCCAGCATTTGCTTTTCTACTCAAGTCAACTCTCAATTATCAGGGCTGCTTTTCATTTTAGTCTGTATCTGGCACCCTTTTTTGATGCCAGAGGTCCTGCTCCTTGAACTACTTGAACACTGTCCCTCTGTACCTGTGTCTTTTTGGAAAATTAGTGTCTCAACTTTGCCTCACAACTGTCCCTCAAACTGCCTCAAACTGACACACTCTCAAATTTCTGGATAGGATGTCTCTAAGTGAATGAGTAACTCTGCAGCCAAAGGCCATAGCTGATGGTCTAAAAATAATCATTCATTTGTTGTATCCTGAAAAAAAATTATCTGTTTCTTTTTTAGTTTAGTTTTTCTATCCAACAGGCTGACTCTACCCTCCTCCCCCCAAGGACTCTTGCCATGACCTTTGTCTGGATCTCTTCCCCACCAATATCTGATACCTATTATTCCTTGAACCTTTTAAGCTAAAAATTCAAACAACCTTGTTGATTACCACCTCTTTGCCTACCAGGGGAAACTAATGAGACCCACCTGTGTAGGACTCCATCCCTCCTTACAAAACCTTTTTCAACTTTGCTGATTTGTCCTAATGCATGTAGAGACCAAGAAGCCCCTCCCACATAATTGGCGAGAGTTTTGCAAAGAGGTGCACTCTGTTATGGGAGAAGCCTCTGACAAAATGTTTACAAATACCTTTCTCCCGTATAAAGCCTGTAATGCCTAAGGCTGTCTCTTGATATCCTTATTTCTACTTCTTCCCTACCCATTCTGTCCTACTTTGGAGGTGCCAGTCCGTGTTCAAATGTAGGAGGTAGCGTGGCATGCTGACTTGATTTGGAGGTGTCCAGTGCTGACCCAATATCCACTTCTGTTGCTACTGCCTCCCCACAATGTTCTTCAGTTATCTCCAAATGGTCTTCCCTTAAAGAAACCAAATGAAAAGGCTTACTGCTCTCAGCAGTGACTGATTTGTCTGATTTTTTCAGTGAGATTACTGCAAGTCCCAACAATGGACATTAATAAAGTCATTGTTTAAAAGTAGGTACAATACATACTCAAAAGATTTGATTTATTCCTTACAAGCCCCATAATTTCATCAGGGCAAAACTGACCTCCATCATAGGATGGAGGTAATAGGATCATGGATTTTGATCTGGAAAAGATCTCGGAGGCCTTCTAGACCAACCCTTTCATTTTACAGATGAGGAAACTGAGGCCCAAAGAGATAAAATGACTTGCCCAAGATAGCACAGGTAGTTAATGTCAGAGGTGGGATTTGAACTCTGATTGTCTGACTCCAGATGATGATTATGATTATGATCATCATAGCAGTATTTATATAGTGCTTTAAGGTTCACAGAATGCTTTACAAATGTCATCTCAGTTTATCTTCCCAACAACACCAGGAGTCAGGTACTGTTATTATCCTCATTTTAGAAATAAGGAAACTGAGGTAGACAATGGTTAAGTGACTTGGCTAGAATCACACAGCTAGTAGGTACCTGAGGCCAAATTTGACCTCAGGTCTTCCTGACTCCAGGTCTAGCACTTTAGCCACTGTGCCACATAGGTATCTAGTACTCTCTCTACTGAACTGCAATGGGAGACAATTTCATGATTTGTTGTTGCCAAAAATATTTTTCATCTTCACCTGGTTTCCACCTTTCTGGGAATAAGCCTATATGCATTGAACAAGGCTGGTCCTTGGATGACAGAAACACAGTCATCATTGGGCCACAAAACTTTCCTAGTATTTTTGGACCTGCCACAGTTTGTGTTCCACTGGCATAGACTTTGAGAGCCTGGGCAGATGACATATATACAGAAATATCTTTAACATATGTATATACATATGTGGTACATGTAAATAACATGCACGTGTTATGTTGTGTTACATATGCATATAACATATATGCATATATATTTGTTAATTCACTTATACATATTATAAAAAAATTCACCTAGAGGTCACTTATCCTTAAACATCACCTGTCTAGAAAACAACTAAGAAACAGGGATGAGGCAAAAGAGACCTCTGAACCAATTGGCGCACTAAAACTCATATATTTTACTAATAAGTCCCCCTTAGCGCTTCATTCAGAACCTATTCATTCTTACTGTATACACAATTTTGATAAAGCTGGTTATCATCTTTCCTGATTTACATAAGATTAAAAGTAGTCGATAGGCGGTAGAGATAGGTTTGGGGTTCTTAGAGGCAGTTACACTGATAGCCTGACAAAGAAAGAAAATTAATGAAAGAAGAAAAAAAATAACTAAAAAAAGATCATAGAATTAAGAGATTGTTTAGTATGGGTTTAGGAAGGTCATATGATACTGACTTTGGACACATAGGATTTGGATTCAAATCTAGATTCTACTATTCATGTGACCATGGGTAAATCACTTGTGCCTCAGTTTACTCATCTCTAAAACAAAAGCATTAAACTTAAGTGACTTCTAAACTTTTTTCCAGTTCAAATTAATCCAACACAATAAGAGATGACAAATGAGACACTGAATTAAAAATAAAAAGGTTAAATTACATTTATCTTATTTTGAAGGAAGCAGAGATAAATATGATGCCTTTTCAAAAGACTTCCATGCAAAAGAATTTAAATAGTAATCATTTGACCATTTGATATGATGAACTTCAGAAAATTAGAAAATCCATTTGTGTAAAAGAGTGTCTTCTTCAGTGATGCTAAAGAAACTAGGTATCACCATGTACTGTTTTTTGACAGAAACAAACAATATCCCAGTTTTGTTGATTTGGTTTGCACGTATGCTCTGTAGTTCCCAGGAATCCTAGAGAACAGAGTGTTAAGCACACATAGTTGGCTCTGCTGCTTTTCTGTGAAATAGCATCTGCCTGTGGCATTAAACAAGCTCCTTATACCTTCCATGGCCTATCTCTGGGACTCCAAAAGTCTCAAGGAAAAAGTCTCTGAGTCTCTGAATAAGATGAATTGAATAATTTGCATTTGGATTCCATTCAGCCTGACTTTCTGGCAGGAAAAAAAATAAATAACAATATATCTCTAAACCAGCTGCTTCCAGTTGGGTCAAATATATCATGATTTAATAAAGGCAGCCATCTGTTACCAGGCAAAATCCTAATTAAGCAATACGTGAATCAGAACAAAATTATCCATAATGTCATTAGCGTTTTATAGCTGCTGGAAGGAACATAGAGTCATTGCAATATGAAGGGAAAAACACCTTTCTTACTAATGTTAGGAATGTAATAGCACCTTTGACATGCTGAGAAAGCCCTTGTGTCCCTCAGCAAAAAGTATAATAATCAAATTTGAAGGCATTCATCTAGGTCCAGAACAGTCATGTTGGTCAGACCCATGTGGGCACAGAGAATCCCTGTTGGAACAGAACCATCCAATCATCATAGTTTTTGTCTTACCTATGCCTCATCATTTGGCTTTCCTTAGGATAGTGGATATAAAACTCAAAGCACCTTCAAAATCGCCAAGACAGGCAGTGTGGTAGGGTGGAAGGAGTGCTGCAACTGTGGTCAGGAGGCCAGAATTGGAATCTAACACTTTTAGTTGCTGTTGGACCATAGGTAAGCCATGTCACCTCCAAGCCCTTAGTTTCTGCATCTGATGAAAGGAGATAAAAAATAAATAAATAAATAAAAAGGAGATTTTACTTTATTAGATTTTAAGTTCTTTGAAGGCAGGAACTATTTGCACTTTTTCTTTGTATCCCTACTGCTTAGTATGGTGCCTAGCATACAGTGAATACTTGTTGACTTGTTGTAAATATATGCTTGTTGGGGCAGCTAGGTGGTGCAGTGGATAGAGCACCAGCCCTAGATTCAGGAGGACCTGAGTTCAAATTCAGACACATAACACTTACTACCAGTATGACCCTGGGCAAGTCACTTAACCCCATTGCCTACCAAAAAAAAAGAAAATAAATAAATGCTTGTTGACTGAGTATATGACTTTGATCACATAATTCTTATTTTTAAAAATATTATTAGTGTTGTTCAATCAATCAAACAATCAATCAGCAAACACTTTTTAGGTGCTTATTATGTATCAGGCACTATAATAAGTGTTAAGGATACAAAAAAAAAAGACCCCAGAACAAAACAAAACAAAACCAAAAACAACCAGCTCTTTGCTTTCAAGTTTACATTTAATTGTGTGAAAAGTCAATGTGTATAAGTTTAACTGTATAAGACTCTAGGAATTCTGATCCCAACTCACACTCACACTATCAAGTCAGGGTTGACTAGCCATAGCTTTTTCTCAGGATTCTAGGGATATTAATGAGGGTCTGAGGATATATTTGTAATGCTATTGACTTGATCCTCATACAAATATGTTCTTCCTAATTATCAATCAATAGTTAATAAATCCCCTGTATCTTTGGTTGAACCAATAATACCTTACTAACAATCTAACCAATTAACATAAATTACCTTTCTAATAATAATAATAATAACTAACATATAATACTTACTATGGCCTAGGCACTGTACTAAGTGATTTACAATTATTATCTCATTTGATCCTCACAACAGTCCTATGAGGTAAATTCTATCACCCCATTTTACAGATGAGGGAAGTGAGGCAAACAGAAGTTAAATGACTTGCCCAGGTTCATACAGCTAATAAGTGTCAGAGGCCAAATTTGAATTCAGGCCTCCCTGACATCAGACCCAGCACCCTATTCCTTCTACTACCTAAATGTTATCAAAAAGATAAAGCAAGAACAAAAATACAAGCACATGTCCCTGAATCAGAGGCACACTCTTCTTTCTACCACTTTGGTGGACTCAAGCCTAAACAGGTTGCTACAAAACATTTGCCCTTTCCAGCTCACTTCTGAATGAAGCATAAGCACTGCTTCAGGACCCCCTGCTATGCCATGTCAGGCACATCGTTGTCACTTCACCGAGTGTAGCTTCTGGCAAATTCTAGTACAAACTCCACTTTCTAGAGTTCTGTGACCCACCTTTCCAAACTTCCAAAACTCATATGGTTACAGCCATCTCTAACATTCCTTTATCTAAGACCAAAATAGATTAGATGTAACAGTGATAGAAAAAACAGTAGGGCCTTACAGTCTACCTCACGGAAACTTGAGTGAGAAGATAAAGGTCCAAAACTTCTCTCTTCATTCAGAGGTTTATAGCATTTTGTCCTCCTTACTTCATCATTGCTAATGAGAGATAGAAAGCATTTTTGTAGTTGGAACCTTTTGTATACATATTCACAAGACTACTATACACTACAGAGTGCTTAGGTTTCAAATGCCTACACCACTCCACCATCACCACTAATAACAAAGCTTCAAATGGCAGCACCAAGAAGGTTTGGATTTGAAGCTAGTGAATATATATATATATATACACACACACACACACACACACATTTGTATATATACATACATACATATATATGTAAATGTGTGTGTGTGTATGTATATATATATATATGTGTGTGTGTGTGTGTGTGTGTGTGTGTGTGTGTAGGTGTCCCTCAAGGTTCTTCTATTCTGGGTCCTCTTCTCTTCTCCCTCTGCACTACTTCATTTTATCAGCTCCCATACATTTAATTACCATCTCTATGCTAACAGTTCTCAAATCTACCTTTCCTTCCCCAATCTCTCTGCTTACCCTCAATATCAAATCTTCAATTGCCTTTCAGACATCTAGAACGGGATAGACAGGAGATATCTTAAACTTATTATGTCCAAAACAGAACTCATTATCTTTACCTCTAAACCCTCCCCACCTTCTAACTTTCTTACTATTGTGGAGAGGGACATCACATACACCCCATCCGATCTGTTGCCAAGGCCTGTCAATTTCACCTTTGTAACATCTCTCAAATATGTCTCCTTTGTCCTTTAACACTGCCACTATTCTGGTGTAGGTCTTCATCATTTCATGCCCAGAATATTGCCATAGCCTGCTGGTGGATCTGCCTATCTCAAGTCTCTCCCTACTCCAATCCATCCTCCATTAATCCACTAAAGTGATTTTCCTAAATTGCATGACCATGTCAGCTCCCTACTCAATAAATGCTAGTGACTTCCTGTTGCTTCCAGGAACAAATACAAAATGCACTGGTTGGCATTTAAAGCCCTATGTAACCTCCCCCCTTCCTACCTTTCCAATCTTCTTGTACCTTACTCCCTAACATGTACTCTTCAATTCAATGACACTGGCCTCCTAGCTATTCCACCAACAAAGCACTCTATCTCTTGACTGGACATTTTCTCTGGCTGTCCCCCATTGCTGAAATGTTCTTCCTTCCTCTGCTCTAACTGCTGACCTCCCTAGCTTCCTTTAAGTCCCAACTAAAATCCTACCTTCCATAGTAAGCCTTCCCCAACTCCTCTTAATTCCAGTACCTTCCCTCTGTTAATTATCTCCTATTTATCCTGCATATAGCTTTGGATATGTTGTCTCCCTATTAGATAGTAAGATCCCTGAGGGCAGGGACTATCTTTTGCCTCTTTTTGTGTCCTCAGTGCTTAGCACAGTGCCTGACACACAGTAAACACATAATAAATGTTGATTGATCCATCCACATTCTCAAGACATAGGTACTCAATATACTATAGCAACATAGTACACTGAATAATGAAAAGGAAAGGAAAACTTTAAAGTGCTCCTTCATGGAGCCTTCTGCGTACAATCACCTCTTCCCTGCCCCAAACCTCATCCCACTTTTCCTTCAGATCTTTGGGATCAGACCTGAACCATCTATACTGCCAGGTCATGGAAAAGATTCAGGCAAGAGAATAGTTGTCTAGGAACCTCAGGGTCTATATAAATAAGAGATTAAAGGAAGCACTGTAGGAGAGAGCTGCTTGCTCCTCCACTTCACCAACCTATAGGAATTTTAGTATCTTCCATTCCTGATCCACCACAGTTTTATTTCCGCTCCAGGAGTTTATTCATCTCTAGTTGCTGTGGGTTCAACGGGGTTCTGGTCAGCTCTTCTGCTTCCGGTTCCATCACAGTTTAGTACTGAAGCAGCTTGTAGCTGCCACAGCCCAGTAGTCTCAACCACAAAGTCAGCTACCATTCACTCACATTGCCATCAGCAATTCTCCTCCAATAGCAGTCAAAAATTATTGTCATTCTCTACAGAAGCGATTCTAAACCTCAAATTAAACAGAATAAAAAGAACTCCAGTCACATATGCCAGTGTAAGATCTTGTGATTTCCTGATGTCTCAGAAATATTGTCTCCCCTTAGAAACACCCACTACCAAAAAAGATAATCTTTCCTTTTTTTGTGGGGGTTGAGGGTAAGTGATAGTGAAAAGGTAGCTAGCACAGAGGGCAGGTAGATGGCACAATGGATAGAGTGCGGGCTCTAGAGTCAGGAAGACCTGAGTTCAAATTAGCCTCACACACTTACTAGCTGTGTGGTTCTGGGCAAGTCACTTAACTTTGTTTTCTTCAGTTTCCTCATGTGTAATATGAGTTGAAGAAGGAAATGGCAAAAGCACTGTAATATCCTTGCCAAGAAAACCCCCAGAAGGGGTTGTGAAGACTTCAAAACAAGCTAGCATAGAGAACAATCTGGAAACGTCTCATGTAGGAAGTAATGCTTGAGCTTGAGCTTTGGAGAGAGCTGTGGAGTCTAAGAAGTGGTGAGGAAGGAGTGCATTTTAAGCCTGTTCAAAGGCATGGAGATGAAATTGAGAGATGGAATATTGTATATGAGAAACAGTAAATAAGCCAGTTGGATTGAACTAGAGAGCAATATATAATAAACCCAGAAAGGCATAGTGGAACCAGATTATGAAGGGCTTTAAAGCCAAATAAAAGAGTTTGCATTTTATCCCAGAGATAACTGGGAGTTACTAGAGTTTTGAGATTAAGAGAGTAATATGATCAAACCACTGCTTTAGGAATATCACTTTGATAACTGTGGAGGATGAGTTAGAAAAAGGACACAGACATTCTGTCTTCATTGTCAGTCTATTAATCATATGATGAGGAGACAGACTATTGATTGGTGGTATATCCAGAACTGGAGTGCTTTCAAAAGGCCAGGTGGGTCTCTTAACTTTGGCTCTTTCCAGAGGGGTTGGCACTGACTAAGGAGAATCAAGTATTATGGATGTCTGGGTGGGAGAGAGTCCTTGTGTTTTCCCTCATCCAGAACCAGCACAATGTTGCTTCTAGCTGTGTTGTGTCTATGTCTTGCCTTTAGGTGAAAGAGATTATTGAGAACTATGATCTTATGAGCTTTGAAATGTCAGGAAAATGAGCCATCAGGAGATTTAGGAGTAGCCAGCTAGCCCCACAGCAAGGCCCTGCAGAATAATAATAAAAACAACAACAACAATAACAATAGCTAACATATAGTGCTTGCTTTATGCCAGGTACTTATCTCATTTGATTCTTATGGCCTTCAGGAGTAGGTGCTATTACTATCTCCATTTTACAGATGAGGAAACTAAGGTAAACACATGGTTAAATGACATGCCCAGGGTCACACAATTACTAAGTCCCTACTTTTGGACTTGAACTCAGGTTTTTCTGACTCTAGGCCTAGTGTTCTATCCATTATGCTACTTAAGAAACCCAGTCCAGTGGACATTGGGAGATTGGTATAGACAAGGTCTCATACAGTGTCCATGCCACATTTGGAAGTGAACCTATTGGCTGCTAATATATGTGGAAACTGCATTAAATCTGTGCCCACTCTTCCCAGTGACCATAATATAACTCTTGACACAAAGGGTCAATTACATGAGACTTCTTGGTGGAGACTGATTACTCACAGAGAAAGAGGGAGAATAGACTTGGTAAGGACAGAAGGAGAGGTCTGCTTTTTCTGGCATTTAGCTTTTAGAGAGATGTGCAATTTCAGTCTCTCTTTGGGTCCATGAAGAGAGAAAGACTCTGAGAAGAAGTCAACATAAGAGTAGCCTGAAGTCCCTATCATGTCACCATTCCAAACATGCTACCCTAAAGATTTTAGAGAATTTCACCTTAGGTGAGATCTGGGGCTCCCTGTCTTGGATGAACTGAGTTATCTGGCTCTCAATGGGAACACTCATTTACTCTGTGTATTGTCTGGACTTGCTATGATTTCTTTTTTGCTGTCAACTTGGATAAATGGGTTTCATTGCCATTTGTCGTATGTATTCATCATGGAACTGGCATCTAGCAGGAAGAGGGTCAAGCTCTGGATACATACCTTGGCACACTCCTTCCCCATTAAGGAACAGTGATCAGGAGTTTAGTTTGAACCTGAAAACTACTTCCCCTGAATAATAATATTAAAAGGATTAGAGAGATATAATTGTAGACCAGTACCCCCTCTCTGAGGAGAACAAAGTGTCCAGGCTCTGGTCCTAACCTCCCTCTTCTCTTCCTGGCAGGAATCAAAGTCTCCCTTTGAAAAGGGTGGGGAGAGGAAGTGCTAGAGAGTTGTCTCCTTGCCCCTCTGTGAGCCACCTCTAGACAGATCCATACAGACATAGGTTATCTAAATCGGCAAAACCAAAAACAAAACAGCATCCTACCACCTTTATAACGGTGGTATAGGAGAGAATATATTCCGAAGGAATTGGGAAGGAGTGTTTATAACTACTATTTTTGCTATATCTTTGCAATAAATATTCCTTTGTACAGGCTAATTGATATTAATAGGTTAAATGAAATTGGTCACTAATCACTGTAGGGCAAACATACCAGAATGAGCTCAAGCCAAGAGCATTAAAGACAGGTTTCCCTGACCCCTCAGGGGTACTCCTAGAATCCTAAGGGGAAGATGAGGTTGGCCTCACTGTGGAAGAGGCAGTGAGGAGTTTTGCTACAACTATCCAAGGAAATAAATTGATAGGAAATGAAAAAGCAGTTCATTTGAATTATCAGTGGCCTGGGAGCTACAGTTGGTAGGGACTAAAAGGGGTGTTTCTCCTTTAATTTCTCCCCTTTCTGAAAAGGAGGAAAAACAGAAAGCAGCTATTTGAGAGACTTAATTGAGGGCTGCATTTTCACTGAGACGGGGAAAAGGTGGAAAGAAATGTGACTGAGACTCTATGTGTGTCTCACTGACTGTCTCACTCAGCTTTGCATATTGTCTCTGGTTTGGCCTCTTGGCCCCAGTTTTTAATAACTATAGCTTGGTAGCAGAGATCATAGCAGGATGAAGGAGAATGTGCCCAATGCCAGGGTATATATCTCTTGCACCCCAAACCTCACTTCTATCTGGCTCCATAAGACTGATTCTACTCTTTTTCTCAGACTTTCTTCTCTTTTCCACCAGCCTTTTTCAAAAATCAAAAGTCACAGGAGATTTTGAAACTTGAGAATCTATGTACACTTACCTGTTCAACAGGTCAGTCCCCTGCCTCAAACCTCTCTACACCATGTAGGGATGGCTAGAGGCAGGTTATACAAATTTAACATTTGCTGAATGAAATGAATGAAAAGAACATACCATGAATTAAATTCAAACCAAGGTTTAAATGACTGATATAAAATGTCTTTCTCAGGGCAAGTTTAAAAAAAAGCTCTCAAAGAGGAGCAGAGCATCAAATGGGAAGACCACAATTTTTCCTGTGTACAGTATTATGTGGGAAAGTGCTGGTAAATGTTTAACAACCAGCTCTCCAAAAATGCATAATATATTTAAAGTTTTATCTTCATTGTTAACATTTTCTCCATCACTTTCTTAAGTCTAGACAATCAATTAAACAATAAATCAAATCCTGACATAAAGCATTAGCCAATTTCACAATTTAAATTTAACAAATAACTCTCCTGAGCTTATATGAGCTGGCTGCAGCATAACTTTAAGTAAGTGCTGAATGAATTGTCTGTTTTGTCCAGGATGGCACTATACATTAGTTATATGAATTCAGGAAATTAAAATACAATTAATGTTTCTTTTGAATTTTCTTATCTAGAAAACGAGGGAGGGGGAGGGAGGTAAGATGACCTCTAATGTCATTTACAACTTTGAATATATGTTAAAATAAGCAATGAGTTGATATTCATGTAGTGCTTTATATACATAATGCAATTTGAGCCTCACAACAATTCATTAAGTTGAGGTGAGTACTACAGGTATTTATGCCACTCCCATTTTACAGATGAGGAAACTAAGGCTCAAAAAAGGTGAAGTGAAATTCTCAGGGTCACACATCTAATAACCATCAGAGCTAGGTCTTCCTGACTTGAAGTCCAGCACTCTACCCACTACACTACATCTCCTCAATAAGTTTTGCCTAAAACCAGTACCTATGGAATTGTGCAAACATACCAGGGTTTCAGGTATTCCTGCAACAACTTCAGTCTTAGTAGCAGTCAGCTTCTTGTTTTCATAGCACTCCATTCTATGAGCTAGGAGTTACAATCCTAATTCAGGACCTCACTTCCTCTCACCTGGAATATTGTAAGGATCCCCCAAAGAAGCAGAAAAGCTCTTCCCTAACTGTCCATCATCAACACTCATCCAACAGCCCAAATTAATAATAGAAACAGTTGTATAACAATATTTGTTTCCATTTTGAGGAATTCGTTTTCTCTGTGTGCCCAAAATAAATCTTCATGTTGTGAGGATGATGTCACAGGCAAAAATTGAGTCTTCTTAGTCATATCTGAATCACTTAAAGATGTGTGACTGAATGTCAATAGATCAGTGAGTATGCCTTTCCACAGGAATCTAAAACCTTTCCAGGGCCTATGCCAAAGACAACTGACAAGTTGGCTTTCAGTAGTATGCCAACAGCTATGGCCATAAGGGCTCTTGGAACAATTGTAAATACAGCAACTTTTCTGGGCTCCCTGCCCCAGTTTACACTGGTGCTGGCAAGTCATGTCCTAAGCAGGGTAACTGCTACCTCAAGTTCTAGAGGTAACCCCATGATTGGCTATTTTCCTAAAGCTATAGCTCACAACCCCTACTCCCTTCTCCCCACCCCCCCCAATATGCTTCCCATTAATAGTCAGTAGACTCATTTAGGTGTTAGCAAAGACATTTATTCAAAAGTCATAACAAGCACAGTAGTTCCAAACCTTCCTCTCAAAACTCTGGGTCAAAGTCTCCCCTAATGTACGCATAGTCTGGGTAGGGGAAGGGTAGGTATAAACTTAAAGTACAATGATATTGTAAGGCACACACACTGGGAACATGTGATTAAGGTAACTCACAACTCTGGAACCACAGGGCTTCAATGTCCTTGCTCCCTCTGAGAAGTCCAAATGAAGTTTACTGGTGGGCAAGGCATCAGTGATGGTTCAGCTGGGATGGTCCCCCACGGGACACAGCATCTCTGCTAGACAAATCCATTGCAGCAATAGGCCAGGAAGGTGACTTGCCTGGGTGGGGTGATTCTTCACTTTGCCCTGCTGCTGCCAGGCTTGGCTATTCAAGTAGCCAGGCCTCTGGGCAAGGCTCTTCAAAGGACATAGTGTCTGTGTTCCATAAGTCGGACTCCTAGACTACCTGGTTTCACTCTCTGATAGTCAAATGCAGTCTCTGCCACTTCTAGCCTTTGGCTCACATGGGTGCTGCTGGGAGATGTTTACTGAGGTGTTACAGTGTTCTTTTCAGCAGTGCTGCTATTTTGCTCTTTTAGAAAAGATAGAAACCCTTAGCTTATAGGCAGAGGCTTCACCTCTGTGACTTCATCAAGACCTTGTCTTTGAAGTTTGTCATTTCCCAGGCAGGAGTAGGGACTGATGTAGCCTCTACTGTTTGACAGTTCTTCCTGATTCAGAGCAATCCTCCCTTAAGGTGACCAGTCATTTATATTTCCTGGATTCTTGGGGGGAGGGAGGAGGAGAGGGAGGGACAAAATAGTTTGTGTTCTGAGGTAAGCTCATTTGCTTTTCTGAGGATTTCATATGCGATTGAGTTGTTCAAGGCCTCAGACCCCTTCCAAGGTGTGAAATGTTTCATTTACACCTGAAAGAACCTCACCTTTACATTTCATCGTCTTGGGCCCCTCGTGATCTTTAAATCAGCTGAAGTCTAAGCAAGACACAGCCTAACATAAAGCAGTTAAAATTTGGCTTGGTCATCTTTATGCCTACCTTTTCTCCAATTCAGCCACTTGGTGGCCAGTTCTATCTGACAGCCTAATCCAAATTGCATAGGACTCTAAGATCATAGCTTAAAACTGGAAAGAACCTAAGTGATTTAGTACAATTGCTTTATTTTTCTATTATTCAAAGGAATCTGAGAGGCAGAGAAATTGACTTCTTTAATCCTGTGTATGGAGGAAATTTCAAAGATCATGGCATCCAACAGTTAAGATCCACTGGAAAGAATCTCTGTTCCAAAAAATCTCTCTACTCTTCCCATATTCCACCAATTAGAAATTAATTGATGTCAGCAAGGTTTTCTTGGGAAAAGAAATATTCCTGGGAAGATCAACCCATCAGCAAGCATTTATTAAATGCTCACTACGTGTGTCAGCTGCTGTGCTAAGCACTGGGGATACACATAAAAAAATAAAATAAAATAAAATAAACAAACAGAAATAAAGCCCTTTCCCTCAAGGAGCTAACACTCTAATAGGGGATAATATATGCAAACAAATTTGTAGATACAAGATATTAAAGTGTGAATGTTAATTAATCCCAGTAATTCCAGAGGGAAGGCACTAGTTAGAGGTAGGAGGTGGGAATGGAGGGTGGCAGAGAACAAATGTTTCAAGCAGAAAGTGAAATTTGAGCTGAGTATCGAAAGAAGTCAAGGAAGCCCAGATGAGGAGGAGGAGAATTCAAGGAATTGGGGACCAACAATGAAAAGGCCCAGATTTAGGTGATGGAGTGTCCTGTTTGGGGATAACAAGAAAGCAGTGTCTTTGGATCAGAGAGTATATAAATGGGAGTTAAGTGTAAGAAGACTACTTTGAATGGTTTTAAGCAAATATTAGACAGCTTATCTATTATCTTTTCAGTCAGTCAGCCAGTAAACACTTATTAAGTTCCTACTATGTGCTGGGCACTGTGCTAAGCTTTCACTAACTGTAGTTGTACAAACCATCTTGTCTTTCTTCCTTTCCTATTTCTGTTGAAGGCCTAGTCATCCTTACAATTCACCTAGTTACTTAACCTCTGAATCACTCTTCACAATCACCCCTCACAATCAAGGCAGATGCCAAGTTTTGCTTTTACTTCCCCCAAAGATTTCCATTTATAACTTTTCTTTTACTTACTCAACAACCACCCTGGTTCATGCCCTTATCCCCTCATGGCTAGAACTATTGCAATAGATTCCTGACTGGTATCTATACCACCAATCTCTCCCCAGTCTAATCAGTCCTCCCCACAGCTACCAAATTGATTGATTGATAAAGGGCAGTCTCCTGAGTAAGAAGTTTCACTGGATCTGTCTTGCTTAACTGACAAAATGCAGACTCTTCTGTTTGACTTTTAAAGCCATTCACAAGCCAGTTCCATCCTAATTTTTCAGGCTTATTGTACTTTCTCTTTTGTGTACTTTACTTCCCAAACAAACTGCCGTGCTTGGTGTTCCTACACTCAGGACAGGCAATCTATCATTTCTATGACTTTCTTTAGGCTGTTCACCAAGCACAGAGTGTATACACTCTTCTCATCTCCACCTCTTAGAATCCCTAGTATTTCATGTCTAGGTTTTTCTAAACGTGTCTTTTAGGAGATCATATGTTTCTTTTCTAATGGGCTTTTTCTGTCTTTTCCACTGGTTTTATTTTATTTTAATATATTAATCAATAAGCATTTATTTTCTTTCCCTCTCACTTCATTCCCCATTTAAAAAAAAAAAAAGAAAGAAAAACAAAACTCAGAACAAACATAGTCAAGCAAAGCAAATTCCCACATTGGTCAGATCTAAAATACGTGCCTTACTTTGCATTTTTAATCCATTATGTCTTTATCAGAAGATAGAACAGAGGTAATATGCATCATCATTGGTCTGCCAGAATTGCAGTTGGTCATTGCATTATTTGACATTCTTAAGTCTCAAAGCGGTCTTTACAGTTGTTCTGCTGGTTCTGCTGATTTCCCTTTGTATCAATTCATACAAGTCTTTCCAGGTTTTTCTGAAACATTGCTCTTCATCATTTCTCCTCTTGAGCCTCTGCTCTTGCTGTTCTCAGACATATAATCTTTCACACTACAATTGTCTCTAGCCCAATATTCTGGGAAGTGAGGCTTGTTTGCCTATTTTTGCTGTCTTTGCTGGTATACCTTCTTTCCTATTGACCAGCTTCTGGCTGATATTTCTGTGCACTTCTGAAGAAGAAGTCTCTATGGTTTCTCATTGGATTTCTTGGTTATTATTTGATCTGGTGTGAACTCCAGGTTGTTTTATGTATATATATGGAGCTGGGCTGCCGGTTCCCATTCAGGTAGCCAAATTAGCCAGAAGTCTGTTAGTAGGCTTTTACTAATGCTTGTCAAATGAATGGATCTTGGTTCAACAACTTAATCATGTTGATTTTGATTCACTCTTCTGAACTTGGGGTGGTTAGCATAAATATTTTGTTCAGTCATTAACAGCTCTAAATTCTATTTTCTCTAGGATTCTAAATCCTTGTTGAGAGCAAAGGAAATGGAAATTGGGATTGGATGAAAGAGAAGGCAATTTTAAGACATGGAGCAGATGTAGAAAATAAGAAGTTACATTTGTAAAGTGGAAAGAGCGTTAGATTTGGCATCAGAGGATTTGGGCATAAATCCTAATTTTGCCTCTGTGCCAATACCCAGCTCATATTTAAAGATCTCAAATGATTAGGAATGCACTGCTTCCTATAGCAATCTATTCCCCTCTTAGACAGCTTTAATTGTTAGGAAGTTTTTCCTTAATGGAGCCAATGGAATCTTTCTGCAACTGTCACCCAATGATTCTGATTCTTCCTTCTGCAGCCAAGCGGGACAAGTCTAATCAATCTTCCATATGACACCTCTTCAAATGCTTTAAGAGAAGCATCATGTCCCTCCTAAGTCTATAAATATACATGTATATTTATCTTTTCAGGCAAGCAGGCAGATGTCAGCCTGCTTGCAAACTCACCATTTCATTCCATTAACAATTCTACCAGCAGTTGTGGGGGAAGGGTTCAATACATGAGCCAATCAAGTTAATTCTTCAATTGGCATGGCAAAAGGTTATATGATATAAAGCTATGTGACAAAAATAGAGTTTTGTGATTATATTGGAGGTGGGAGATGTTCATGTTCTCCTTCATCTCTACCATACCAGAAACATAGACAATCAAGAGTTGATGGAATGTTGAAACAGCCATCCTCAACCAATAAAACAATATGCATATATTAAGCCCCCATTAAATGGTGGGCACTGTGCTAAAAACGAAAGTAAAACTTAAATAATCCCTACCCTTATTGAACTGTATATACATACATGCACATATATGTATACATGTATGTATATGTGTATATATGTATATATGTATGTGTGTATATATCAATCATAAACAACCTGTACACATATAAATCTATTCAAATGTAAACAAAATATATATAAGATAGTTGGAGGGGAGAGGCAGTAGCAGCTGGGAGGATTAAGAGAGCTCTCATGGTGATATGGGAAAAATGGGACACTAATACACTGTTGGTGAAGCTGTGAACTGATCCACCCCTTCTGGAGGGCAATTTGGAACTGTGCACAAAGGGCTATAAAACTGTGCCTACCCTTGAATCCAGCAATACTATTGCTAGGTCTATATCCCAAAGACATAAAAAGGGGTGGGGTGGGGTGGGGGAAGAACCTATTTGTACAAATATATTTATAGCAGTTCTTTTTGTGGTGGCTAAGAATTGGAAATCAAACGGGTGCCCATCAATTGGAGAATGGCCAAACAAGCTGTGGTATATGATTATGATGGATATTAATGCAGATTGTATTATACCTACTGTATATAACTATATCTATTATTATAATAGATAATATTAATGTAATTAATAAAGAAATAACAAGCAGGATAATTTCAGAAAAGCTTAGACTTACATGACCTGATACAAAATGAAGTAAACAGAACCAGGAGAACATTGTATATAGTAACAGTGATATTGTATGATGAAGAATTGTGAATGACAGCTATTCTCAGCAACACAATGATTCAAGACAATCCCAAAGGATCATGATCCATATCCACCTTTAGAGAAAGAACTGAAATTGTTTGAATATAGACTGAAGCATGCTATTTTTCATTTTTTACATTCTTTTTCTTTTATTCAAGTCTTCTCATACAAAATGACTAATATGAAAATGTTTTACTTGATAGCATATATAAAACCTATATCTAATCGATTGCTTACCATCTGGTGGGGAGGGGAAGGAGGAAAGGATAGAATGTAAAACTCAAAACTTAAAAAAAGTTTTAACATGTAATTGGGGGGAAAGTAAAATATATTAAATTAGGAAGAAAAAAAAGAAAGCCCTCATGTAGGAGGGAATATTAGAGTTGAACTTTGAAAGAAACTAGGGTTCTGAGATGAGAAGGTAGGGAAGATGTGCATTCCATTCATGAGGTATCAACTATTCAAAGGCACAGACTTAGGAGATGTGAAACTCTAGTCCCCAAGCTATTGTTTAGGACTCTCTCCTTATTGGTGAAGATCAAAACCCTGTGCTTGCATCAGAGATGGGGGTAGGGTTAGCAAGTTTCAGTCTCTTGAATATTTTTTCAGTTCTCTTTAAGTTTCAAGTCACTTTGGACACTTCTGGCTTCCAGCTTGGAGAGAAAAGATGGAAAATGCCAACCCCACTTCAGGTTTCTGAAGGAAAGGACTATGGGAAGAAGCTGACATGAGAGGAACTGGCAGTCTCCATCATACTGGCTTCTTTCCAGAGTCTTTTTCTTCAGCACTCTGAAGTGAGGTTGGTATCTTCTATCTTCTCTCTTGAAACTGGAAGCCAAAATCATCTGAAATTCAAAGACTTAACTACTCGAAGACTTTAAGAGCTTGAAAAGAACTGAAGCTCTCTCCTATTCTTACCAACTCCCCCCCACCCCCTCATAGGTACTGACTAGTGTTACACACAGATAGAATGTCATCCAACAGCAACAAGTCCAGTTTTACTGGACCACACAGTGGGCGAAGGAGAACAATGCAACTGAGTTATAAAGGATTTAAGATGCCAGAAAGAAGAATTTGTATTTGGACCTAGAGGTAATATGAGCCACTAGAATTTCTTAAACTGGGGGTAATATGATCAGATCTGTGTTTTAGGAATATCACTTTGGCACCAATTCAAGGCAGAGCTTGACTCGGGCCAGTCCTCTGATAGTTTAGGACTCAGGGGTGGAGAACCTGCAGCCTTGAAGCCACATGTGGCCTGTTCTGTAAAGTTTAGATTCAGTCAAAAGGCCACTCTTGAGGACCTAGAGGGCCACATGTGGCCTCAAGGCCACAGAATCCCCACCCCTGGTTTAGGTTTATATTTAAAAAATGAGATATAATAAAAGTTCATTCCTTAATTTAAAAAAAAAAGGTTTACTTAAAGCAGAAGGATAGTCAACAAAGATATTCTTCAAGGACTTGGTTTAGCTAAGTTGAAGCTCCCTTGCCTGAATTGCCCATCAGTGTTTTGAAAGGCATCAGAGAATGGCTGCAATTGTTCGTGGATACTTTGTTCTCAGGTAACCAGGAAACTATGTCAACATCTTTAGCCTTTATTTCCCTGAGGCAATCAAGTCTAGAGAGTGGTTCCAATACCTTTTAAGGAAAAACTAGTCTAACTTGCATGGGGGAAGGAGTTAAGATATCATTTCTCACCCATAGCACTCAAGCACCTGTGTGGACTGGGTAGGGAGGAGACTTGAAACAAGAAGGCCTCTTAGGAGACTATGGCAATAATCAAAGTGAGAGGAGGTGAGGTCTTGAAGTAGGGTGGATGTGGCCTGAGTGGAGAGAAGGGGATAGATGCAAGAAATGTTGTGGAAGGGGAACTGACAAGATCAGACAACTAGTTGGATGGGAGTAAGGAGTTGAGGATGTCTCCAGGATTTCAAATTTGAGTGAATGGAAGTATGGTAGCAATGTCAGAAATAGAGAAGTTTGGAAAAGAAATGGGTTTCGTGCAAAACAGCCTTACTGGGAAGCGCTTTGGTAGCATATTATTGCATCAAAATGCCAGCACTGACTTTATTCCAATATTCCCACTGATGGGGTTGGGATCTGGGCCCCAGAAAGGAAAAACCCTGAACCTTCCCACATGGTCAAATTTCTGGCATTTCCCCTGAGGCTATAATCCCATCAACTGGCCTTTCATTGTGCCTACACCCAATCTCCCCTCCATTGTCTTACCTTCCTATGTTCCCTGGCCATTTCCCACCCTTAATCCTAGCTAGGCTCATTCTCTCTTGGCCAAGAGGTCCAGGTCCGAGGAGTTCTGTTCACCCCAGTTTACTGGCCACTCCTAGGTCCCTCCCACAGTCTTTCTGTATATAAGGTCTCCCTTGTCTACATTAAGATGCTCAGATTCTTATAATCTAGCCACTGCTTAGATTCTTAAAATCTAGCCACTGGTCAGATTCTTCTAATCTAGCCAATAGCTTACTAATGTTCAGACTCCTTAAGAGTCTGCCCAATATGACCTATGTTCTAATAAACCTTGTCTTTGGTTGAAAGAAGGCTTGGGTCAAATTCTTTCGGGCAGGACCCATGTGTTGTGATATTGGGGTCCCAGCACCCCTGAACCCCTAAACCACATCACCACAGTGGAGAAAAAATAAATTCCTATTTGTTACGAAGATTGTCTTTAACAGTTTCATTTACTCACTCTTTCAACAAATATTTATTGAGTTCCTGAATTCTAATCCTAGTTCTACCAATCATTAGTTATAGGTATAAGGCCCTTTGTAGCAGTTGCTACAAAGGATGTGAGATGAATTTGCCAACCTCATGAAGCTCACAGTCTAGCAGGAATGACTAAGATAAGCACTACACCATTCATCAATGACTATAGTCCAATTAGTATTTATGTGCTACAACTGATTACTACAATACAAACTAGGAGGACAGAATACCTTTAGCTTGGAATGAAGTCAGAGAAGGCTTCATATAAAACCTCAATCTTGAAGGCTGCATGATTCATAAGAATTGAAAAGCAAAGCAGGAATAAACATAATTCAAGGGAACGGGCTAACACACTTTCATGGGAAAATGTAGTATATATTCAGGCAATGACTGGTAGCTTACTTTGCCTGGAGCATGAAAAACATGGAGAGGAGTAGATGGTAAGGCTGGAAAGGTAAAGTGGTACCAAACCATTTGAGGAGTTTATTCCTGAGCCAAAGGCAAGCCATTAAAGATTTTTTTAAAAAGAAAGTGATATGATCAATTGAAGCAGTTTTAAGAAGAAGATTCTGATAACCCAAGGTACTAAAGATCATTAGTGTAAGATCATAGAATTCAGAGCTGGAAGGAATTTTAGAGGACATAATATCTCTTTTCTTCCCCTCCCCCTTTTTTTACAGATGAAGAAACCAAGGTCTCAAGAGGTTGAGTAATTTTGGCATTATTACGCTGGCAGTAATAATGACTCAAATCTGAATCCAGTTCCTCTGTCCCAAGATTAAATATTCCTTTCACTATGGAGAGGCACCTAGACATAATTGGTGGAATACGGAGAGAGGGAGATTGGCTAGAAGAAGTAGAAAGGACAAACTCCATAACCTATTTAACTGATGTGAGACTTGAAGGACTAGCCTTTTCTGTCTCCTTGTGGAAAGTTGAGACAAATGAACAAGTGAACTATGTTTCATGTACTTAGATTTCATTTCCACACATGAAACTATGATCAAAAAACAGGAGAGCTTATAAGCCCCTTTGAGGATAGTAGCTAAAATTGTCATTCTGGTTATGCCTGCATTACTCTGTGATGTAAAGGGTCAGGGAGGGTTATGTAGGTAGGTTCTATTCATCTGGAAAAGTCCCAAAAGTTCAATGGCTCTTTTTGGGAGGAAAAGCCATTTCAAGAAGTCTTAAACCATACTTACAAGACCACTAGGCATTATCAATTTCAGATGCCTCTAATGCGACAAGCCTAACTAGGGGATCACAAACTTCAACACCTTGTTTAATCAATGAGCCTCTCTTTATTTCAGCAAAGCTGATGGACAGCCCCTTTAAAGGTTAAGGCTACTGGCATTGACAAATGAATTTTCATTGTAATTATTTTTCATCATGAATATTGCTGGGAATTTAAACTAAGCCACTTAGAATCTCTAAGGTTCCTATAATTTCATGATCCTAAGAATGACCTAGGGAAGAAACCAAGTTTGGCATACTTTCGGAACCTATCTGAAAGCTCCCTTAGCAACACCTTTATGTGTGCTGAATTCAGAACTACAAAAGAGAGTTAGGTTCTACTTTCAACTTGACCACTTGCTAATTGTGTGGTCTTAACTTTCTAGGTGTAAGTTTTCTATCTGGAAAATGGGGATAATAATACTTGCTCTAGCTATACCATAGGATTGTTAGGATTCTCAAATTAAATAATGAATATAAAAGATCTTTATATACTGAAAATTCCACATAAATGAAGATATTATTGCTATTTGTATTAAGCTATTTTAACTAAATTTAATATTAAAATTTGTTAAATTACAATAATTATTAGTAATTATTATTACCATTTTATTCAATACAAAACAAATGCCCTTTCCACCTTACAACTCTAGTTAAGTATAGAGCATGCACAGATATTTTTTGACTGCTTCTAATCCAATCTATATGATATAATGAGAAAAAATTACTAGCTATATGGTACTAAGAAAAGAGTAGACAAAAGATCTGATTTCTAGATGAACCACGCCATTCTCTAATCATATGATCTTGCACATAAAGTTAAGAAGTCATTTAACTTCTCTGGGCCTCAGTTTTCTCCTCTATAAAATGACTTAAACTAGTTAATTTCTGGGGTCTTTTTCAGGGATAGAGAAAGGTGTGGTATGTTAGAAAGGAATCTCAACTTGTGATCAAGAGAGTCCTGGATTTGAATATTGGGTTCTAAATTGTGTGCCCCTGGGCAAGTCACATAATAATACCTAACATAGCACTTAAAGTTTGAAAAGCACTTTACAATGTCATTCTTTTTGTAGATGAGGAAAAGGAAGCTTAAAGAAGGTAACTAAGTTGCCTGTGGTCATATAACTAGTATGTATCTGAGGTGGAATTTGAACCTCGGTCTCTCTAGAGTCTGGGATTGCACCCTTTCCATTACAGTATACTATTTCTAAGGAAAAAAAAAAAGAAAGAAAAATTTATATTTAAGTAGTGGTATAAAATTGCTAAAAGGCTTTCAAGTTTGCAAAACTTTCTCTATGTTATCAACAACAGTAGGTCCTTAACCTCTTTGAATGATAAAAATATACTGCTAACTTGAAAATGTTTTGGCAAACAATATGGTTCATGAACTTTAAAGTGTTGCAGAAAAGTGAGTTCTTATTACAGGTTTGAAGGTTCCTTTATGTTTCTACGGCCTCTTTCTAGCTCTATGATCTAGTGCACAATGTGTAAATAGGATACATGTGCATAGTAACAGAAATTTTGTCTTAAGAACAACTTTGGATGACTACTTCATCTCGAGAATCATAAATACTCAAACCAAAGGATCTATAAAAGAAGATGCTGTGTATCTCCACAGAAAGAATCTATAAACAGAAGAATCTATAGTAAGGTGATAGATGGGGAGAGAGAGAGAGAGATTTGTGTGTAATTGTAACCTTTTCGAAGGTGTGGTTGGGATCTGGGCCCCAGAAAGGAAAAACCCTGAACCTTCCCACATGGTCAAATTTCTGGCATTAATCTGAGGCTATAATCCCATCAACTGGCCTTTCATTGTGCCTACACCCAATCTCCCCTCCATTGTCTTACCTTCCTATGGCCCCTGGCCATTTCCCACCCTTAATCCTAGCTAGGCTCCATTCTCCCTTGGCCACTAGGTCCAGGTCCCAGGAGTTCTGTTCACCCCAGTTTACTGGCCACTCCTAGGTTCCTCCCACAGGCTTTCTGTATATAAAGTCCATCTGGCCTCCATTAAGATGCTGAGATTCTTGAAATCTAGCCACTGCTCAGATTCCTAAAATCTAGCTACTGCTTAGATTCTTATAATCTAGCCACTGCTTACCCATGTTCAGACTCCTTAGGAGTCTGCTCAATGTGACAGATGTTCTAATAAACCTTGTCTTTGGCTGAAAGAAGGCTTGGGTCAAATTCTTTTGGGCAGGACCCATGTGTTGTGATTTTGGGGTCCCAGGACCCCTGAACCCATAAACCGCATCAGTAGGGAGGGAGGGAGAAAAAAGCAATGAACAGCAGAGAACAAAAGAAAACAGAAGGAAGCACAGAAAAGTAGGGTAGCTTTGAAAATGGTGTTCAGTATTTAGTACATAGTTGTGGTTTTTTTTTAAAGTGAGCAGTTTGAAATGGGAATTCATGAATATATAATGAATCCTCTATGTTATACTGTGTACATTAAAATGTTAGGGGGAGGGAGGGTTTGTCTTTTTATATTTAAGTTCAAAATGAATAAAAAACTGTTCAAAACCATATGATAGGACCTTAAGCAGGAGAGTTCCACTGCTGGAAGGGAGACATTGATAGTTCATGTGTTTAATGTAATCCCAAGGGATTAAGCTCAAGTCACTCTTGGGCATCAGCTCTAGTTAGAAGTTGGGCATCTTGCCCTGATACAAACAGCAGTAGAAACCTCAAGTCCTATACTGGTTCTCTGTGTGCTTCATTTCCTGGTTCAACAGGACAGGAATTCACTCCCTTCACTATAATCAATCCTTCTGTCTCTTTATTTGTTTCTCAGTCCCTATCTAGAAAATCAAAGAAGAGTAATGTCTTTGTGTCCCACTGCAATGGCTCTTAGAAAGACATTTTTGGGTTCTGTCTATTTTTTGTTTCAAAGCCTCCTGGGAGATGTAGGAAAGGAATATAAGCCTCCAGATCAGGTCCACTTCATATGTTCTATGTTCTAAAATTCCTTCTATCTCTTACATTCTTCATTCTAAGGCATCTTCCTTTGTGTTCCCTCTACTGGCCCCCCTCTGTAGTTTTATGATTTGAAGCCTGCTTCCAGTTGTAACATTCTATGGTTCTGTGATTCTAAGGTCTCTTCTCTGTATTAACATTTTGTTCTTTGTTCCAACATTCTATTTTTTTAAGGTCCCTTCTAGCTCTGAGAGTCAATGTGTCCATAAAACCAAGAGACCTTTATTGAGTACTATTAATTGAGTATTCTGAGTCTAGCATTTTTTTTCTAACTTGTGCTCCAGAAGTCTTCTGCTGAAGTGTGGAGAAGGGAATAAGCTCACTGAGTATGGCTTAAGCAAGCATATTTGTCATCTTGGGCCTGGGAACCTGATAAGCCTGGGTCTTGTCCTCCAATATAACTGCTGTTTCATCTCTAGGAAAGGTGCCAAGCAGCAAAAGGGAACTGAATCAGTAAACTGCATAATAGGAACAGAAATCAATGCAAGTCTCATTTCACATCATCACGACAGCAATGTTCTCTGCATTTGTCCTTATTAACAGTGATTTCAACCTGGGTAATGCTGTACATCACACCTGTTCTTTGTATATTCAACAGAAGTTTCAACAAACATTGAGCTATAATTATGTACAAGGTCCTATCCTAGGAATTGCGTGGTAATGGAGGTGAGAAATGGGAAAGTAAGGAAGAGGGTACAAAGATAAATAAGACTGAGTTTAGTTCCTGTCCTGAAGGAATTCACAGACTAAAAAGCAAGATTAAACATATACCCAGTAACTGCACTATAAAGCAGAGAATAAATTATATAAGAATCCAGGCTATGCTACTTATTCACTGTGTGAGCCTGGGCAAATAATTTCAGCTTTGTCTTAATTTCATCATCTGTGAAATGAGAAATGGGGAATAATACTTGCATTGCCTATCTCATTGGGTTGTCTTAAGTATAGCAGTGTTTGGGAATGGAAGGTGGCTGGCTATTATTCTGAGAAGGCATCCATGGCCTTTACCAAAGGAATTCATGACACACAAAACAAGAGTAAGAATCCTTCCTCTGTTTAGCTTATAAAGCCCCACACAGTCTGGCTCAATCTTTTTCCAGCCTCATTAGATATTATCCCTCCTCCCACACTCTGTGATCCAGTCAAACTGGCCTTATCCCTGTCCTCTCTCATCACACTCCATCTCCTATAGCCATGTCTTTTCACTGTCCATCCCATCTTTTCATAATTCCTTTTCTGGAATGCTCCCATTCCTCATCTTTGCCATCTTTTCCTTTATGATACAGCTCAAGCATCATCTTCTGCATGAAGCCTTTCCTGATCTTTCAGCTACAAGTGCCCCCCTTTGTATATATTTGTATCTATTCACTTTATATTTATGATGTATACACATACATATGTGCTTGTATACATATACATATGTGTGTGTGCTTTTATCTGCCCCACTGGAATATAAGTTCACTGCAAATAGGGATCATTTCAGTTCTTTGTACTTGTATCCTCAGTATGGTGCCAAGCACCTAGGAGGAGCTTGATAAATGTTTATTAATTAATTGATTAGAGTTTTCCAGTTAGAAGGGGTTCTTTCTACAGAGAATATAGGGGCAGCTAGGTGGCTCAGTGGATAGAGCACCAGCCCTGAAGTCAGGAGGACCTGAGTTCAAAATCCAGCCTCAGACCAAACATTTGACACTTACTAGCTGTGTGACCCTGGGCAAGTCACTTAACCACAATTACCTAAAAAAACAAAAAAAAAATACAGAGAATATAATTGGGTTTTATATTTGCAACAAAATACTTAAAATGGTAAAGGTTTTCTTTTTCTCTCTCTTTGCTAAATGCCCTTGATGCTAGGATCTGATTTCACCCTTTGAGTGGCATTATTTCTGTCAAAATATAATTTTGGTTTGAGGGAAGAGATTTGAGATGGCTGGATGGTGACAGGTGGGAACTGTAATTGATTGAATCACTCAACACTGAGCACAAGGAGGCTTTGATCACAGCTCTCTGATAATCCTATTCAGTGCCTACACACTATCAGCACCTACATCCAGGGGCTCTGAAGCATTCAGATTGTGCCTGACCCAGTGAGGAATGGAAAGATCACTGATTGTCAGAATAAAAACTTGGGCATAAATAACTGTGTAAGGGAATAGGAAGGCTGGGAACAGCAGCCCAAGTGCGATAAAGACTAGGTATTAGAATAAGGGAGAATGGTCAATGATAGTTTTAGCAAAGAGCCACAGGATTTTAAAGAAGGAAATGAACTTAGAACCATAAGAGCATAGAATGCCAGAGTGAAGTATCCTGGCAGAATGAATAAGAAGTCAATCTTGAAACCAGGAAGACCTGGGGTTAAGTCCTGACTCTGACATATTAGCTGTGTGACTCCAAGCAAATCAATTAACATTTCAAGGTCCCCAGACAACTCTCTAAAACTGTAATTGGCAAAGAAGGTATCTACCTGGCAGGGAGTTTCCTACCTGGAATGTTTTCTACATATGATAAATGAATGAAATCACAAGTATGGCCCTTATCCCCATTCCTATACCAGAGTTAAAAGGGGTGGGTGAAAGTCAATTTATACCAGCTGGAGAGAGCTGATTGTTAAATTTTCAGTGTGTGTATCTATACTTAGGAAATTGGCAAATGATACAAATCAGTTTGATTTATTGTTTTTATTGATTATCTAGACTTAAGAAAGTGTTGGAGAAAATGTTAATAATGCAGATTAAACTTTAAAATGTACCATGGTTTTTTTTCTCAGAGAACTTGTTGTTAAACATTTACTAGAACACTCCTTTCTCCCTTTCCCTCCACTCTAATCCCACCATACCAAAAAGATGCAGAAACAGAGCAACTGAGAGGTGAGGTGACTTGCTTGGATCAAGAGCCAGGTAAAGACTCAAAACTATGTCTCTCTTGATTCCAGGTCCAGCTCTTTTTAACTATTATATCATGATTTTTCAAAGTAGTCCTCTTTCTAGTTATCAAAAGAAAAAAAATTAACCAAGTTCATGGACCATAAGCTAAAAGTCCCTGAATACTAGATACCATTTTTTCTGTTAAAGCATCCTAAGATCATATGAGCTTTTACTGGCTATCACATTGTTAATGAATATGTATTACACTCTTCGTGTCTAACTTCAAGGCATAATTCCCCCATAATATACAGTTGATTTTTTAAAATCCAAATGTAGGCTTTTCCATTTATGCATATTAAAATTCATTTTATTATACATGGACCAAGTTTCAGTCTATTGAGATCTTTTTGGCTCCTGATTTTATTATCCAATGTATTAGGTATCCTCAGCTTTATGTCATCTTAAAACTCAAAAAAAGCTTACTATCTATACTTTGATTAAAGTTGCTATTAACAATGTTGAAGACAACTGAGCCAGGGACAGAGCTTCCAGTCACTTTGCTATTGACTTCTTTTCAGTTTGACTTTGATTCATTAATCAGCATTCTTTGAGTTTAACCATTGAACCAACTAGAAGCCCTCCTAATACTATCATCTAGCACACAACATTTCATTGTGTCCACAAGGGTAATCTATTTTATCAAATGAATTGTTGAAATCTATGACTCATGTCTATAGCATTTCCTGCATCAACTAGTCTACTAATCTTGTCAAAAAAGAAAATGAGGTTATAGGATGATAAATATAGACTTTAGAAGGACCCCAGAGGCTGATTGTCTTAATGAGACAATCTTAATAAGAAAATGAGGCCCCCTTCCACTATGTACCACATACCTTCCTACAACATAGCACACAAGTTGTCACCCAGCCTCTTCACATACTTTTATTTCTTTCAATACCCTGAGATATCATTTCTTTGTTTATCATTAAATAAGTTTGCTGCTATAGAAATATCACTAGACCAGAAGTCAACATATGGGTCCTTTGAAATACATATAACAACAAATAACCTTTCAAATTATGGGCTGGGGGTGGAGGGCTTGTTTCCTCATCTGAAAAATAAGAAATATTGAAAATAGATGGTCTCTAAGGCCCCTTCTAGATTCAATATTCTGTGAGGCATTTTGTTTCAGAAATTCCATGTTAGGAATAAAGAAGCCCCCTCTAGGCAACTTTTTCAGCTGTCCGGACTGTGCAGCAGTCAGCTTGCCTGCGCCCAGGCACATCCTCCCTCTCCCCATTTCCAGCTACGCACTGCTACCTAATGTCCTAGGACAACTCCACCCTCCAGCTGAATCTCTATGGACAATGAAATTACCTGAACTCACTCATCAGTGATTAACATGCTCCTAGCTCATCATTCCCTCCCCTTCCCTGTGATTCTGAACCCCAGCTGCCAATGTTCAAACTCTGTTCCTGTCCTGCATAACCATTCCCATTGCCCAACCCAATTCCTCCAAAGTTCCACTGAATGCTACCCACTCTTTCCACTGTGCTCTTTGGAATGCCTGCTCCATAGGTAACAAACTTGCCTTTATCTTAAAGCTTTTCCTTTTCTGCTCTATCTTTTTGAACTCACTGAAAACTATCTCCCTCCCAATGATACAGTTTACCTGGCCATCCTTTCCAGCACCTAACATAATTTCACCTCTTTTCCTCTGAGGTTCATACAATTCTGATTCACCACCCAATCAAGATTCTGGTGGCTATTGTCTACTGACCTCCAGGAAATTCCTCCCGTTCTCAATGAGTTCAGTCTTGGTTCCCAGTCTTTCCCTTTCCTCCAACTCCTGCCCTCTTATTAGGGGACTTCAACATACATATTGATACTCACGTAAATATTCTAATCTCCTAGTTCTACAACTTACTCATTTTCCATGACCTACTCTTCTACCCTACCTCAGATGCACATAGAATGGTCATGCCCTTGATATTGGCATTATCCCCAAATGTACCTACCACTTACATGTTCATGAACTCTAAATTCCTTTATCTCATCAAAGTCTATTGTTATTCCACCTCTCCTTCTGCCTTGCAACCCCAAAACCTATTCTTCATCTTCACCATGACCTCCAATCCCTCCACTTTTCACTTCTTTCCTAGGCTATCACCCTTGCACTAGCTCTCCTTCCCCAATCTTGACCCTTTGGTAAACCAGTGCAACTCTATATTTTCTTCTCTTTAGTCTCTTGCCCCCTGTCCTGTTGAAAATCTTGCCTGCCAAACCTCAGCTTTGGATCCCTCCCAAAAACTGCTGACTTTGCTCCTACCATATGTACTGCTAAATAAAGATGGAGAAAATCATGAAACAATGTTGACTAGGTTCACTACAGATTTATGTTATTTAATCTCAACTAGCTAACATGCTTATTCCGTCAGTCATAGTATTCCCTTCTTGAACCAACATAGAAAAGCACTGGAACCTCAACTGGATCAGGATGTAGGTACATCTCATTCATGTCTTAATCTCATCATAAGTGACTACTTTCTATCACTAAATCAATTGAGGTAATAGAGAACTCCCTCCTTTAAACATAGGCTATAGTCTATAAAATTCAAACTGATATCCTCTTTCCTAGAGCCTCTGAAATTACAGAATAGTAGAATTGCAGAACTGGAGTGGAACCTAGAGATCATCTTGTTCTAACATGACTTTGACAGATGAGAAAATGGAGGCCCACACAAGAGAAGTGATTTATTCAAAACCACATAAGGGGTTAGTGGCAGAACTGGGAGTAGAATCCAGCTTTCCTAACTTTCAGACAAGGGCTCAACCCATCTTTTTACTCCTAGGCTTCTCAAGTGGGGTGCCTGGCCCCCAACCTCCCAATTTCTTTCCTGTCCCTATCACCTCTTACCATAGTATTTTTTCCTCATGTTAATTACATTCTGTAACTGAGAGCCCACAAACACTGAGCCTAATTCCAAACGCCTGCTTTGTCTCTCATTCTCAATCTGTAAAGCACAGGTGGCAGAGATCCTGTAAAATATTCCTTTGGCAACCCTCCTGGTATATAGGGTAGAGTGAAACATTCTGGCCACTACTGAGAGCCAGTGCCAATAACTCTGACAGGTCAATTGGCCACCTTAGCACTATTCATTGGAATCCCCATCCTTCTGGAACCAAGTATGAGGTACAGAGGAGACACAAGGAGACAGCTGTACTTTTCTCAACTCAGTGCACACCAAATAGATTATGTAAATACTGCCTGCTGTGCTTGAATTAGTATCTCCAAACAGGCAATTCCTCTGCTTTCCAAAGAGTCATTGCTCAGTCACCAGGTCATTAATAATCCCTGTCTCCACTGTACGAGCAAAAGAGACTTTCAGAGCAGAGCATGGAACAAAAAAAAAAAAAGAATACATAGATTAGCTTTACACACGTGCAAATGAACCTTAGAAAATACTTGTTTTTTTCAGAACCCACTTGAAAGAACCTGGAAGCAAAAAGGGACAATGGAGGCATACTGGACTGGAAGCCAGGAGACCTGAATTCAAATCCTGGCTCTCCCACTAATCTGTAATTGTAAGAAGTAATTAATCAAACTACTAAAAGTTGTTTAGTGACCAGATCTATGAGATAAGATTTTATTGGTATAACAGTGACTATATTGGCCCCCACTACCTGAAGAATATGTATGTTATATTTCACCTCTCCCCTAGAGTTCCCCGTTATCCTTAAGGAGGTCCAGGGATGTTTAGTCTCTCTGCCATTGCCTAAAGTTCCCATTAAGTATGCTATCTCAATTTTAGGGGGTCCTAACACCTCAGTTCTATATAACCACTAAACAGATGAGCTTTTATATATTTACTTCAAAGATATAGCAAGAACAAACATTCAAACTTTCTCCTCAACATCTGGGGAGAATAATCCCCCCTATACCACCTCAGTTTCTGGAGAGGAGGAGAGAATTAGGTTCTCAACTTAATTTAGGCATTATGTAGCACAGTTCTAACAAATTCCAAGTTCAAGGTCTTCTTGTGCTTGCACCCCAGAACTCTGGCTCTAGGTTTCCCTTGTGGGCTGACAGCAACATCCAGCCTGAAATCTTGGCTCCTAAATTGCTGTGACTTAAGCTCCCAGATCCAGAGATTCCACCATCTATACCTAGAATTGAAAAAGAAAAAGAAAACACATGAAAACCCCCAAGGTCATTTCTCAGGGCTGCAGGGCCTAAATTGTGGCTAAATTTTAAAAATGAGAGAGACAGAGAGAGAGCTCCAGTCTGGTAGTTTTAAAGATACAGCCCATTTAGGCTACACAGCCAATTGAAAGAGGCTGTGGCCACTCACATAGTAGGGGAATACAGTGTGTTTTTTCCAGAAGTAGAATCCTGCCATCTCCCACAAGGGTGCCTCCATCTTAGATGATTTGGGCATATGCATTACTAAACATTCAAATAGCTTTGAGAGAAATGATTGATCAGTAGACACTCTTCTCTACCATCCAAGTGTCCCAGTCTTATACTATATATTCTTACAAAGTTCTTCATGGAAAGTTCTAGAAATTGCTACATACTGGGGTTTTATATTAAAGTTGCAGTTTAAGTACAGAGTGTTTATCAATCATACATTTTGTGATGTTAAATCCTAACAGTTGGTTTCATATGAGTTCCAGGACTTAACAATATTATAAATCACAAGAATTCAAACAATAGTTTTATGAGAATAAAATAAATTTACTCTTCACACACACACACACACACATAGTTAATGTCTTCTAATATTTTGAAATGTTGGTTTGATTACCAAATTAATAGCTTTTAAATTTAGAGGCTTGGCAAATTTCTAGTTAAATCTTATACATTGATTAATTTGATTTTTTTATAAATTTGATTCTTCAATACCTTACTTTTCATTGCTATATGTAACACCATACTGATTCTGTAGGGTTCACTAAGTACACCATCCTATCTATCTCCTGCAAATAGATGTGTGGAAAGACTAATGATTTGGGTGCATTTATTTTGTATCTTGCTACCTTACTGAAGCTACTAATCATCTCAATTGATTTCTTTGCAGATTCTGTAGGAATTACTAAATATGCCTCATATCATCTACATATGAGGAGAATTCTGTTTGCTCTTTCGGATGTTCATGCCTTTAATCTTTTTCTCTTGTCTTATTTCGTTAGCTAGAATGTCTAGAAATATATCAAGTACTATGTGGGAGGAGATAGAAATCCTTGTTTTGCTTCCCTTTGTGCCAGGAAGATTTCAAGTATGTCTACCTTACAAACAATCCTAGATTCTGATTTGAAACATATGCTTTTGATGATTTTGGATCAAGACCTTTTCATTCCATTGATTTGGGGGTATTTTAACACCAATGAAAGCTGAATTCTGTCAAAGATATTCTACATCTATTAAAGTAATCGTGTGGGCTTTTTTTCTGCTATTTTTAAAATTTATATGATTATATTCTTGTCTTGGGGGGAAATTCCACTAACAGAGGAGTTTGAAGTTTGAAGGAGTCAGAGCAATCTCAGATTTTTTTCTTTTTCTTCTTTTTCTTTTTTTAAAAATTATTTAAGTGTCTCTGAGAGGGAGATGGAGAGGGAAATAGGCAGAAATTAAGATGATATAAAAATAAGAGATAATAATAAAAATCTATTTTCAGGAAAATCTGAAGAACATTGACTAGATCTTTAACAGGGATTTTACATGTTAAAAACAGATGACATTTAGATAGTACCCTCCTCTCCTCTAACATTGCCACCACTCTAGTGCAGGCCCTCATCACCTTATACCTGGATTACTGATGGTAGATCTGATTACCTCAAGTCTTTCCCCACTCGAATCCATCCTCCATTCAGTCACTAAATCACTAAAGTGATTTTCCTAAAATGCAGGTCCAATCACATCACCCACCTCTACCCAATTAACTCCAGTGGCTTTCTATTGCCTCCAGGAGCAAATACAAAATGTTGTTTGGCATTCAAAGTCTTTCATAACCTAGTCCCCTTCTACATTTCCAGAATTCTGGAAAGTAAGGTACATTTTACTCCTGCACATGTATTCTTTCATCCAGTAACACTGATCTCCTGGATATTTTGTGAAGAAGACATTTCATCTCCTGGCTCCAGACATTCTCTCTGGCTATCCCCCATGTCTATAAACGTTCTCCCTTCTTTGTTCTGCCTACTGGCTTCCCTGGTTTCCTTAAAGTTCCAACTAAAATCTCACCTACAGGAATTCTTTCCTCTCAATTCTAGTGCTACCCTCTTTTCATTATTTCCTATTTATCTTGGATGTAGCTTGCTTTGTACATATTTGTTTGCATGTTGTCTCTCCCATTAAATTGTAAACTCCTTGAGGGCATGAACTATCTTCAGCCTTTTTTTGTATCCCCACAATGTCAGGCTTAACACAATGCCTGACAGTTAGTAGGTGCTTAACAAATAACTATTGATTGATTTCAGTTTAATCTGTCAAACTTATTAGTGCCTTGTATTAACTGTGCTGGAAATTAAAAAAAAAAAAATGAAACTGTCCCTGCCTCCAAGGAGCTAACATTTTTAAGCAGGTAGGATACAATACATACAGAAATAAGAAAATACAAAGTCATTTGAAGAGGGAGAAAACACTAAAAACAGGGAATAGCAAAATAGATGGACTTCATTCAGGAAGCAGTACTTGAGTTGAGTCTTTAAAGGAAGATAAGGATTCAGAGGAGTGTAGTTTGGGAGAAAGAGCTTTGTAGGTATAGGAAGTTGCTTGAACAAATGTACCAAGGTGGTAGATGGAATTCTGGAAGATCTAATCAGCTAGTTAGGCTAGAATATTTAGTGAATGAAGGAGAGTAAAGAGGAATATGGCAAGAAAGATAGATTAGAGCCAAACTGCTTAGGTGTTTAAATGCAAGGCTGAGGTGTTGACTTTTAGCCTAGCAGCAATGTGGAGCCGTTGAAGATTTATGAACAGAGCAGTGTGTTTTGGGAAGGTGATTTTAGCAGCTTTATGGAAGATGGATTAGAGAAGAAAAAATTGAAAGTATGGGGGAAAGGTAGGATGCTATTAAATAGTTTAGACGAATGGTAATGATGGTATATGAAATATACTAAGTATTCTTCCTCACACCTCTCCCTATGCATAAGTCAGGCTAGTTTTTCCTAAAAAGATATTAGAACTGTTCTCAATTTTTAATTGGCTCAGGGAACTAAGGCCTGGACCATTGACATATCTTCCTAGATGCCTGGGTACAAAGCAGCCAGGATACAAGGGTCTGGATCTGGGTATTATCATCCAGTTACAAAACACGTTATTTCAAAGCAAAACATATTTAATCAGTCATAAGCATAGCAAATCAAATCATGAGACAATATATGGGCTATATTCTCCAACAGGTTACCACACCACTAGTAGGGGAGGGCACACATCCAGAAGACACATGTGACCAGGGTACATGCATGGTGGGCACCCATACCAGGAAACATGTGGCCCAGACACAAATGTAGCTAGGTATTCCATAAGATCAGAACTGCAGAGTTGTTAGTATCTGTAGATATCATCGTATTTATGTCTGCTGCTCTCTGTACTCCACTGGAAGTAGCATGATTTCTGCTGGGATCTATGACTCCACAGTGAATTGCTTGACAATATTTCAACACTCCATCTCTACCGGAAACCTTTGCTGATCTCAGGGTCTCTGAACTGCTGTCTACTAACATCTAGGCTAACTAGGCTAACTGACTAAGCTTTAGCTATTTGGCCTCTTCAAGCCCATCTACTATTTTTACCATCTACTGAGTAACATCTCCCTAAAAAAGAGTGCACTAATACTTTTTTAGTGTTTCTGTGGTATAGGCAGGGACTTCAGTAGGATAGGAAAGAAAGGAGGGAGAATGTGAGAGGCAGGGCAGGGACATTATGCAGAGCAGTCAGGATTTGGTGCAGGAGGTCAAGATGGTAAGGGTCAAACATGAGATAGAGGGAAATAAAGAACTGAACAGTAGGTAGTGAGAATGAGGAATTGATATGGGTGTTGGGTAGATAGGGGTTAAGACTTCTCATTATTCATTACTTTGGTTGGGGGGTTAGTAAGCAACACAGCAATTTACCCTCACTTCCTCCCATTCATTCTGCTTAAATGTGTCCCACTAGTGCTATGCTTGGTAGTGCCTTATTTTGACCCAAAATCTTCATAAATATCATAAGCATTCATAAATATAACAAGAGAAATGATTATTTCTCTCTTGTATTTTATAACTAATTATTGAATTAGGACCAAGGTTTTTCCCCTTTTCTACTTCCTCTTTCAGAAATCAGCCCCTCTAGGTACTCAGGCAGCCTTTGAATTGCAGGGCTAATACTGAGAGAGAGAACTCAGATTCGGTCAAAAGGTGGATTCTGGCCCACTGCGTTCTGTTCAAACAGGTCTGGGAAAATGTGGATTGTCCTTTTTGTCAGATGGGATAAATCTCTTTGACCAAGACTGACTGATCAGACCCAGACCCTCCTTAAAATAGATCTACCTCTCATTATAATATTCATTCTCTTATTAATTGTTAACCAATCAGAATTGATTTCTACCCTTAGAATGCCCACTTTTCCAAGAGCATATAAGTGTTGAGTGGGATCCATGAGGAGTCTTTAGTTTAAGAGAGACGGCTAAATGAGCATCTTTTTGTTAATAATATGCCACAATTATTAATAAAATTATTAATTACCCACAAACTATGCCTCTCAAACTTTTTACACATCACAATAATAAACATGCCCAAATAAAGCCCCCCACAAATTTCACCAACATGACACTCACTTCAGATTCACATTAACAGTTTGATGTGGGAGCATTTCAGATGACAATATGTCCTCTGCCTCAAACCCATACCAAGATTACAACTGGGAACTTTTTGAATCATTCAATAAAATAGTGCAATATTTAATCAAGACACAATTGTTAAACAAAACAATAAAAATTGTTTTCATCACTCATTCCTGAACAAGTAGTTCAAACTCCTTTCTTCCCTTCCCCCAGGGTATTTGGAAAACAATTGATTGGAGTGTGGCTCAGGGTTTAGCAGAGTCAGCCAAAATTAAGGTCTAATTAGGCCTTCAATTCAGATGTCTCTAGCATCATTATTAAACACTGTTTTAGATGGTCTCTGTAGTTCATCAGGGATTATTTATATTCTCTCCTTGTTTCATTGGGTCTCATGAACATAATGGAATTCCTGGTTTCCTCTGCACTTCAATTATACTTCTAAACAATCTGCCTGCCTTGCTTCCTATTTCTTAATAGAAAAGATTTCTTTAAAACCTTCATATTCCCCAAAGTCTCCTCATACCAACCAGACTGGACATCATGGTGAAATTGCCTTGCATCTAGCAAAACAGTCTCTTGAAAATTGATGTCCTGATAACTTGAATCAGGCCCATCTTTGAGGGTTAAACTCCATGGGAAATGCAGTCTTGTCCTTCTGAATGCCTCTGTGTACAGACAAAAGGGGGGGGGAAATCACACAGAGGCCTCTGATGCATAGGACAAAATTTCCTCACAATTCAAGGTATCCCAAAATTGAACTACCTCAAGAGGCAATGAGTTCCCTATCACTAGATAATCTAGATCAAGCCCCTTCTAACTCTGAGTTCCCAGGATTACAAGGGAACAGATCCCCTCCAATACACCTTTCCCACCACTGCAACACTGCTCAAAATGCTTCAGTGACTCTAAATTATTTACAGAGTGAAGTTTTCTCTAACCTATTTTATTGTTTAGAATTCAAGGCCTTCCACAATCTGATACCATTATGATAGTCTCAATGCTCCAGGCAAACTGAAGCACTCTGTCCCACAAATATGTCTATTATTTTGCATTTCTGTACCATTGTTCCAGTGGTGTTGGGAAGCTCAAGGAAAATCACTGATACAAAGCATTTTGTAAACCTTAAAGTGCTATATAAATGTTATTGTTACTATTATTATTGCTATTTATTGTTGTTGTTATTAGCCTCCAGTCTGGAAATGACTTTATTCCCTGAGCCTTCTGCTGATCCAGGAGCCCAAGCAATATTTATAGAGCAATGAGGGAAGGGGAAGAAGAGGGTGTTGTAGATAAACAACTGGCCTCTGCGAGAAAAATGTGTGCACGTATCCTTTGCAGTTTGTTCTGCATTATTAACGCTTTCATTGGTTTAGACAATAACAAAATAATAAATCAAGCCCTAATTTGTAGCAATCAGGAGTTTTTGAAAAATAAATGCTCACTATGAAAATTTAACAACTGGCCCCCACAAGCTACTTGGGACTGTCTCTAGACTACCTCTACTTTGTTTACATTATTTTCTTTGCCTAGAACGCCACCCACCTCTGATATCATTTTGAATCCTAATCTGTTCTTTAAATATCTGTTTAAATGCCACTTCCTTCCAGAAATCACAGACCACACCCACAAGTTGACAGTGACCTGTTCCCCTTTGGAATTTAACAAGGATTACATAACTAGTTCCCTTTTCTTTTCACTTCTTCTGATCCTGCCTGGAGCCTCACAGGTTCCAAACCCTCAAATGGCCTCTCCCTTTTCCAAGACCAAAACTGGTAGAAAAAAAAATTCATGCCTAATCTTCAGGCAACCAGGAACAGACTCCTGCATTTGGTGGGCTTTGGTGCCCCTCCTCCACACAATTTATTTGTACTAACTATGCATCCCTCAATGATTAATGTGTGCTATGAAAAATTTTACCTGCCTCCTCAACAAAAAAAAAAAAGTTCACAGAAAAAGCTCATTCGCTCCCCTCCACACACACACACACACACACACAGAGGAACCCAGTTTAGGGCAGAGGTGGAGTATCAGTGATAGATTTCAAGTCCTAATTAGCATTTTAGCCCTGAAAGGAATTAAGAAATTCCTACACCTCCTATGCTGTTTATGTGGACAAGATGATAAGATGCCAGCCAAATTCGGAACTGACTGAAAGACTAAAGGGTAATTTCAGTGAATCAACCTCAAAATGGAAATAGAATCAAATTCTGACCAAATTTGGAAATAATTGTGATGGAGGGGTTGTGGAAAGGCAATCACTCTAATGAATTGTTGGTTTACCATAAAGATCAAGCATTAGTCAGCTATTTATTTCCTCTACACAAAAGAAATATTTAATATACAGAAGATCCACATCCATGCATTTACAAAAAAGCTTAAACAAACTGTTACAATAATGTAATTATTGTATCCTCCTAGGAGTTTGAGATTTAAATGGTAGAACATAGAGCAATATGTAGAACTGATAAATTGGTACTTCATATTTCACCTAAGCTCTTTACTATCCAACAATTCCTTTCCAAGTCCATGTCTTCTGACAAGCCAGATGAAGTTGATTTCCTCCTTCTACTGATGGTCATCCTCTCCAAAGTATAAATTTCTTCTGCTGACAGTTCTAAGGACTGCATAAATTCTGATATCTTGAACTCATGAGCATGCCTCCAAGCCTGGAAATTTCCATTTCAAGATCACCATTCAGTCACCTATGTTCAAGTGAGAAACCCAAAGCAGAAAAGGCAGCCAGGAGCCCAAAGTCAAGGCTCAGTTTGCCTACGTGCCATTTATTCACAGATGCCATGTTTCTGGAGTAGGAAAAAAGGCACCTCCCATCTGCTACCTCTCACAAGAAGCCTAGGGAAGGAGTGATACTTTCCACATGTTCCAGAAGCAGGAAGGAAGACAACCAGTCAAAAGCAACCTCTCCTTTTTAACCAAAATAGCATCTTGCCTCCCTGCCATTCTTATTGGATTGGATAGGGGAGGGCCAAAGAATGATCCAGGATTTCTTGTGTCATACCAAAGTGCCAACTCCTTTCAGCATTGGACTGAAGGGGTCAGGGTACAAACTCAGCACCAAATCAAACTCTCCTCCATTAAAGCAAGTTCAATGAATCTATGGTTTGTTTTCAAAGCTCAGTTTGGATTGAGTTAAAATGTTCTTTCTTTTTCTCAGAGATTCTAGTGACAGAACTAGTTTTTCTTTCCTTTTTACATTATTACCAAAGCAGAAACAAGAATGTAGAGATGTCCATGATGAGTTTAGTGTCTCCTCGCCTAAATTTCTATTTTGGTTAATTTTTGAAGTGACCATTAAGTTTCTAATGTCCAGAGATGATATTCGAACTTCAGTAGGTGTTTAACCTTCAATTATGCCACACATACAAAAGTAAACTTGACGGGGACTCCTTAAAGGGAGAAAGGATGAGGAAATGTTACGTACCAACTAGTTTAAGTTTGAGCCCATCCTCCTCAGGGATAGAGTAAGAATGAAGAGGAGAGTATTACTGCTGGTTTGTAGGGACTTTTTGTAGGAGTGTGAAGATTAAATGAGATAATATATGTGTAATATCTGGGAGCACCTCCTACCTCCTACCTCATGGTGTGGGTCCTGATGTCTACCCTGAGGTCAATGTATTCTATGATTTTCCCATAAAACTGTAATGGAGCCCCTACCATTATGCTTACTTTTAAAAGTCACTCAAAGTATATAATTAGTTCAAAGAAAAGGCATTTAATGAAGTAGAATAGTAAGAAAAATAGCAACAAATCATTTCATAATGATGAAACATTTCTCCCACACGTCTGGGACACACTCTCTCATAGATACATATATAAGAACAGTGTACATATACATAGAAAGCCAGGTGAAGAGGCATACACATGGGGAATATATATGGTTGAGATCTGCAAATAAAGAGGCAACGCTCCCATCTGAAGCTTCAGAGCTGCTAATGTGTTTGAGAGATACTATATTGCTCTACTATTGCTTGACCTATACCATGCTGATTGTATAGTCTCCATGGTCAGATGCTGCTCAGCTGGATGCATAATTCTGCCAGACATGCAATCTCTTCAGTGGCTTGGCTGTAGTCTCCAGTGCCTCCAGTTTTTGGCTCAGTTCAAATCCTTGGCTCTCTCTTCAGAAAAGAGTTAGATGCTACTATGCTCTCTCAGTTTTTTCCAGTTCTTTTAGCAAAAAAAAAAAAAAGACCACCAAGACTGGCCATGGTGGCACATATCTCTAATCTTTGCTACTAAGGGGTACTGAGGTTACTGGATTGCATGAGTTTAATGAGGAATTTTGAACTGTAGTAAAGGTGAAGTTGATCAGATGCCCATGATAAGTTTGGCATCAATATAGTGAGGCCCCAGGAGCAAAGGGCTAACAGGAGCGTAGAAGCAGCATAGGCCAGAAAAGCACAGCAGATTAAAGCTTCTGAACCAATCAATATTAGGATTAGGCCCATGAGTAGCTGCTACTCTTCTAGCCTGGGCAAGATAAGGAAATAGTCTTGAAAAAAGAAAAAGAAAAGAAGAGAAGGGAGAAAGAGGAAAAGGAAGAGAGGGTTTATAGATCACTATTTTTCACATTCCAAGTCTCTTACATTCTACCAAAGTAGAGAAAAGACACAGAGGAAAGCCAAGAACAAGGGGCAAAGTCATCTCCACCACTTTTCTATCTATATTTCTGTCCTTTTTGTACAAAGTCAGTCAGTCCTAAGCCAACCAGAGGGGCTTTGACAACACTTTCTTATACATGTAAAGCACTTTGCAAATTCTAAAGGATTAAAGAAATGTCAGTTTCTGAAATTATGTTACAGATGAAATTGAAATCTAAAAAGCAAGCTACTTGCCCAGGATCACACAGCAAATTCATAACTGAGGCAGGACTCTTGATTTCCAATCCAGTGCTTTGTCAATATATCAGATTGAAATGAATGGAATAGAATTGAGAAAAGAAAGCGAGAAAAAGACACAATTAAGAGTGTGGTTTAAGATATTGCTCAGAATGGTATGAAAGATCATTCTAAAAGAAAATGAAACTTGAAAATGCACTCAATTAAACAACAAAAAACTTTTTGTGTAAAAGCTGAGTGTAACAGTCATTCAATATTTTCATTTCAGCTCATCAATATTGGAAGAGGGAAGATTATAAGTCTTGTATCTAGGGGAATGAAGCAATAAAGATGCATTCTTGAAGGGGAGATTGATTCAATCTGAAAAATATGATTAAAGCAGTATGGGGTTAGAAGGTAGAAGGTTGTGACTTTTATACATTTTTGTTTAGCACCTCTTACACAACATTAAATATTATAAAAACCTCAGGGGGCACCCATTCCAACCTATATTTGAAAAGGAATCTCCTCCACAATATCCCCATCATTAAATAATAACATGACTTAGCTATAATGACTCTTTTTCTTGGTCATACCTTGTAATCATGGGCATGCCAAAAGGCTTTATCCTAGGTCCTCTTCTCTTCTCTGTCTATACTATTTCATTTGGTGGTCTCTTTAGCTCCCATGGATTAAACTATTATCTCTATACTGATGATTCTCAAATCTACTTCTCCAACCCTAAACTCAGGTGACCTTCATCTCCAACTGCCTAGAGGACATCTCGAACTAGATGTCCTGTAGACATCTTGTATTCAACATGTCCAAAACTCATTAGCTTCTCTCCCAAACCCTCTGCTCTTTCTAACTTCTCTATTACTTTTGAGGGCACCATCAAATCACTCAAACTCACAACCTAGGTGTCACCTTCAATTTCTCACTATCTCTCACTGCCCCCCCCCATATCCAATCTGATGCCAAAGCCTGTTGATGTTACTTTTGTAACATCTCTCACATATATCCCTTTCTCTCCTCTGATACTTCTACCACCTTAGTGTTGGCCCTCATTACCTCATGGCTGAGAAACTGGTTAGTCTCTTTCACTCAAGTTTCTCTCCCTGCTTATTTATCCTCTACTCAGCTGAGAAATTGATCTTCCTAAAATATAGGTCTGGCCATATCAACTCCCCTACACACACACACACACACACACACACACACACACACACAATTAATCCCTATGGGTCCCTATTACTTCTAGGATCAAAAATAAAACCCTCTGAGGGGCAGTTAGGTGGCACAGTGGATAGAGCACCAGCCCTGAAGTCAGGAGGACCTGAGTTCAAATCTGGCCTCAGACCAAACACTTGACACTTACTCGCTGTGTGACCCTGGGCAAGTCACTTAACCCCAATTGCCTAAAAAAACAAACAAACAAAAAAATAAAACCCTCTGGTGCTCAAAGGCCTTTAACTTGGCTTTCTGCCCTTTAGTCTTCTTATATCCCTCCTCATATACTGTATGATTCAGTGACACTGCTTTTCTTGTTCTTTCTCAAGCAAGACACTCCATTTACTGACTCCGGCCTCTTCACTGGATATCCCTCATTTCTGTAATTTTTTCCCTCCTCCCTTATAGAGTTCCTCTCTTCCTTCTAGAAGAAGCTCAAACATCATCTATATTCAGCCTTTTGTGGTTCTTCCAACTGCTAACGTTCTCTTCCCAAACAACTTTGTCATTAACTACTTTGTATTTATTTGTATTTATTTTCTTTATTTTCTTGTATATATTTGTTGGAATGTAAGCTCCTTGAGAGTCAAGACTGTTTAATTCTTTGCATTTGTATTCCAGAACCTAGCATAATGACTGGTACCTAGAAGGTGCTTAATACATGGTTACTGACTGATAGATAAATGAGTGGTCTATTCATTATAAAGCAAACAATAAGGTTTTCCCTGAAAGAGTGACAAAGAAGATTCCTTACTTGTTGCCACATATTTTGGACAAGAAAACAAAGCCAGGGTCATCTGGCAAAGAAAAGGCAATCTCAACATTCAGCCAAACACAGTAATTGTCAAATAGCCAAATGTTTTAAATTCAGCTTGGATTCTCACTAGAAAATATATTTTTTGCCAGTGCTGTGTGCATGTTGATAAATAGATACCTTCAAAGGGTAAAATTATTTGTATAGTTAAACTATATGAACAGACAGTTTATATATATCTAGATCACATATATGTATATTTATACATCTATTTACATACACATACATATTTACATATAGAAATTTAAACACAAAAATGAGAGTACAAATGGATCCAGGGAATGTTAGAGTTGTAATAGATAAAGCTATTATACATACACAGCATAAAATTTTAGAATGTGAAATATTAGCATTGGAGGGATCTCAGAAGGGAACTTAGAACCAAGGGCATAGAATGTCAATAAGCATTTATTAAGTGCTTACTATGGGCCAAACACTATGCTAAATGCTGGGAATAGAAAGACACAAACATGGTCCCTGCCTCACATTCCAATTGGGGAGACAACATGAAAACAATTATGTGCATATATGATATATACAGTGTAAGTGAGAGGTAACCTCAGAGAGAAGGCACTATTAATAGAGGGAGTTGAGAAGAGAGCAGGAAAGGCCTCTTGCAGGAGGGATGATTTGAGATGAGTCTTGAAGGAAGTCAATGAAGTTGGGAGTCAGAGGTAAAGAAAAAGGATTCCAGACAAGGAGGACAGCCAGTGAAAAGGCATGTATGCAGTAAATGGAGAGTCTTGTGTAAGGCTGACAGAACAAGGGGAAGAGAGTCAAGTGTCAGAAGATTAGAAAGGTAAGAAGGAGCCAGACTGTGGAGGGCTTTAAAAGCCAAAGACGATTTTACATTTGATCCTGGAGAAAGCAGAGAGCTATTTCAGTCTGATGAGTAGGAGAATGACATGATCAGACCTGAAATTTAGGAAAATCACTGCTGAATGGAGGATGGGTAGCATGGGGAAAGAATTGAAGTAGAGAGACCAACTCTTATAATAGTCTAAGCATGAGATGATGAAGACCTGCAACAGGGTGACAATCTGCATGAGTGGAAAGAAGGATGCGTATAGCAAAGATGCTAAAAAGGTATAAACAAGAAGACTGGCAACAGATTAGACTCACGAGGTAAGTGAGTGAGGAGCTGAGAATGACACAGAAATTGAGAAGCTATGTGACAAGGAGGATAATGGTACTTGCCCATAGTCCAAGTGTGAGATGATAAGGGCCTAAAAAAAACCACAACTTTGCAGCAAGTTAATCTAACAAAGGTCTGAAATCCAAAGATATATTTGAAATTTATTTAAATATATAAGAACAAGAGCCATTCACAATAGATTAATTCTCTAAGGATATGCGTAAACAGTTCTCAAGGGGAAAAAATCCAGACTACCTATAACTATATAAAAATGCTCCAAATCACTAGCAATTAGAGAATTCAGGTTCATAGGAAGAAGTAGGCAGTCAACAGAAAACGTGGAAGAACCAATTGCAAAGGCTTCTAAAGCTTCCCCTCAGCAGTGTCCTAAGAGAACTTTCCCTTTCTTATGCTTTACCAACCCTCAAGGGTCGTTCTAGGGACTGAAGATAGCCTCAGAAAGAAGGGTTGAATCCCAAAACCTAGACATGGAAAAAGTAGAGGCCTAGCTATAGGGATCTCTCAGAAATTCCCTATGACAGTATCCCTAATGGTTATCTTCATCTCTTGAGGGCAACAGATCTGGTTCAACCATGGTGATCTGAAAGAAAAATGTAAGCAGAATTCCATCTCTCTTTAATTAATGTAATCACAGAAAACCCAGATCCTCCTTCCTTCCCCTGAATCAATGAATCAATTGTCAGGAATATTCCTACAACTCACTTTAGGTCTAAATGATTTCTAAATCAACTTGAGAGCATTATAGGACTTTTGACATTGAAGGCAAATAGAAAAATCATGCCACTAGGAAATATCTCCTACTTGATTGAGAAAACCAAATCATACTCCTTGGACTACATGTTTTAAAAGTACCAATTTAGCCTAAAATTCAAGGGTGCTTGCAGGGGTGTGCTGGAGTCAGCTCAAACCAGCTATGACTGTTAAATTTTCCATGTAAGTGTTTACACTTTGGAAATCAGCAAACTAACAAAAAGACATAGTTTACTGTTCTGTTGGTTGTCCAACTTAAAAAACTGATTCAGGAAATGTCAATAAAACTTAAACTTATTAAACTTAATTAAACTTAAAAAGTAAAAAATAATTCTTCTTAAATAAAATTTTAAAAAACTTTATGCCGTTTGTACATTTTTTATAGAAATAATTGTTTAACATCTACCAGCACACTCCAGATGGGCCAGTCTAGTGGTAGAGAGCCCCAAATTCCAGAGCTAAAGATTCCAGTTCAAGAGTTGGAGCCAAGCTCCTGAAAAGCAATCACTACTGGGGAGATGTAATGCATGGGTATACATGTGAAAGCAACTTGTTACATATGTTCAACAGGGTTTGTGGTACACTAATAAGACTTACATTCACTGCAAGCAATCAAACTTTATTAACTATTCTGCAAACCATTTAGAAATAAGCCACTAACTGGATTCTTAAAGAAGTATGCCTCTTATACCTGGTGTTTATAATAAGGTTTCCTCTCTGTCCAGTCAGAGGTAATCATCTCTCTCTTTGAGGTGTCATTCTGTGAAATTTCTGTCAAACAGCACTGCTCCAGAGTGAACATGGGGTGCTCACATTTCCAAGTGAGAGGAATGCAAGAATTTCTCCTAGTCACAATGTAAGAGCAAGATGCTGACTAGGACTTGTAATAGACTCTAATGGTTCTGGTTAAAGGCATTTACAAGTTACATCTAAGTTCTGATTGGTGATTGATGACCTGAGCTTGTTGTTGTTATTTGTCCTTCATTTTCAAAAGTCCAATGACATCACAAAGGTGATATTTTGATTTGCATGTGAATTGTATCTAAGTAAGGCAGATCTACACAAAGTTGTCAGCCTCACTTTCTCCTCCAGAGTCATCAAAATGCAGTGGCAAGACAAAAGTCAAGATGATTGGAGATGGCCCAGAATGCAGTGGGTGACCTTGGCCTTTCTAGATTAAGGTCTTCCCCAAGCCTCAGTTTGCAAGTAGATGATATAAAAACAAAAGATATCATTAAAATGTATTTTCAAAAAAAATGAATAAGATATAGAAGGCAGAGGGACCAAAGAATTCTCCCTGATAAAAAAAAATAACCAGACAATTCTTTAGTCATAACTACAGGGTATGAGTCACTATCCCACCAACAAAAGCCTAGTCAGAATGTTCCCCACACATTTTCCTTTCTATCAAAATTATGTTGAATAGTCATAGTGAAAGTGGGCAAATTTTGTTTATCCTGCACTGTTGATAGGAAAACATCTACTGTTTATCTATGGCAAATAAGCTTATGATCAAAGGAAACTATCCATCAAAGCTGTCATTAACAAGTGTTTATCAGTTGTTTACTAGATTTGACGCACACACACACACACACACACACACACACACACACCACTATCACTTGTTTAACAAATCTGGGGGATACACATATATCATCAGTAGTTATTTACTAGATTTGGAACACATACATGTCATCAGCACTTGTTTACCAAATTTGGAGGACATAAACATCATTGCCAAACTATAGCACTTGAATGCTTATCTTACTATAGAAAAAAAAACTTACATAACAACTACAGACATACCTCATTTCATTGCACTTTGCAGATATTATAATTTTTTTAAAAAATTAAAGGTTTGTGACAACTCTGCATCAAGCAAATCTACAGCACCATTTTTCCAATAGAATGTTCTCACATCATATCTCTGTGTCATATTTTGGTAATTCTTGCAATACTTCAAATTTTTTCAATATAATTATATCTGCTATGGTGATCTGCAGTCAGTGATCTTTGATATTACTATTGTAATTATTTTCGGGGTTCACAAACCATGCCCATATAAAATGACAAACTTAATAGATAAATGTGTGTGTGTCGCCTGCTCTACCAATTAGCCTACTCCCCCTTTCCCCTTCTATTGACCATGTTGTTGACGATATTGGAATGGTAACAGACAGTGCATCCTTCTAGAATCAGATAGAACAGACCAGCAGGAGATAATACATCCAGCCAGGAGCAGATAACATAACAAGGATAAATGAACATGAAAGAAGGTAGTTTCAAGGAAAATGACTGCTTGTACAATAGAAGAATGCAGACAATGGACTCAGTAAAGGATTTCTAGTCCGTAAATCTGTAGGAAATATGTGTTTCCCTATTTGCCTCATGGATATACCATATGTGTGTCTCCCTAGCTTAGTGCTACAAATTCCATCTTGCTCTTTCCATAGACATATGCATATTTGTGGGAAAGTGTGCTCTAAAAATTTGGGGGGCTAGGAAGAATGTATGTATTGTTCTTATTATAACATCCTGATAAAAACCTTTTCTAAAAGGTAATTGAGGCTACTGGCTGATTACTAATGGAGAAACACATTGGCAGGGGCCCATAAATGCTAGTCCTAAAACTACAAACCTTAAGAATTAGCCCTAGAATCTGGAAAGTAGTACTCAGTTGACCCCTGCTGACCCACACTGGGAATTCAAGTGTAAATTATAAGGAGTAGTCCCATAAATTGTACCAGGTGTTCAGGGAGAGCTAGCACCTCTGTTGGGAGGGCTTACTCAGCCTTTTTCAGGCTGCTCATGCACCTTTGGTGTTCACCTATCACCAAACTCTCACCTGTGGCTCCAAGTTGCCACAGAATTCATAGGGGCCACACCCAGTAAAGCCATCTCAGCAGGTGGGCTAAACCAGATTGAAGGTAAGTGATGAGCCTCAAACCTGTTGGTGAGTTGGAGGGATGTCTACCCCAAAAGTGAAGACTTCCCCTGGTGGAATGGGCAGATGAGAACAATTTGTTCCAACAGCCATGAAAGTGGCTGAAGCAGGCATTGTACAGTGCTTTGAGTTTGGTTAAACATCGAATCTGCCAAGGTCATCCACTGCACCCCAGGCCATCATCAGTCATCTTGACTTTTGTCTTGCCATTGGACTTCGGTGACTCTGGAAGAGAGAGTGAGGCTTATGACTTTATGCAATTCTGCCTCACTTAAATCCAATTCAAGATCAAGTCAAGACATCACCCTGTAATGTCATTGGTCCTTTTCAAAAACAAAGGATGAACAGCAATTACAACACAGAACATGAAGGCAGGCCTGTGGAAGAGAACAACACAGGGTCTACATAAGGTAAAGGACTGTCAGTAAGAAACAGATGTACATGGGTATACTAGTGCACTGCAGTGAAGTTGTGAATTGGTTCAACCATTCTGGAAAGCAACTTGGAACTATGCTCAAAAAATTATTAATTGTGCATGCCTTTTGACCTAGTTATGTCACTACTAGGTCTATGCCCCTGACATATCAAATAAAGAGGAAAGGGACTTTACGTACAAAAATGTTTAGAGCAGCTCTTTTCATAATAGCCCCAAACTGGAAACTAATGGAGTGTCTGCCAATTGAGAAATTGTTAAACAAATTATGGTGTATGACTATAATGGAAAATGATTGTGCCATAAGAAATTATGAAATGGACAGTTTCAGAGGAAACTGGAAAGACTTATGTGAACTGATGCAGAGTAAACTAAGCAGAACTACGAGAACAATTTATATGACAATTTTATAGAGAAAAACAACATTGAATGACTTTAGAATGGTGATAAATGCACTGATAAACCACAAGTCCATAGAAGTGAAGATGAAAAATACCACTCACTTCTTACCAAAGAAGTGATGGGCTAAAAGCACAAAATGTGACATTCTTTTTGAATGTTTCTAATGGAGGAATTTGTTCTGGACTATGCATGTTTACTATGAGGGTTTTTTTGGGGGGGGCTGTCCTATGGGGATGGGGCAGTGAGAGGGAAAAATAATGCATGCTTATTAGATAAAATGAAAAACAGGTTTACAGTAGGGACACTATAGAAAAAAATCAGCAATTTGTTTCACAAAGAAAGAATAAACTGAGGAAGAGAAATTAACAAACATTTGAAGAAAAGAGTCACATAAGTGAACAAATACTTTACAACAAACAAAACTGAGTAAAAGTCCCCTCTGGAATGAATGAAAAGGTACTACACAAAATTCTGTAAGTGTCCCTGAAATGATGGTAGAATAACAATAAGAACTTCTGGAAAAGTTCAAAAGAACAATCAAAGAATTAAGTGAAAATATTTTTTAAAAATAAAGACAGAAATAACTGTCAAGGAAGAAATCAGTAAGCCTAATAAAAAAGAGAATTTAGAACAAATGAGAGATACTTTCTATAACATTAGATTCTATTAAAAAAAGAAAAAAATAGAATTGGACTTCAAAAATTCAGAAACAGAAAAAAATCAATGGAATATTTTTTAAAGGAAATTGGAAGAAAATATCAGAACTTGTAAAATAAGAATAATGAAATTGAAGATGATATACAAAGATCTAATCCAAGGATTATAGATCTTCAAGAAACATTTTTAAAAAGAACCTGAATACTATACTTCATGTAGCCAAAAAGAAAATTACCTAGAAATATTGGAAGCAGATGGTAAAGGGCAGATCAAGAAAATCCACAGAACAACAACAGAAACTCCAATCTGTAGGTATAATTTTTTTTAATTTAAAAGTACTTTGCAGAATACAGCATAATGAAATAGTAAGTAATACAGGTTAAAGATAAAGACTTATGTAGGAACTTATATAATAACATCCTAAACAACATCAAGCAACAAATCATATAAAAACAGTTAGTTAATATGTAAAAGATGAAGTTGAGATAACTTACCAAAATGTTGGGATGTAGCTAAAAGAGTTAACTACAATATCTCTCAAATAAACCTCTACTCTACACTCACATGACCACCACCCTGGTTCACACACTCATCATCTTCAGATTGGACTTTTGAAATAACTTCCTAATTTCACCTTTCTCTCTCATTGCTCTCCTCTCTAATTTATATTTCCATAGCTTCCAAAGAAATTATTCTGAAATTCAGCTCTGACTATGTCACCTCTCTATTCAAGAAATTTCAAGGATTTCTTTTACTTCAGGTTCACTTGTAAACTCCCTCATCCAAACCCCTTTTTTGTTGCTACTCATAGATCTCCAAAACCTGGACTCATCTAACCTTCTAAGCCTTATTACAATATTACACTCCTCCATGTACTCTACAGTATAGCCAAACTGACTTGCTCTTCTTCATATATGGCACTTTATGCCCCATCTCCATGCTTTTGCATGGACTATCTCCCATGCCTGAAATACACCCTCACTCTCACTTTCTTGAAATCTTTGATCTTCTTTAAGACGGCATAAATAACACCTTTTATGTAAAATCTTTCCTGGTTCCCCAGATGCTAGTGCCTTCTCAACTTCCCTATTAATGTAACCTTGTATTTGCTTTGTATGTTTCATCAAGACCCACTATACATAATTATATAAGAAGAAAACTGATAATTTAATGAAAATGGATGAAAAAATATAAAACAGTTAAATTAACAACACATGAAATGGAAATCTTAAATGACCCAATCTCAGAAAATGAAATTGATTTAGCCATAAAGGAACCATGAAAAGAAAAAACTCTTGGACCAAGCAGAACAAGTGAATTTTACCAAACATTTTTAAAAAAACAAATACCAAAGTTACAAAAATTATTTTTAAAACTTGAGAAGTAAAAAATGCTACCAAATTTTCTTAAGAATATAAAATCTTGTGTTTCTATGGAGAGAAAGAATGAAGGGGAAGGGGAATTATAGAGCACTGAATACTGATGCCAAAAAATTAAACAAAAAACTAAGGAAAAATACTATAGAAGTACATGCAAAAATTCATTCACTATGTCCAAATTGGATGTATGCCAAGAATATAAAGATAGATCAACCAAAGGGAGAATAATTAACAAAATAATTATATTCAATTAATGTTTTTAAAAAAACTCACCAAAGCTTAGACATGGAAATGTCATTTTTAATATGGTACAAAGTATACCCCCCCCCAAAAAAGGTAGCACTATTTGCAATGGGAAACTTTCCCAATAAATGAAAGAATGCCTCCTTTTCCCCCACTGTTATTTGAGATAGTGCTACAACAATAGCAATAAGAAAAAAAGAAAAAAATTAAAGGCATAAACTTTGTTCTAAAAAGGAGATAAAATTACTTGATTTGCAGAAAACATGATGATTCACTTAGAAAACCATAGGGAATCATCATGGAATCTAGTTGAGGTAATAACATTAGTGAAGTTACAGGATAGAAAATAAATATAATTGAAATCTACAGAAGCATATTAAGCACTTCCTATGTACAAATGAGGCAACTACATGAGAATGATTCTTTTTTATTTCCCTTGATTTTTTACTTTGATATTCTATCCTCAAAGCCCTACTACCAAAGGCAAATTCCTCAGACCAGTTCCAAAAGGAAGAACTGACGCTCAAGAAAGCTTGTTAAAAGTCAGTGAGACTTAAGGCCCAGGATTAGATGTATGTATTCTTATTATAAATTTCTTAAAGGAAAATGAACAAGTGAAAAAGACTTTCCTAAGATTGTATTACTTAAAGCAGGGATAAAAAATAATTCAACATCCCCACCCTCTTTTTATAAGTTACAATATCAGTTACTTCATCTTGAGGAGAGAATTCTGGTCATTTTTCTTTCTTTTTTTTATTATTAAGATTTCAACAAGAAGAAATGTTATCTATTCTCCAAATGAAGAGTTAGAGAATGGCACAAGAGAAGTGCAACTTGGAGGTGGGGGGAGACATCAAACTATTGGTTAATTACAGGGTCTTGCATTAAAACTATGAGAGATGACACAAATATTTAGGCTGATTCTTGCCCTAAGTTATAATTTCCTTTTTTTCATGTATTTGAGTCTTATTGGAGACTTTTTAACTGGGTGATATGTACTACCCGATTAGCTTCAGGGAATGTTCTGCTGTGTACATCCAGGTGTTAATGCCACATTTCAGGAAACTGAATTTGAAATAAAACTGGAATGTTTAAGCTGACATCTTCCCCAGTAATGATGGTAATCTTGAAAAAATTCCAAAGGATGACATTTATATATTACCAATTTTTTTCTCCAAATATGTCTATATTATCCATCCTCAAAAGGAAGAGATTTGTAATGAGTATATCTTAAATTTCGCTAATCCAAGTTTGCATGAACTTTTACATTTAAATGTAACTCCTCCCACAGAGACATTATTATGGAGACTTGGTGGAATAGGAATTTTAACATGAAGTTATAACATAGAATTTCCAAACTTTCAGTGATTTTGACCATGGAGGAACTTCCTTTTGGGCAAAAATCATGAAGCTAAGATACAGAGAAGCCAAATGTGGAGTGCCTGAATAAAGAGGAGACCATGAGCTACACTGGCACTCATATTTCTGCTGAAAAGTTGTCAGGAAACTAAGGGACTGGGTATTGTCCCTGCAACCAAGAGCAAGGATAGTAAGTAGAATTAAGACTTTATGTTATGGTATAGTATACATGGAGGCAGGGGTAGATGAAATCAGATGGGCCAATGAATCCAGACTGGAGAGGAAAGCAGATTGAAATGACTACAGTTGGTGAGACTGTTAGAATCTAGTCCACAGCACCACATTTACTCTATTTTCCTGTAGTGCTCTCCAATTACTTCACTTCCCATTTCCCCTCCAAATAGTGGGAGGAACAATGGACAGAATAAGAAATTTAATCCCCTTGGCTATAGTCATTGTGTCCTGCAAGTGGAAACCTATTTCTTTAAATGTTTATATGTTTCCATTTGATTTGAACCTGCTATTAGGGAATATAAACTTTATCACTTGTGTCCAAGCCTGTAAGTATGTAGTTTGGGATTAAGACATATAAAAGGCAACCCAAAAGAAAGAGACTATTTTCCTCATTTTCTTCCAAGGTTAGGATGATCTGTTTACAAACAGAATTTCTACAGTTATAATGATTTCCAAAATATCAGTACCCTAGTTAGCTTTTGAACCATGAAATTTAATGAGGAAATGAGCCAGTAGCAGGGAGCAGTAGAAGTTGCTATGTTTATTCGGATAATCATGCATCCTTCACACAATGAGCCAAACAGTCACCTAGTACCATCAAAACTACTTTGTTTCCAAATGGCTGAAAATAAGGGCTCTCTGGTACCTATAAATTGGGGAAAAATAGAAATCAAAAGGCCTGGGTTTGAGTCCTATCTGCATCACATAATAACTGTGATGTAGGGCTTTGAAAATTACTTTACTTCTCTGGACTTTGTTTTCTTCATCCATAAAATGAAGGCATTGAACTATATATGTCTTCTTAAGGCTCTGCCAATCTTCTGATATTAAAGATGACAGTAATTTTGTGGATTTAGGAAGTCAGTACAACTTTCTAAAACAGATTAGCTCAGTATAAAGAAAAACACCATAGACTATAAGGTAGAGGTTCAAGGTGTGAATCTTGTATCTTTTACTTACTATATGTCTTTGGGCAAATTTCTTCAGGTTTCTCTTAGATTTATTTCTTAGTTTCTATAAAAAGAAGGGATTTGGACTAGATGAGTATTGAGGTTTCTTTCTACTCTGATCCTCTATAGTTCTGTTATTCTAAGGACCTGTCTGGCTCTAATCATAAGTGTCTGTGACTTTGTAATCCTGTAAAGCTATCATCATAAAGGATGTGTATGTGTGTCTTTCAGGTAGAAAAGCAATCTTTGTGCAAAAATCATTTCCAGAAAACAAATACCACTGAAGGCAACCCATAATGTGTAGTGTGATTGAATGTTTTAAACCATGACTTGAAAGTAAAAACTCTATTATCTAGGGAATTCAATTTGATACTTTTATATTTGTGAATAAAATTAACTCTGGCATATGCTTGACTTAATTTATGGTTTTAGGAAAAATTCTGGGAATGGTTTAGTCCTGCATTCCTTATTCTTATTTTGTATTCAAATTATTTTCTCCCCTCTCCAGCCTATTATCTGCTCTGTTACCACATTAATCATCTTAAGGCACAGATTTGATGATGACCCTTTCCTACTCGATATATTCTTTTTTTATTAATTTATTTTCAGTTATCAACAATTGTTTCCACAAGCTTTTGAGTTTTAAATTTTCTTCCCCTCCCTCCCCAAGACAGCATGCAATCTGACATAGGCTATACATATACATTCCTATTAAATATATTTTCACATTAGTGATGTTGTAAGGAAGAATTAGAACCAATAGGAGGAACCACCAGAAAGAGGAAACAAAACAAAACAGAATAAAAAAATGGCAAATAGTATGATTCGATCTGCATTCAAACTCCATAGCTCTTTTTCTGGATGTGGATAGCATTTTCCAGCATGAGACTTTTGTAGATGTCTCAGATCCTTCAATTGCTGAAAAGGGCTAAGTCTGTCAAGGCTAGTCATTGCACAACATGGCTGTTACTGTGTACGATGTTCTCCTGGTTCTGCACACTTCACTCAGCATCAGTTCATACAAGTCTTTCCAGGTTTTTCTGAAGTCCACCTGCTCATCATTTCTTATAGCGTAATAGTGTTCCATTCATATACCACAACTTGTTCAGCCATTCCCCAACTGATGGGCATCTTCTCAATTTCCAATTCTTTGCCACCACAAAAAGAGCTGCTATGAATATTTTTGTACATGTGGGTGCTTTTCCCATTTTTATGATCTCTTCGGGATACAACCCTAGAAGTGCCATTGCTGGGTCAAAGGGTATGCACATTTTTATAGCCCTTTGGGCATAGTTCCAAATCACTCTCTGAAATGGTTGGATCATTTCACAACTCCACCAACAATGCATTAGTGTTCCAATTTTTCCACATTTTCCCCAACACCTATCATTATCCTGTTTTTTCATGTTGACCAATCTGATAGGTGTGACGTGGTACCTCAGAGTTGTTTTGATTTGCATTTTTCTAATCAATAGTGATTCAGAGCATTTTTTCATATGACTATAGATGACTTTAAGTTCATCTGAGAACTACCTGTTCATATCCTTTGACCATTTATCAATTGGGAAATGACTTGTATTCTTATAAATGTGATTTAATTCTCTATATATTTTAGAAATGAGGCCCTTATCAAGGCCACTGGTTGTACAAATTCTTTCCCACTTTTCTACTTCCCTCCTAATCTTGGTTGTATTGGCTTTATTTGTGCAAAAACTTTTCAATTTAATGTAATCAAAATTATCCATTTTGCATTTCATAATATTCTCTATCTTCTATTTGGTCATAAATTCTTCTGTTCTCCATAAATCTGATAGGTAAACTATTCCTTGCACTCCCAGTTTGCTTGTAGTATTAGCCTTTATATCTAAATCATGAACCCATTTTGACTTTATTTTGGTATATGGTGTGAGATTTTGGTCTATGCCTAGTTTCTGCCATACTCTTCTCCAGTTTTCCCAGCAGTTTTTGTCAAATAGTGAGTTCTTATCCCAGAAGCTGGGGTCTTTGGGTTTATCAAATAGTAGATTACTATGGTCATTGACTACTGTGTCTTGCATACCTAACCTATTCCACTAATCCATCACTCTATTTCTTAGCCAGTACCAAATAGGTGTGATGATTGCTGCTTTATAATGCAATTTAAGATCTGAAAGGGCTAGGCCACCTTTCCCTGCATTTCTTTTCATTAGTTCCCTTGATATTCTCTACCTTTTGTTATTCCAAATGAATCTTGTTATTATTTTTTCTAGCTCTATGAAACAATTTTTGGTAGTTTGATTAGTATGGCAGTGAATAAATAACTTAACTTAGGTAGAATTGTCATTTTTTATTATATTAGCCCAGCCTACCCATGAGCAACTGATGTTTTTCCAATTTTTTTAGATCTGATTTTATTTGAGTGAAAAGTGTTTTGTGATTAGACTTCAAATATTTTATAATGTCTATAGTAACTTTAAATGGAATTTCTCTTTCTATCTCTTGCTGTTGGGCTTTGTTGGTAATATATAGAAATGCCGATGATTTATGTGGGTTTATTTTATAGCCTTTGCTATAACTTTGCTAAAGTTGTTTATTATTTCAAGTAGTTTTTTATTTGATTCTCTAGGAATCTCTAAGTATATCATCATATCATCTGCAAAGAGTGATAGCTTTGTTTCTTCTTTGCCTATTCTAATACCTTCAATTTCTTTTTCTTCTCTTATTGTTAAAGCTAATGTTTCCAGTATGATATTGAACAACAGTGGTGATAATGGACATCCTTGTTTCACTTGTGATCTTATTGGAAATGCTTCTAGCTTATCCCCATTACATATGACGCTTGCTGAAGGTTTTAGGTAGATGTTACTTGTCATTTTAGGGAAGACTCCATTTATTCCTATACTCTCTAGTGTTTTTTTTTCAGCCAAAGACAAGGTTTATTAGAACATCCCTCATATTGGGCAGACTCTTAAGGAGTCTAAACATGGGTAAGCAGTGGCTAGATTATAAGAATCCCAGCCATGGCTATTTTATAATATTTTTTATAATTTTTTTTTAATCTAGCAGTGGCTAGATTAAGGTAGGAAAAACAATGGAGGGGAGATTGGGTGTAGCCACAATGAAAGGCCAGTTGATGGGATTATAGCCTCAGGCCAGAGATTTGGTCTTGTGGGAAAATCCAGGGTTTTTCCTTTCTGGGGCCCAGATCCCAACCCCATCATTCCCCCCTCAAACAAATGGGACCCAAATTCTTTCGGAGTAAGGGGCGAAGGTCTCAGCTTCTAAAACTGTTTCCTGCTGGCAAGGGGCATAGAGCTGTTCCTGCCTCAAGGGGGTCCTAAAGAGGAGGTAGACTGGAACTGAGCACAGGCTGCATCTAGGGAATGATGGGGGACATTGGCTGGTACTTGCTGTTTGCTACCAACTGTAGGTGAATGGCCAGTAGTCTGGAAAACACAAATCTGACAGAAAAAAAAAACTTCAGGGCCCAAATGACAGGATAAAACATCCTTAGCTCTGTTTGGATTCAGATAATTCAGTTTTCCAACCATGCTGCATCAAATCCACCTCATAGCCAGACTCAGGAATAGTCAGGTGGGTAACATTCCCTTTCAAAGGAACATAATGGGGAAACTGAGCCAGGAGGATCCCATCTTAGACTGAGGCTAAAATTGTCCTCTCAAGCTTTTCCCAATGCTGACTTCCCACCAGTATCATGTTCTCTGAGTAGCTTGTGGCATTTCTCTCAGATGGTGGATTATTGATTATCGATGGATTATGACCCATCAGACAACTCAAAATAAAATCTTATGAGCTTTTACCTCAAACAGTAAGTTTTACTAATCACAGCTTAGGAAAAACTTTTCCAGGATTTATATCTCAAACTTAAATTTGTCCTGGTATAAAAAGTCAATCATTAGAGATGTCTATACACTTGCAAATTCTCAGCAAGCCATACATAACCCAAACAAACTTTTTGGCTAGCTTACACATTAAAACAATAACCAACAATAGCTAAATTATTTTATCAGTAACCAAATTATGAAAAGTTGCTTGACATAACTGATACAGAAAGTTCACCAATTTGAAACTTGAAACAAATCCATTACCAACCAGGTGATTTCAGTTTTGTTAAATGCACTTCCAAATTACTTTACACAGAGAATTAACATCTCATCGTTAACAGTTAAAACTATAAATTTAAAAGAGCATGCTTACCGTAGTTCAGAGGTCAGCTTCTTTACCTTGAGCAGGATGTGCTGAACCTGGATGATGCTTCCAAGCAAAAGTTGCCCTAGGGCCCAAGGCCATTGCCAGGGAGGCCCATGCTGCTGCCCCTTCCCCCTCCTTCCTTTCCCAGGTGGGGGAGGATGAAATCAAAGGTGAGAGGTAACCCCTCTCCTATGAGATGCAAAAATTTTAAATAAAATAGCCTCATAACCGTCTGCCAGAAAAGTACCTCCAAGCCTTGGTGCTTGCAGAGCCACCCCAACTGCAGAGCAAGAAAGGAGGTGGGGGGGAGGCTTACCTACCTTCTAGTCTTGGCTAGAGAAGAACTTGGGGTTAGGCAGTTTCCCCATATGGGTCACCAAAATGATGCGGTTTAGGGGTTCAGGTGTGCTGGGGCCCCAAAATCACAACATGCAGGTCCTACCTGAAAGAATTTGACCCAACCCTTCTTTCAGCCAAAGACAAGGTTTGTTAGACCATCCTTCATATTGGGCAGACTCTTAAGGAGTCTAAACATGGGTAAGCAGTGGCTAGATTACAAGAATCCCAGCTGTGGCTAGATTATAAGAATCTAAGCCTTCAGTGTTTTTAATAGGAATGGGTGTTGGATTTTGGTTCTGCAACTATTGAGATGATCATGTGGTTTCTGTTAGTTTTGTTATAGATATGATCAATTATGCTGATAATTTTCCTAATATTGAACCAGCCCTGCATTCCTGGTATAAATCCTACCTGGTCATAGTGTATTATTCTCATGATAAATTGCTGAAATCTCTTTGCTAATATTTTATTTAAAATTTTTGCATCTATATTCATTAGGGAAATTGGTCTGTAATTTTCTTTCTCTGTTTTGACTCTTCCCAGTTTAGGTATCAGCACCATATTTGTATCATAAAAAGAATTTGGTAAGACTCTTTCTTTGCTTATTTTCCCAAATAATCGATACAATATTAGAATTAATTGTTCTTTAAATGTTTGATAGAATTCATTTGTAAATTCATCTGCCCTGGAGATTTTTTCCTAGGGAGTTCATCAATGGCTTGTTCAATTTCTTTTTCTGAGATGGGGTTATTTAAGTATTTTACTTCCTCTTCTGTTAATCCGGGCAATTTATATTTTTGTAAGTATTCATCTATTTCACTAAGATTGTCAAATTTATTGGCATACAGTTGGACAAAATAGTCCCTAATTCTTGTTTTATTTTTGTCTTCATTGGTGGTGAATTCACCCTTTTCGTTTTTTCTACTGGTAATTTGGTTTCCTTTTTTTTTTAATTAAATTAACCAAAAGTTTATCTATTTTATTGGTTTTTTCATAAAACCAGCTCTTAGTTTTATTTATTAGCTCAATAGTTTTCTTAAAGGGGGCAGCTAGGTGGCACAGTGGATAGAGCACCAGCCCTGTAGTCAGGAGGACTTGAGCTCAAATCTGGCCTCAGACCAAACACAACACTTACTAGCTGTATGACCCTGGGCAAGTCACTTAATCCCAATTGCCTAAAAAAATATAGCCAATCCAATAGTTTTCTTAATTTCAGTTTTATTCATCTCTCCTTTGGTTTTCAATATTTCTAATTTGGTATTTAATTGAAGATTTTTAAGTTGTTCTTTTTCTATTTTTTTTTTGTTTCATGCCCAATTCATTGTTCTCCTCTTTCTCTATTTTATTCATGTAAGCATTTAGAGACATAAAACTTCCTCTAAGAACTGCTTTCATTGCATCCCATTAATTTTTGGTATGCTGTCTCATTATTTTTATTCTCCTGAATGAAGTTATTGATTGTTTTTTATGATTTGTTGTTTGACCCATTCATTTTTTAGGATTAGATTATTTAGTTTCCAATTATTTTTTAATCTTTCTGTGGCCCTTTATTACATATAATTTTTATTGCATCATGATCTGAAAAGGATGCATTTAATATTTCTGCCTTTCTGCATTGGATTGTGAGGTTTTTATGCCCTAGTAAATGGTCAATTTTTGTGTATGGGCCACGTACCGCCTAGAAAAAAGTATATTCTTTTCTAACCCCATTCAATTTTCTCCAGAGGTCTACCATACCTAACTTTTCTAAAATTCTATTCACCTCCTTAACTTCTTTCTTGTTTATTTTGTGGTTTAATTTATCTAGTTCAGAGGGGGGTAGGTTGAGTTTCCCCCACTAGTATAGTTTTGCTGTCTATTTCTTCCTGTAACTCCCTGAACTTCTCCTCTAAAAATCTGGGATGCTATACCATTTGGTACTTATATGTTTAGTAATGCTATAACTTCATTTTCTATGGTGCCTTTTAGCAGGATGTAGTTTCCTTCCTTATCTCTTTTGATAAGATCTATTTTTGCTTTTGCTTTGTCTGATATCAGGATTGCTATCCCTGCTTTTTTTACTTCAGCTAAAGCATAATATATTTTACTTCAGCCTTTTACCTTTACCCTGTGTGTGTCCCTCTGTTTCAAATGTGTTTCCTGTAAACAACACATTGTAGGATTATGGTTTTTAATCCATTCTGCTATCTGCTTCCATTTTATGGGAGAGTTTATCCCATTCACATTCACAGTTATGATTACCATCTGTGTCTTTCTCTCCATCCTATTTCTCCCCTGTTTATGCTTTTCTTTCTCCCTTCTCCCCTTCCCTCCTCACTAGTGTTTTGCTTTTGACCACTGCCTCTCTCAGTCCCACCTCCCTTCCATAAACCCCCTCCCCTTTCATCTTTACTACTTCTTCCCTCCCTTCTATCTCCCTCCCTTTTCTTTCCCCTTTTCCCTCCTACTGACTATAGGTGCAAGTTAGATTTCTACACCTAATTGATTATGTTATTTCCTCCTTGAGCCAAATCCAATGAAAGTAAGGCTCAAACAATGCTCATCTCCCTCCCTTCTTTCCCTCTATTATAATAAGTTTTTGTGCCTTTTCCTGTAATGTAATTTGCCCTTGTATGTCTCTTCCTTTCTTTTTCTCCCAGTACATTCCCTTAGTTAGATCAGATTAATCCACTTACTTAGATCCATGTAACCCACTTGATTAGATTTTTTTTATCATTACATCAAAGTCAACTTATACTCACCCCGTTATGTATACCCCTTTAAAATGGTGTAATAACAATACAGTTCTCAACAGTTACAGGTATTATCTCCCATTGTAGGGATGTAAACAATTTGCCTTTATTAATAACATGTTGTTTTTTTCTGTCCTGTTTATCTTTTTATGTCTCTCTTGAATCTTGTATTTGAAGATCAAATTTTCTGTTGAGCTCTGATCTTTTTATTTTTTTATTTTTTTATTTTTTGGCTAGGCAATGGGGTTAAGTGACTTGCCCAGGGTCACACAGTTAGTAAGTGTTATGTGTCTGAGGCTGGATTTGAACTCAGGTCCTCCTGAATCCAGGGCCAGTGCTCTATCCACTGTTCCACCTAGCTGTCCCAAGCTCTGATCTTTTTATCAGGAAGGTTTGGAAGTCCCCTATTTTCTTGAATGTCCATCTCTTCCCCTGAAAGATTATGCTCATTTTCACTAGGTAGTTGATCCTTGGTTGTAATCCAAGCTCCTTAGTTGCAGAATATCATATTCCATGCCCTACAATCTTTTAATGTAGAAGCTGCAAGGTCCTATGTAATCCTGACTGTGGTTCCATGATATTTAAATTGTTTCTTTCTGGCTGCTTGCAGTATTTTCTCTTCGACCTGGTAATTTTGGAATTTGGCTACTATATTCCTTGGCATTTTTCATTTGGTATCTCTTTTAGGAGGTGATTGGTAGATTCTTTCTATGGCTATTTTACCCTCTGGTTTTAAGACCTCAGTGCAGTTTTCCTTCATGATTTCCTAAAAGATGCTGTCCAGGATCTTTTTCTCATCGTGATTTTCAGGTAGACCAATAATTTTTAAATTGTCTCTCCTGGATTGATTTTCTAGGTCAGTTGTTTTACCAATGAGGTATTTTATGTTTTCATCTATTTTTTCATTCTTTTGTTTCTGTTTGACTGATTCTCATTTTCTCATAGAGTCATTAACTTCCATTTGCCCAATTCTAATTTTGTTTGTTTGTTTGTGGTTGGTTGGTTGGGTTTTTTTCCTAGGTGATAGGGTTAAGGGACTTGTCCAGGGTCACACAACTAGTAAGTGTTATGTGTCTGAGGCAAGATTTGAACTCAGGTCCTCCTGAATCCAGGGCCGGTGCTCTATCCACTGCACCACCTAGCTGCCTCTGCCCAATTGTAATTTTTAACAAATTGTTTTCTTCTATTAAATTTTGTACCTCCTTTTCCATTTGGCCCATTTTATTTTTTAAGGAATTCTTCTTCCTAGTGAGTTTTGTGTCTCCTTTTCTGTTTGGCCAATTCTGCTTTTTAAGCAGTTGTTTTCTTCAGTTAATTTTTGTCCTTCCTTTTTCAAGCTATTGACTCTCTCTTGCATACCTCTCATTTCTTTTCCCAATTTTTCTTCTACCTCTCTTATTTGACTTTTAAAATTTTTCTTGAGCCTTTCAAGAAGGCTTTTTGGGCTTCAGACCAGTTCATATTCCCTTTTGAGGTTCCAGATGCGGGTTTGTTGACAATCTTGTCCTCTTCAGAATTTCTGCCTTGATCTTCACTGTTCCCATAATAAGAATCTATAGTATGTTTCTTTTTGCTCATAGTGTTTGCTTATTTCCTGGCCTTTAAAATGATTGAGTTCTCCTGCTGGGGAGCAGGGGGCACTGACCCAAGCTTCTTGTGTTGGGAGCCTGGGGCCTGGTCAGTGGCTTTGTGTGCTGCAACCTTTGATGCTGGCAGTTGGAGGCTGTAGGGTTCTCATAACTTACCTGTATTTGGGGTGGAATCAGCAACACTAGAACTCCAGGGGTAGGATTAGATAGTCTGGCCCCTGGAGGTTGCCTGCTCACCTGGGCCTTTCCTGGCACTTTCTTTGGCTCCTTTCAGATGGATGTTTCGCTGCTGCAGGATGTTTCTCCGCCTAGGGCTTTCCGCCTTGGAGTTGCACTTCCCAGAGTTTTGCTGAGGCATTGGGAGACTTGGCTTCTGTAGAAGGCCGTGGAATGTAGTGGTTTTCCAAGCTGTTTTCCACTGGTTCCCCTGCCCATCTTGAGGCACTCAGAGGTCCTGGTGTTGGTGCTTGCCTGCTCTACCACCTGGGGTTCAGGATCTTCCCCTAGTATGCTGAGGTGAGGCTTTCTGCTAGCTTGCTGGGATCCCTCCTGTTCTATACTCTCCCCTTCCCCAGGGCAAGAGGGGCCTTTCCCATTAATCCTTCAAGCTTCCTGGGCTACCAGACTGCTGCATCCCATCTTTCTTCTAGTTTAGCTGTTCCAGGGTTTTTCCTGGGGTGGTATTTTCTGGACTTTCAGAGGTTAATAGGAGACAGTGAGAGTGACTCACTTCTTACTCCACCATCTTGGCTCCCAGAATCAGAATTCTCAAATATATTCAAAAGTTCCATGTTGCTCCTAATAAACAAAAAAAAACAAAAACCTCTTTAGCCTATAATTTAAAGCTGTCTACAAACTGGCTTCTACACACCTTTCTAGATATATATTACTCCTATTCATGCATTCTAAGTTCCAACTGAATTGGACTGCTAGTTCTTCCCTGAACTTGGTATTTCATCTTTCATCATCATAATTTTAAACCAACTGTGCTCCATACTTGGAATATACTTCTCCTCATCTCTTTATCTTCTCAAAGGCTCAACTCAGGTACCAATTCCTATATGAATCCTGACCACCCCAGTTATTTGTGTTTGCTCTGCCTACAAATTACATCCTATTTACTTAGTTGTATAAATGTTTCTTGCAATAGATTTTTGATCATTTTTGTTCTGAACTCAGCAAACATCAAATAAAGTTAGCATTTCCAGAGGATTGTATACAAACTGCAAATTTCTGTTATGTAGAGCTTGTTTTTCTTTTTAAGAATACAATAAATTCAACCTGTAATTTTCAAGGTTGTACTGATTATTTCTGATTTTTTTTGGCCTCCCTTCTTTTTTCTTCTGTGTATTTAAAAATGCTTCAATTATCTTTTTATCTTTCTATTCTTTTCTATCTTTCTTTCCTTCCTTTCTTTTATTTTCTTTTGTTTTCTTTCTTTCTTTTTTTTGTTTTTTTTGGGGTTTTTTTTTTACAACTCTATCCCTGGCTTCTCTCTCACTCTCACCCCCATTGGAAAAAAAGAAAAGAAAAATGAAAACTTTGTAACAATATATATAGCCAAGCAAAACTAATTCTCACATTGGCCACATCCAAAAAAGTGTATATTTCATTCTACATTTTGAATACATCATCTGTCTATCAGGAGGTAGATAAAATGTTTTGTCATTTACTTTCTGGATCATTGCATTAATTAGTAATCTTGTTTTTCAAAATTAATTTTCTTTATAATGTTATTGTTCCCACATAAAATGTTCTCCTGGTTCTGATCAATTCAATATGCCTCTCTGAGCATAAGTCTCCTCAGATTTCTCTGAAACTGTTGCTTTCATCATTCTTTTTGGCACATTAATATTCTATTATATTCAAATACCATAATTTGTTCTGCCATTCCCCAGTTGGTGGACACTTAGTTTCTAGTTATTCCCCACTACCAAAAAAAAGCTTCTATAAATGTTTTGTGAATGTTGGTCCTTTTCCTCTTTCTTTGGTCTCCTTAGTACCAGCACTAAGTCTAATACTGGCATCAATGGGTATGCACATTTTAGGGACTATGCAGACATGGTTCCAAATTACTTTCTGGAGCAAAATTCACTTTTCTCCAAAAGTGCATTAATATGCCTATCTTGCTATAGTCTCTCCAACAACTGTCATTTTCCATTTTATATCAACTTTGCCAATACAATGACATCCCTCCAATAAAAATGTAAGCTCCTTGAAATCAGGAATTAATTCATTTTTTGTCTTTGTGTCTCTAGCTCCCACCACAGATTATAAAGTAATCTAATAAATGCTATTAGAAACATTTAAAGTCTCTCTAAGAGCTCACAAGCCATTCGTTTAATAATGTATTCTAGGATATTACTAGGAATAGAAGTCAAATTTACTGATGCACATTTCATAGAGTTCACCTTTTCCTCCCCCCCCTTTTAGAAAATGAGTATATTTGTCCTCCAGGCTTATGACACTTTGCAATTTACAAAGAATTTTTCAGAGACAAGTGGTTCAGCAGTCACATCTATGTAAGCAGCTACATGGCACAGTAACTAGATTGTTGGACTTGAAGTCAGGAAAACCTGAAGTCAGATCTTCCCTTTAACACTTAGCTGCTGAGTGATCTATCCAAGTCATTTCATTTCTCTTAGTATCAGTTTTCTCATCTGAAAATGGGGATGAAAATAGTATCTACCTCAGAGAGCTGTTGGGAAGATCAAATGAGATAATACATGTAAAACATTTTCTAAAACTCAAAGACTGAAACAAATGCTTGTCATTTTTATCATCATATACTTCTTCTTTCAGTATCCTAGGAGGAGGTCCTAGTTATTTGAACTCATTTAGAGCTATATGCAGCCTGATCATCTTCTTACTTTTAGAGAGTTTCCACTACCTGCTAACCATTTTTTCTCAGTTTTCTAGTCCATTTTTCTTGATACAAAAAGCAAAAGCAATGAAAAATTGAAAAATTTAGTCTTCTCACCATTCTTCTTTTACCATTGTTCACAATACTCACAATACACAATATCCTTTCCAGTTAGCATTCTATTAACTTAAGTATTTATAGATCTTGATTATATGTTTTGTTATAGGAGATGGCTTTTATTTGAAGATAGGGAGATTTATGTGAGGTTGGAAGGGTAGTGATAATGCAATTAAGAAAGCAGAAAAGAATTAAAAGAGTGCTAATGGAAACTTTTCTTAAAAGCACAAAATAGAGAAGGAAGTTCAAAAGGGGACTGTGACAAATAGGGTAGTGCTGGTACTATCATTCTAAATATTTATTTTTAAAAATCATACAGTAAGTAATACTGCATGGTTTTATATGCAACTCTCTGTTATTCTTTGTCTATAGAAATATTCACATGTAGGCATTTGTCAAGGTCATAATAAAATATTTTTAATTAAGTGTTTATAAAACAACTGCTATTTTCCAAATTGGTCTATAGGTTCCTAATACTTTAGTAAACTTAATTATTACACTAAAATTCTTATCCATAGCACTAAAATGTAACGATCAATCTCTTTGCCAGTAACTCTTCATGGTTCCTTTGCCTTGGGATTTTTGCCTCTTATTATTCCTAAGAGGAGGACTTTAATTTAAAAAAAAAGCCATCACCTCATCAGCTCTGCACTGAAGTTATCTAATGCTTGGGGCTACAGTACAATGTTCTGACAGCTTCCTTTAACTTTATTGTAAAGGGACAATGTCACAAGGCAACCATAAAAATGAATAATAGCAAATGAAGAAATATCTGCTTCACACAGAGGCTTCCTACAATTAGTACTATGGCTAAAGAATGTATGCGGTTTGGAGTTAGGAACACTATTTTCCCAGAGAAAAATATATTTCTACCAATTGCTGCAGGGCCTGAAAGCCATAGTGATAACTACTTACTTCAAAGTATCATTGTAAAGAAAATGCTTTCTAAACATTATAGATCTAAAGAAGTGTGAGCTATCATTATTGTAGTATTATCTTGTACTTCTCCTCTGTTTACCTTGCACTAATCCCTTTACATTACTCATTATTTATCTTATGTTTACCTATCTACTTATATGTTGTCTTCCCCATTAAAATGTAAACTCCTTGAGATCAAGGGCCACTTTTACCTCTAGCACTAAGCACATGGTAAGCATGTAATAAATGTTGATTCTTTTCATTTTTTGTGGTCCTGGGACAAGTCCTATTCTGCTATTGTTGTTTTATATTTAATATTCTGTGGGCTATTGTGCAACATGGATAAAATGGCTGCCTTTTCCAATTTTTGAGATGTAAAGCCATCTTCTATAGACTCACTGAAATAGCTTTAGGACAACTCCAGAACAATAGTGCCTGCCTCTTTCTATTACTATAGGGCTTGATTTCTTCCACTAAGTCTTTATATTTTGAAAGCTTTATATTCCATGTAGTTTGGAGTTATGAGTGTGCAGTAGGCCAACTTGATAAAAAAAAAAATGTTCTTTCTAGGCATGGAGGTACATATCTGTACTTGTTACCAGGGAATCTAAGACTTGTGGATTGTTTGAGTTTAGGAGTTCTAAGCTGAAGTAAAGCTAAAGCTAATGGGATGTTGGCACTAAGTCTAACACCAATATGATGATTCTACATAAGTGGAGGGCTACCAAGTAACCCAAAGAGATAAGGATCGGGCCAGGTCCAAAAAAAAGCAGGTTAAAACCTCTGTGCTGATCAGTATTAGGATTGAGTCTGTGTGTGGCCACTACTTACAGCACAAGCAAGATACACAGATCTGATCTCTAAAAATAAAAAAAAAATTTAAATGTTTGTAGATCAATGTCATGCCTAGGAAGTTGTGGCTAACAGTTCTGCCTGAAATAATATGGACAATGGTTCTTTCTGTAATGATGCTCTAGTTCCAATACAGTTCATTTGCTGAATTCTTGAGGATGTTTTAGGGATTTCTCATCTGTTAGTTTATAAAGTAAACCTATTTTCTAATGTATAATTCTGGCCACCAGTTGTTGTTTTTCCATGAAACTGGTAGGTGGAACTTGAAGTGATATGTTGTATAGTTTTTATCCTTCATTGTAAATATGCATGTCGGTAAAGTCAGGTTTCTGATTTTTTTATAGCAATAACCTAGGCTTGAATAGCCATCATAAAGCATTCTATTTCTATAAAAAATATGAATGGTTAAGCCATTTGTTTGATTCTACTTTATTAATATATTGTTGGTTAAATTCATATTGATAGTGCTTATAGAATGCCTTTCAATTCCACTCTTGGCACATAGTAAGTGCTTAATAAATGTTTTTTATTCATTAACATTTGGATCATATAGTGGACACCATCTGGAGGAAATCACTTTAGATTATATTTTTAAAATCCAGGGGTATATATCTGTTGCCATGCCTTACTACTACTTTGTGAAATTTAAGTTGTGAAATTTGCATTAGTTATTTGTTCTGGGAGTATTTCTTTAAATTTTTTTCTCTAAAATGTTTATCATGGCTCTGAACATCTATTTGAGGAAGAAATGTTAATTTTTCTATAACATCATTGAGTCGATGATTTCTATACTTCATTAGCATTTCATAAGTTCCCATTTGGACACCCTCTAGATCGAATATCATCCAATATACCATGCTAAAAGCATATGTCAAAGCTGAAATTTTGTGCAGATGTGAATTGCTCTAAAAAAGTTATTCCCATTAAGCTCTGATTTCAGAATGCCACATAGTCTCTGAAGAGGTTCAGCTTCAGCTTTTCCTTTCATAGCCTTATGTCCAATCTGTCTTGTGTGGAGAAGACCATGGTGTTTATAATTATTATCTTCATTCACTGGTTTAATTGGACCTCCAGAGTCAAGTTCAAAGTCTTCAGTCCTTATTCATCCTTAGCATTCACTAAGATGTTTACACTTATTGAGGCCAAATGGCATTTTTATTTTAATGGAGAAAGTTTCCATGAGATAAACCAACTTTGTAATGTGCTTTTCAGTGTACTCATGTAACTTGATGTCATCCATGCACTTCATGTGATTCATAAGATATTTTGGAATAATTCCCTGCTTGACTTGAAAGCCATACGCAGTTCTATTCAAGAATGATGATAGTGAATTTACAACTACACAGAACTTATACAGTCTCCCTGGGAAATGCCACATTTTACATCAAATGTCTTTGAGATGACTGTTTGGGTGGTGTGTTTTAAATAGAGAATAGTTTTTCATGTAGACATCAAATATTTTGGTGTTGTCACTATGACTGGATCTATTTTATGTATTTGCAATACGTTACTAAGCCATGAGATTAGTTCTGAATCAAAGGCTTTACTATAGTCCATAAAGGTAGATTAAGTGTTACAGTGCTTTCAGGCAGCTTGTTCAATCAATAATCTCTCAATAGATAATGAGTAGTTCTTTTCGGTCTTGGGACTTTAAGCACACCCTTTTTGGTACTTAGTCAATACATTGTTTTCTTATGAGTGTTCTCTGATTTTTTTTTATTTATACAATGTTTTGTATAAAGAATGTAAGTACATAATTAGCATGTGTTTGGATGAACCACTGGTTTTCTCCTCTTTAGGTTATAAATATGTGATGACTTTTGTTAAGAAAGATAAAATTAGGTATGAGTCAGAGGAACTGATAAAGTGCTTTGCTAGTAATTCATGCGCTGCTATGGAATACTATAGATCTCATCTTGACCTGCCACTTTCTAGTTTTGCTGAGAAACTATATACTCAGTTACCTCCCTTGATATAAATCCCTTGAATTGTTTCTTTTGTTCTTTATACTGCTTTAACTTCTTATATCACTTTAACCTTTTGGTGTTCACTTTCAATTATTGGATTTTTAATTTGTTGTCTTCTGAATTCTATTCCATCTGTTTCTTTTTTGTTGCCTTTAATCATGTAATATTGGTGTTCAAGTTTCCTATTATATGCACTGGCTAGATAGTGATGTCATTTCCCAATGATTTCCCCAAGGTTTTAAGCTTGCTACCACTGCTACTGGCTCTGCCCCTGACTCTCCATTCTTATCTACCTAGCAGACTTCTCACCCTGAAAGATGCCTCTGCACCTCTGATAGCCTCACCCCCTCTCCTCCAGTTGGGAAATATCTCCCCCAAAGCTCTATTTGAGTAAGTGCCCAAGTCAACCATGCTCACTTCTCTCCCAGATGTGCTTCTGGCTCTTTGCATTTTCCCATCTCCATCCCAGCAACCTTCCCCTTCTGGAAGATGCATCTTCCCCAGAAGTTTTCTTATCCTGGAAGAAGCCTCCATTTCTGCTGCCCCCTCCTATCGTTCATGAAGTGGTCCTCATTGCTCCATTTGAGGAAGTGCTCAAGCCAACCATGTTTATTACTCTCCTAGCTAGGCTCCTGATTCTCTGGACTTCTCCACCTTGTCCCCTACCATGGTTACCTTATTTCCCTTCCCACAGACCTCATCACCCCATGATTTTCAGCTTCCTTTTCCATGTTATCTTCTCCCTTTAGAAAATACTCTTCTTGGGTAAAGGAACTAATTTTTTTGCTTATGTATGTATTCTCAGTAATTTAGCACAGTGTCAAGCACGTAGTCAGTGCTTAACAAATGCTTTATTTATCCTTATCTATCTGTGATGTAACAATGCCTATTTTTAGGAATATTCCTCGATAGCTCTTTCTTTCTATAGTCCATACCATATGGCATATACAGTTGTGTGCAGGTGTTACAGTATTTTTAAACTCTTTGTCAAACACTGTGTGAAAGAATGTGTTCATTCATGATGGCTATAGCAAATATTACTTTTAATAATTACTCTGCTTTGGTATTGTTGGTTTAATAGTTGAATTCATGCTATCAAACTTTAAAAGAGCCTTTTTGAAATTACATTCAAATTTAACCATCTTTTTCAAAATCATTTGCTTTAACATTATTTTTTCCACTTTCTTTCCCACCTACCTTCCCTCTACAAAAAAAAAAAATCATTGTAAATACAACTATGAAAGACTTAAGTACCCTGATCAACATAATGACCAATTATCCTTTTCATTATTAAGTAGCACTTCTGGAGCTTTTAAGTGTGTATTTTCAATGCCTTTGAATTCTTCAGCTTTTCCCTCTTCTGCTTTAGTAACTACTCATTCTCTCCATTTCATCTAATCTGAGTTGATGAATGAAGTAACTTTTGAAGTAATGATTGCCCTGCCTTATTGTTCTCTACATTGGACCTAACGTGGCCCAATGGATAGAGTTCCTGCTTTGCAGACAGGAGGACATGAGTTCAAATCCAACCTCCAATGCTTGACACTAGCTGTGTGACCCTGGGCAAGTCACTTAACCCCAATTGCCTCACCAAAAAAAAAAGGAAAAAAAATACATTGGACCTAAGGATATTGCTGATAAAAAGCATTGTGAAGTTCTTAACTAAATTTGGCCAAAAAAGTTTGTTTTCAATTTTGTTTTTATGCAGTACCAGAACAAAATAAAAGCATTCACATCTTTGTCTTGTTTCATGAACACTCATGACTTACCCAACCACAATGGCCAATGTCATTTGTATCAAATTCTTTCTATCAGGTAAGGTTTTGGTATTTCTAATTTGTTCTAATGTGTTTCCCTCTGATGATACCAGAACATGATGGAATGCCACTTGCTCCACTGTTACTCATGTCAAACTAATCACCACCATGGTTTCAAATAGGGGCAATCTGCAACACTGATCTGCTCTGTTAATTTCTTAGATTTACAGGAGTAGCTCCATCAGTCATTGGTATCATTGGAACCCATTTAGCATTTCAGATTGCTTTTGAGCCCTTTATAGCTACTAAACTGGGACACAGGGGTCCCACTCTGCAACACCCTGGCTATCATTTCCTTACTTTGGCACTTCCCTCCAATTCACGATATGGTCGATAGATTGTGTTTTAAAGAACATTAATATGATTATTATTTATCTCATTGTTTGACATCATTTAATGGAGTTGAAGTAAAATAGCCCTGGGACAAGACACTATCATACTTTTTTTTCAATTTTTTTTATTCAATGTTCTCTAGATTCTTAAACAGGTAGATAAAATAACTGTTTTGTAGCTGAATAAAAGGATTAAGATATAAGCTCATCCTCTGAGGGCTGACTGAAAGTATCTTCAGCACAGCTCTAACAATTGAGAATTATAATTATCGTTTTTTATGTCATTCTCATCTTGACAGAGTTTAGATACAAATGGTTCAAGGACAAGTTGCTATCCCATTATTTTATGTTTAGTATTGTACAGACAATTGTTCAGGTGGATAAAATGACTGTTTTTGGTAATTGAATAAAAGCATGGAGATGTAAGGTCACCATCTGTATAGTCACTGAAAGTATCTTCAGAATAAATCCAATAGTAGGAAGGACAATAGAGATGACTTGTACCTCACTCTGTTTCCCCATGATTTTTATTTCTTCAGCCAGATTTTTATATATGAAACATTTCATTCAAAGTAGGTTGGAGATTATTAGCACTTGGATGGACAATATCTATTATAAACATTTCCAAGTTTTTATGCAACATGAGTATTATGTCATCAAATGGTAGAAAGTAGTTTAGACTTTGATAACAGCCTAGTTTCAGGTGACACAGTTGATAGAACTCTAGGCCCAGAGTCAAGAAGACCTGAGTTCAGATCTGTTCTCAGACACATGTTGTATGATCCTAGGCAACTCACTTAACCTCTGCCTGCCTTAGTTTCCCCAAATGTAAAATGGGGATAACAATAGCACCTATATCCCAGGGTTGTTTTGAGAATAAAATGAAATATTATCTGTAAAATATTAGCACAGCCTTATACATAGTAGGTGCTTAATAAATGTTTATTGCTTTCCCTTCTCCCTCTCTCCCCCCTATAATTTATTGGTCAAATTCTTTAGAATGTTCTGAGGTCTGTATTTATATTATGAGGACTTGTTATCTTCTAGTCTATGAAAGATAGCCAGATTCTGCAGTATAATTCTAGGCACCAGTTCATGTCTTGCTAGGTGTTTGGAAAGGGCTAACTTTTTACAGCCTGCAGTGATATGTTATGCTATTTCCACCATTTCCTTAAATAATCCACATTGATCACCAGGACTTAGCTCCTTAATGATAACACTTTTGCGGTTTCTTGTGGCAGTGAAGTACTCCTAAATTACCTTCACAAACCCGTCCCCACTCACACAGACATGCAAAATCATACACTTAGTCATTTGTTTTTCTTTGTTGATGTATGGCTGAGTTCATGACAATATCACTTGTGGAGGGCCTTTTAATTCTATTCCTGGATTTAAGTTGCTTCATAGACTTTTGCTTTTTATCACGTGCTTATTGTCACTCATTTTCTTATTAGATATAATTTCTGGAGTTGGCATTAAATGAAGATTTTCAACTGTTTCAGAGTCCTCAAAATTGTCTTCTTCAGATTTTAGTAGTTCCTCTATTTCATCTCTTATTTCATCAAATCTAGGCTTAGTTATGAAGGATAAAATAATAATAATTGCCATGCATTGGTTAACAAAAGATTGTTTTGTGACTTAGAGATGAGAGTATTGTTGACAAAAAAAATCTATATGAAGTAATCTATTACCATCAACAAGAACAATAATCCAACTTTGATGTAAGGGAGTAGGCTTACATAGTCCACTCATAACCTGTGCCAAGGTGTGATTTGTTGTTGCTTTCCCAAGGACTCAAGGCAAATTGGTCATCTCTGGCATAACCCAAACATCCTCCCTCCTCAGAAATAGAGGCAGGGCCTTTCCATAATACCTTATTTGCCTTTGGGCCAACCTGCAATCCATCAATACCCCCTTCTGGGCCATTCCTGTCTTATCTTCAGTATTACCTTTGGGAAGAATCTCTTTATTGTCACAGTCATGTGGCCTCTATCTATTACTTTAACTTCGTCCTCAACCTAATCCCACCATCTCCATCTATTTTTCATAATCTTCACTGTACCCTCCCCTTCCATGTCCACATTTCCAGTACTGTTTCAATATTTGACTATCCAGAGGCTAATTTGTCTCAAAAAAAGTGTCCTGTAGGAACTACATACATCATCTTTTAAAAAAAAAAGGATTTGTTTATAGAAATTATTTTAAATCTTGCTTTTCATATTTGTCCCATTGATATTTTCTGTCACCTAATCAGTCAATAGGCAGAAGTCCCCAATTAATTCCCTCAACAAATTCCATTGCATTCGGGATACAAGTCTCAAGTTGTCTGCTTGCCTGTGTGCTCAACTTGAAAGTCCATAACAGATGCCTCTAGATATCCCCCACAGAAAAAAAAATAAGATCAAATTATGTGCCACTCTAAATAGATGGCACTCCATTAATGTTGTCATTGACAATCAATTTCATATCTAAATGTTGAAATCTCTCCATTTAGAGTAGTTTCTATCCTACTTTCTATTATATGCTAACTTGTCCATCAGTTCTATTTTGACCAATTTGTGTTGTAATTTCAATTCATGGAACCACAATAAAAATATATGCCACATCTATATTGCTTTTATAATAATTAGATTTGGGGATTGAAATCTCACTGGCCAGGCATAAGAATGAAAGCTAGTTGAAATTATATAGTCTTGAATCCAATTTTCTATGTTCAGAGTATCAAAAAATTCAAAATTGAAATATATAAACCTGTGTTTCTCCCATACAGCCCCTATGGAATTTTTTCAAGGCTTTTATTTCTTTCTTAAATCCTCAGCTTTCACTTACTCCCTTGATACAATTGTAAATGAATATATTATCCCTGGTTCCCACTTGGCAATTGCTAGAGAAAAATGCAGTGTTTTCCCTAAGTTAAATTAACCCCAACACACCCAATTAAACTGCTCTCTTTCACAAACTCCTAGAAAAAGCCAACTACACTCTATTCCTCCACTTTCTTTCCTTCCATTCATTTCTTAACCTCTCATTCACTCTCATTCACTTCTCATAGCCAATCAATTGCCAAATATTGTCATTTCTGTCTCCACATAATCTCTCCTATACACTTCTCTCTATTCACACAGCCACAACTCTAATTAAAGGTCTCATCACCTCTCTCCTGGACTACTGCAATAGCCTCCATATTGGTCCTTCTTCCTCAAATCCCTAAACCATCATCCACATGGCTACCAAAGTGATTTTCCTAAGTAACAAATCTGACCAGGTAACCCCCTACTTAAGACATTCCAGTGGTTCCCTATTACCCCAAGAAGCAAATATAAACTTATTTGTTAATCATTTAAAGCTATTTACAAACTGAAACCATCTTATCTTTTCAGTGTTCTTAGTTGAACTCGCTGATCCAGCCATGCTGGCTTTCTTGTGATTCCTCACTCACAACATTCCGCCTCCTGTTTCCATAGCTTTGCACTGGCTTTCTCATATGTTTGGCATGCTATCCCTCTTCATTTCAATCTCTTGGAATTCTTTATTTCCTTTATGACTCAGTTGAAATACCACCTGCTATGAAAGACATTTCATAAAATAGCTAGGTGACACAATGAAGAAAGTACTATACCTGGAGTCAGGAAGATCTGAGTTCAACTCCAACTTCGAACACTTGCTAGCTGTGTGTGACCCAGAGTAAATCACTTTACTTCTCTCTGCCTCAGTTTTCTCATCTTTAAAATGAGGATAATACTGGTGCCTATTTCCCAATGTTGTTTTGAAGATGAAATAAGATAATATTTTTAAAGTACTTTGCAAACTTTAAAGCACTACATAAATGCTAGCTATTATTATTATTATGTTCCCCTCCTCTTCACCTACCCCCTACTAATACTATCTTGTGTCTATTACAAGGAGTTGATCCTTGAAAGCCCAACTAATCACAGAAAGGAGATTAGCTAGGAAATATTAAACCATCTGTAAAAATTTGGTCAGGCAAGGTGATGTTTTATGGTGTTTTAACAACTACCTTAAGCAAGTAAGAAGGGAGCAATGTCCTTGGCCTTGAGGCCACATGTGGCCCTCTAGGTTCTCAAGTACAACCCTTTGACTGAATTCAAACTTCACAGAACAAATCCTTTTAATAAAAAGGTTTGTTCTATAAAACTTGATGATGTGAAAGAAAAAAAAAGCTTTAAATGAAGGAGATGTTATGGAGTTAGAAACAACAAGATTTGGCAACTGATAATCTGTTATAAACTCCAGGATTTGGGGGTAGGGGTGGATCTCAGATAAAAATTCCTGGGAAAGGAGAAGACTAGAGCAACTGCTCTATACGGTTAGTTTTATTGCCTTTGTTAGTACATGCCTCCCAATAAAAGACTCCTTACCCATCAAGGCTTTAGATCTTAGTCCAGTCCAAATAGTAATTTCTCACATTTTGTAGGCCTAAAAGTTCTTATCCTGTCTTAAGAGACTCATTCTACTTTTTTCCCAAAGAGAAAAACTAGAAAGAAGAGGCAAAAGGCACAGAGAAAGAGTTTTCAAATCAGGGTTCCTATTTGAATATAAGGTGAACAATTCTTTTTCAGAAGATTCCCAAATGGAGTTAAATATTGGACTAGGAGATAGCTAAGATCCTTCTAACTTGAAGGCTCCATGGTGTTATGAAATCTTCCTACAGAGTGGAGATGACAAAGGGGTCTGTATGTGCTAGCTCATCAACAAATAAAAGAAACAAGTAAACAAGTAAAATTTAAATGTAAAGTAAATTAAGTAAATGAAATTTAAGTAAAATTTAAATCACTTAAAATCACTTAAATTGATTTCACTTATCCAAAAAAATTGTTTTCATGAATGAAAGTGCCCACCATTCTCTTTTCCCTATAGTAGCTGTAATGGATAGAAAACCTAATTTAAGGAGCTTTTCCTGAGAACCCTACTGGTCCCAAAACAGGCCACATTTTCTCTACATACCTACTTTCATACATTCATTCAACAAGCATCCATTAAACATAAATATCTCTTATGTATCTGACACTATACTAAGCAAGGAGATACAAAAACAAAAGGAAGTAATCCTTGCCCTGAAGGTGCTTTCATTCAACTGGGGATATATTAGGAAAACAATAATATCTACTAAGACTGGAAAATCCTTGCCACATACCATAGGCTAGGTTTTCCCCAAATTAAAAAAAAAAAGGCAATAAAACCAACTTGGACACGTAACTGGTCCAAGAGACCAAGGTTCTAACCACTAATTCTAAGTACCACTTCTTGGGTGCTTAAAGCATAAAAAGCCCAGCACTGGAGGATATGATGTTCCTCAGGCATGAGGGATTCTGCTGGGAGTCAATGTCTCTGACAGTATCTCTGCATAGAGACAAAAGAAGTTGTTTCCAATTGAATCTATACTGTTTGGTTTTTTTTTTATTTTTTTGCTAAATATCTTTCTAATACTATTGTTAAAGTAAACTTCCCTTTGTAAAATATCAAATTGCCTATAAGTATTTTACCTTGTTCTGTTCCTAAGTCTGAAACACAAAACTAGACTAAGTGAAGCCTGGTCCAGAATAGGGGAGAGCAACAGTTACACAAATAAATACATAGGAAATTTTTATGAAGTAAATACGAAGTAGTTTGGGGTGGAGAGTATCACCAATAGTAATAAAGACTGACCTAGGGTTTTCAAAGAGCTTCGTGTACTTTATCTCCATTTGAACCTTCCTACAATCCTGTGAGGTAGGTACTACAGCTATAAGTATTGGTATTTTTCAGCATACACCCATATATCTTTTCCCTTTAAAGGCGTCCTCCTTATGTATGTGACCTATATTCAATGGTGTGCTACCTTCCTATCAACTGATCTGGTTAAAATATTCCATTTTCTGCCTAGGAATCACTAGTGTCCTAGGTAGCAGAGTAGACACATATCTAAGCTGTTTAACTGATGAGATCAGACATGCAGAAAAGGCTATGAGGAATATTTGTCAGAAAAAATGTATCTCAGGAACACAGGGCCAATTGGCTCATTTAGATTTGTGCTCTAACAAGTCTTATACTAACCAAGTGGGAAGTGTTGGCAAGGGATTGTGGTCAGATTCCATAGCTGTGGGAGATCTGCTCTCATACGGTAGTATTGCTACAAGCATTCAGAACTCTGGGAAAATGCAAGGTATGCAGCTTTAGATAATCAATGTCTAATGATTGATGTTATTTTTTAAAAACACAAATATAAAGAACCAAGCTGTTAGGAAATATTCTTAAGGGGTTTGGACTAGACCTCTAAGGTTTGCTTGTTTTTTAATCTCTAAATCATATGATCCTACTTATTTATCTGTATGTGACCTTGTGTGAAGGTGAGCCTATCTGGGTCTCAGTTTCTCTATATATAAAATGAAAGGGACATTCTGTGCTAAGTGACCCCTCAAGACACCTTCCAGTCCTAAATCCTGAGATCCTATGATCACTCAGTGTAGTGAAAAGAATACATGTTTCATAATCAGAGCCAGATTTTGCAACCGTGCAAAGCAATCAACTAGCCATTTGACCTTCTATAAGGTGCCTCAGTTTCCAAATATGTAAAGTAAGGTTGATAATGCCTCATAGAGTTGTTACGAGAAAAGTGTTTTCTACAACAAATGAAACAAAACAGAGAAGTAAGTTGAGGACCAGAAAGATAAAGTCAATTCCTCAAGGTCACACATCAATTAATATGTGTTAAATGGTAAATAACAGTATGAATATTCAAACTCATTTCTTCTGACACCTAATTCAGCATTCTTAACACATTGTCTCTGAACTTATAGGTATAAGTAAAATAATGAGAGAAAGATGTGGTGTAAAGGAAAGAACCTCAGATTTAGGGGCAGAAGACCTAGTTCCAAACCTCAGTTCTGCTATTTATTTTAGAGACCTTAAACAAGTTGCTTCAATTCTCTTTGATTCAGTTTTTTTATTTTGAAATGAGAAGGGGTTTATTAACTGGTCTCTAAACTACATTCTAATTCTAAATCATATGATACTATGAAATGGATTTATTCAGTACTATCCTGGCAAATTTTTAACAACTGGCTCTTTGAAAACAAGTATACACCTTTAAATTTAATCTGCATTATTAGCATTTTTACCACCACTTAATTAAGTATAAACAATCAAAGAAACAAAAAATCAAACCATGATTTGTAATCATTTGCCAATTTCTGAGTTGTAAATGCTTACACTGAAAATTTAACAATCAGCTTCCCTGATCCTGTTTGAGTTGATTCCAACACATTCTGGATTTATTTGACTACAGAAAAAGAGTTCCCAAAACTTTATTAAAGGGGAAAAGAAATAACAAAGATTAAGTATCAAGCATTAAGATCACAAAATTACTGAATTTTAAAATTGGAAAGGGCCTCAAGTACTCAAAAAATCTTTTCTGCAGTATTTCTGACAAATTTCCAATCTCTGCTTTAAAAAATGTCCTGTGAGGAGGAGCCCATTCCCTCTTGAGGAAGTCCATTCCAATTTGGGATAGTTCTTTTAAGAGGTCTTTCCTTGCTTTACCTAAAGGTTAAATCTGCTTCTCGGCAACCTCTACCCAGTGTTGCTAGTTCTGCTCTCTCAAGCCAAGTAGAATAAGTTGATGATAAACACAGCAAACAAAAAAGGGCACAGAAGTATGCTTTTTGTTGTTCTATTTGAAATGTCCCTCCAGATTGAAAATCTGTTAATTGACATTTTGCATCCTTTTATTCAACTAATGCTAAACTGACCTCTCAGAGTTATTATTCAGACCACAGTGTCTCTCCACCTGGTCTCCACATATACTGAAAGAGGCTTTGATAAATGTCTCAATAAAGTTTAGGTATGCTATTATTATGTTAATCACTCTATCTACCAATTTAGTCACAAAAGAAAATAAAGTGATTTGTCCTTAATGAATCTGTGCTGACTCTAAGTGATAATTGCTTCCTTTCTAACCGCATAGAAGTCATCCCTTTAGCATTGCTCCTTGTAATTTTGCTGGTAACTGAGGTCAGATTTACTAGCCTATAATTTATAGAATTAAAAGGATGAAAGGACCAAAAAGCCTAGTCAAAACCTCTTCCACATTTAGGCAGTCTTTATAAGCTGCTGTGGGCAAAAACAAATTTGTTGCCTCTTAAATTCTCTGATAAAGAACCCCTCTAGTTAAAATAGTCTTTAGATGACAAAGTCCACTACTGAGTCTATTCTTACATCCTTTTCAGTTTTGAGATACTTAACAGAACTTGTTCAGCATTGGCATAGCCAATGAGAGCCAAGGGGACATCAGAGACAAACTTCAATGAAGGATTACATAAATACATTTTAGAAATATTATTAAAAAACCAAAGCACTTATCAGAATCTTAATTCAATTCAGCATTGATCAAGTGCTTATTACATATATGTAAGACCCTGGATCTGGTGCTGGAGATCCAAAAATAAAAATATAGAAATTCATGACCTAATGGGTTGGTGATAATGATATGGTCCAGACACAAGAAAAAAAGAATAATTGGCATTAATATAGCAGGTTAAAACTTGCAAAACACATTATTCTAGGGAAGAAAGTGGATAGAATGAGGGGAGTCTTTTATTTTATCTTAAGAATGGGTAACACCTTAATACCTGTATGGGAACATAAGTACAATCTGATTACAATAAGAGCAGGGAGAAGGAAGAAAAGGCAGTGCCAAGGAATCAGATGGTGTTAGTCATGGAAAGCATCCTGGATGATGAGTTGAACAATGTATACTATAACAGAATCTTTGTAAAAATGAAGAATTTTAAAAGACTTAAGAATTCTGATCAACACAATTATCATCCATGATATCACGGATCAGTAATTTAGGATGTTGCCTACCTCCTGGCAGAGAGGAAAAGGAGTAGATATGTAGAGTGAAACATGAATTTTTGGATATGGTCAATGTGGGAATGTTTTCCTTGACTATGCATATTTGTTGCAGGGGTTTTCTTTTTCTTTTACTAGGTGGGGGAAGGGGAAAAAGATAAGAAGAAGAGAAAGAGTAGATGCTTGTTAGTTGAAAAATAAAATTTAACCTCACAAAATACAATTTTTAAAAAAGGAAAGGAAAAAATACTGCAAGTAGCCAGAAAGAATACAAATATCAAGGAACCACAGCCAAGATCACATGAAATTTAACTCCTGCTAATTTAAAGGAGATAACACTTTGTTATTCAATATTGAATTATTATTATTGTTATTGTTATTATTATTCAATATTTTTTCTTTTGCTTAGAAACTCTGGATTTTGGCAATCATATTCCTTATTATTCTCAGACTGCAGTATATGATAGATTCTTTCATTTTCCTTTTGCCCTCTGGTTCTAATAAATCTGGATTCTAATAAATCTAAAAATTCTTTTATGGTTTCTTGAAGTAAGTTGCCCAAGTTTTTTGTTTAGTCATGGCTTTCCGGAATCTGATCATTCTTTAATTATCTTTCCTTGACCTGTTTTCCAGATCAATTGTTTTTGGTGATAGATACCGCATATCTTTTGGTAGTAGATACTATACATCTGTTGGGGTTTTTTTTTTCAGTCTTTTCACTTTGTTCTAATATTTCTTGTTGTCTTTTGATAGCATTGAGTTCTATTTACTCTATTTTCAGTTACCTGACTGTTTGGTTAAAGTTTTCTACAATTTTTTCTAAGCTATGCATTATCCTTATCATTTTTTTCCTTCTGAATTTTTATTTATTCGTAATTTCATTTTTATCTCCTGATATTTTTCTTCTTGGCACTTACAGCACTTGTGGTCAAGCTTTTTCACCCCCCTCTGAGGCATTTGCTAGAACTATCATGGAGTTAAGTTTCTTGAGCTTCTCTTAACCCAGAGTATTTCTTCATTTGCATTCTGTGTTTTCTTTTGTTTATTCACATTTTCAGCCTGAATTCTTAGATTGGGATTTGGGGATCAGGCTGCTCTCCTCTAGTGCTCATGGATGGATTGAGTAGTCTTTGTTTGCTCCCATACTGCCTATAGTCTGGATGTCATTGCCACTGATAATCTAGGTTGGGTAGCTGGTTTTAAGGACAGATTTTCATCTCAATCCCTGGCTTCTGTCTCAGTCTCCTATGCTCCATTGCAAATTCTGGCCTCAAATGGTTTCTGTATGCTACTTGAAAGATCCTCAATTGGGGGTTTCTTCTAGCCCCTGCTATGCCTCTGAAAATATCCCATAGGATTTTAGAGATAACATTCATCTCTGGCCTCCTTCTTAGCCTCACTGGTATTGGTGACTAGGTGCAAAGTTTGCCTCTTCTTCTGCTGTCTTTCAGTACTCTTTTAGTGGTTGGGCCACCTCTTTCTGTGCAATACTTCTAAAAGCTGGTTCTGTTTTGATAAACCTTCTTTGCAGAGCTCTGGCTAGCTTTAGGTCCATTTGTGAGAGGTCATGCTGACTTCCCTGACATGATTCCTTTTTCCATCACTTCCACCTTCCTTCCTTTTACCTAAGCTATTGCTGGCCTCTGTGACTGAGTTCCCTTGGCCTGCTTCTCTCCACAGCTAAACTCAGACCTCAGTAATGCTTCAATTATATTCTCTAGGCTTGCTCTCTGCTGGATGCTACATCTCTTACTAGGCAAGTTGCTCTGCTTCAAGATTTCCCCACCACTGGACTCTAAGAGAGGTGCAAGGAAAAAGGCAAAGAGCAAAACTCTCATGATTGGGTTCATGCTCCATAGCTGACTTTCATTTCAACAAATCACTCCCTTGAATGATTCCTTAGAGTGGGTGCTGCTTTCTAAATTCCATCAGGAGTGTGGCTGCTAGTCAATGGCTGGCCACTTTATAATTCAATTAAGAAGTACTTCTTAATTCCAGACTTACTTCTAGACTTTCTAGACTTCAAAACAATGCCTCTTTTATTGCTGATTCATCCTGGAGGTGCCTGGGGCATCCTCACCAGCCTACTAGCCCTGCAGCCTGCTCACTCTCTGCAAGACATGCCCTCTTCTCCCTTTGGTGAGTTCCTCTTAGAGCTATTATTTTGTGGAAGGGCCCAGGCTCACCTGCCTTCATTCCCATTCATGCCCTGTTCCAGACTTATGGGACTTCATAACCATGCCCTATAATGTGTACCTTCATCATAATTCTCCCCTGATTTTCAGCTCCCTTTTATGTGTTCTTTCCCCATTAGAATAAAGGCAGAAACTGTCTTTCTTTTTGCTTGTGTTTGCATCACCAATATTTAGTACAATGTCTTACACATAGTAAGCCTTTCATCAATCCTTCATTCCTTCTGTCCTTCCTTCCTTCCTTCTTTCATGTCCTGAGATCCAAATGCAAACACTTTTTTATGTTTCCTTTAAAGCCTTAAATACTCATTCTCTTTTACCTGCCCATTACATCTAAATTTCTGAAAATCAGCTTGGGTGAGGGTGAAAGGAGGACTCGATTGATAAGGAATTTCTTGATCAATACCTTCACTTCAATAGTTATTTTTGTATATGTCATTTACCCCCATAATTATATAAGCTCCTTGAGGAGAAGTACTGTGCCGGATTTCTCTTTTTATTTTTGTATCCTCCGTGGAACACTAGGCCTGGAACAAAGGAGGCACTCAATTTGATTATTCAATTGGATTAAATCAGAGTGAGCAAAAATCAAGGTCAGAGCCCAAGGCAAATTTAGAAAACCTGGGGTGGGGGCTCATGGATCACTGCTAAGATACAGAGCGAGATCAAGGACAAATTCAAAAGAATGCTTATTAAATTCATTCTACATTTCAGGACAATTACTGTGCTAGGCTGGGTGGAGAGGAGAGGAACAAGGATTAGATATCATAATGCCTGCTCTCATATCTCTTTGGAGGCAAGGGTGTGTTGGGGACAGTGAAGACACCATATGATACATATGTAGATAACTCTAATATAGAGGCAAACATGCTAAGTGCATGAAAGATTCAAATAAAGTGCTAGGCATAATTCAAGAAAAGAAATAGAATTCTTCTGCTTTACATGATTACATATATAAAACCTATATCAAATTACCATCTTTGGGAGAGGGAAGGTGAGGGAGGAAGTGAGAAAATTTGGAACTCAATTTATTTAATGAATGTTAAAGTTTGTCTTTACATGTAATTGGAAAAAAATAAAATACTATTTTTTAAATACATTATTTCTCACTGAAAATGAAAGTTGCTTTCATGAAGCAGATGGCATTTGACATCATTCCAATGGTGAATTTTACTCTGACTTTTTCTGCATCAACAGTGACTGGACAGGACTTGAGAGGGACCTGATCCTATCCAGGAAGAGATTTTAGAGATGATCTTTCTAGTCCAAACACCACTCCTCATGCCGATCTTCCTCAGAAGAGGAAACTGCAGCCAGAGAGAGGATATATCTTATCCAAGGTCACAACTACAGATACTCTAGACACCAAAGCTCAGGTAATGGTTTCAATTCCCAAATCTCACTTAGGAAAGGGAGACAAAAAAAATGTATGACTACACTGTGCAAAGGTAGCTGCTTTTAGCCACAGCAACTGGGATGTAAATCTACTGTCTCTATGGATAGCATAGGAAAGACTTGCTCACACAGGTGAAACATTTTGATTCCTCATTCTGACAGCTTACATCCCAAGAAACCTTTACTGTGTCAGGCCTCAGCCCAGGTGCAAGGAAGCTAACATGTTCCATCATTAGTATCTAGAATAATAGGCCAGTTTCTAGTTTAATAATGAGCCTCACATCTTCTGGCAGGCTGACTGAGGTACAAGCAAAAAAGGCAGGGAGTAGAGTTCCAAGAAGGTGCACCTGAGAATCTCAGTGTAAAAGTTATTTCAAAGTCAAAGGGAGTTGGAATGACTCTTGGCCTACTTACCAGACCTAAAGAAAAACACTGGGGAAGGAGATGGAAATATACAAAGCTCCTATGGAGTTGGGCCTGGCACAGACCCTCAGCCAAAGCAGACAGGTGCATGGTACAGTGGCAAGTTTGGTCTAGGAGCAAGTACTTGATTCTGATGCTAATTCACAGGTTCTTGAGTTAGAAGGCGCTATGGACCCAACCACTTAACATTTATTAAGCACCTACTATATGCCAGGCACTGTGGTAAGGGCTGGGGATACAAAAAGAGGGCAAAAAAAGTCCCTGCCCTCAAGAAGATTACAATCTAATGAAGAAGATCTGGATTCAGATCTGAGCTCTGCCACTTTCTATCTGTATGACTTGAGCCATGTCATTTTACCTCTCTCTGCTGTTTCCTCATCTGTAAAATGTGGGGATTGAAAATTATTTATATGTACAAAATTATTAATAGCAGCTCTTTGCAGTGGCAAAGAACTGGGAACTAGGAAGTGGCCATCTATTGGTAAATGACTAAACAAATTATAGTATGTGATTATAATAGAATATTATTGTGCAATAAGAAATTGTGCTGGATAGGAAGACTCACATGAACCAATGCAAAATGAAATGAGTGGAGCAAAAAGAATGATTTATAAAATAATAGCAGCATCACAAAAATAAATAACTTTGGAAGACTTGAGAACTTTAATCAATGTAATGACTAACCATGATTCCAGACAATTAAAACTAAAGCATGAAACTTCCAATCTTCTGACAGAGAAGTGATAGACTCAATTTGTAGAATGGATAAAATTTTTTGGACTTGGCCAATGTAGAAATTTACTTTATGTGGTTATAGAGATGTATTAGTAGAACTTTTTTGTTATTATTGTTTTGTTCATTTGTAAGGGGTTGGGAAGAGAAAATGAAATGCTTGTTAATTAAGAACAAATATAAAATTAAATTTTAGAAAAGAAATAAAATGAAGGGCTGATCTAGATAACTTCTAAGTTCCCTTCTAGCTCAATATCTACAATACCGAAACATCTTAGTTATTGTCTAATCCTTATTTCAGAGGCTGCTAGATGACTCAGTGGATAGTGTGCTGGGCCTGGAGTCAGGAAAACCTGAGTTCAAATATGGCCTCAGACACTTACTAGCTGTGTGACTCTAGGCAAGTCACTTAACTTCTGTTTGCCTTAATCCATTGGAGAAGGAAATGGCAAAGTACTCAAGTATCATTGATAAGAAAACCCCATGGACAGCATGGTACATGACTGAATGACTGAACAAAAAATCTTCTTTCTGTAGAGGAGGAAGCTGAGGCTCAGAGAGGCAAGTGACTGCCCAAATTCACTTAGTAAATATTACTTCATAATCTAGAATCTCAACTAAGGTTCAAGTTACATATTTGCAAATCACTTAGCACAGTGCCTGGCACAGAGTAAGCATTTAATAAATGCTTGTTTCCTATCTGGGGAGCTAGGTATAGAAAAACAAGAGTGAAATTATCACTGCCCTCAAGAAGTTTGTATTCTACATATGATACCTTAAGAACATGTTGTCTCCTCAGTTAGACTGTGAGTTCCTTGTAAGCAGAGAATATTTTTTGCCTTTTTTTTTTATCCCTACCACTTAGCAGAGTACCTGGCCCACTGGCATTAATCTCAAGACACTATTTATTAAGTACAGTTACTTAATAAATACTTGATGGATTGACTTGAGGGCAAGTGACTAGGCCATTTTGCAGATTTTTATACTCAGAGTTGAGCATGCAGTCATCATTTAGTAAATATTAATTGAATTTAATCTAAATCTCTGGGGAAGAGCTAGCATAGTTAATTAACAGGAGGACTTTATGATTATGAATAACCTAGGAGAGAAAGTTGGACTTTAAGATATTTTGGATAAAGTAACTGATTTACCTTTTGGGGACCATCACCAACCCAAACCACACACAAACCCATATGATAACTAAATCTTTAGATTTACACTCCAGCTGGTCATGTTATCTTCAAGATGGTGTAAAGTTGTATCCTTTGGGCTGTGACTAAAACATTTCTGCCTATTCACAGATTTTTTATTAGGTTCAACAGAGGTAACATTTTTTAAAAGGCTTCACAGACTGCAAAGTGCTTCAAAAATGTAAGAAATTTCAACAATGTTCAAAACAATTATTTGAACTGAATGAAAGTCCCCAAGGTGTCTGTGTTCTCCCCCTCCTCAGTTTCCTTTGTACTCTCCTTAGCTCATATAAGCTCCAAGGATGCCAACTTGCACTCTCACTGAAGAGTTGGTTCTCAGAGCAAGGTTACATCTTCTCTAATGCTATTAAACCCTCACAGATGTGCTTACCCCCAACTGAGAGCCATTTTAGTCAGTCAGCTTTTTAAAAGTATCTTTCAGATAGGAGTAATTATAGTCCAGAGGGAAGTGGGCCCAAACATAGAGAGCACATATGGCAGAGGAGTAACTCACAGCCCTTGGCTGCTTGAGGTCTAATAACAATAATAATAACTAGCATCTATATAAAGTTCTTTAAGGTTTGCAAAGTACTTTACAAATATTAACTCACTTGATCCTCCCCCAAACCCCAGGAGGTAGTGGTTATTATTATCTCCATTTTATAGAGGAGGAAATGAGCAAACAGAGGTTAAGTGACTCTTAGACATGGTGTAGTTCCCTTGCTGGGGTCCTTGTGGAACCATGAAGATATATCTAGTCTATCTTTGGCTCCTACCACACACACACTGCCATCAACTGATCTAGGAATGCCACAAGAACACAAATGAGAAGATGGAGACCATCCAAGATCATCTAGATATCTGGAGCTTGCAAAGTTCTCCAGCCAAAGTGAGGGAGTGAAAGACAGCGAGAATTGGACAAGAGACCCTGGATAAGGTCAAAGGGAAGGCTTATTTTTCCTCCCCAAGTGGTTCCTCCTCAAAAGGTTTAGCTACAACACCATGGTTGCTCCAAATTCTAGAATAACTAGTTCTAAGTAGCTTTATATCTTACAGATGAATCCTGTGTCATGGCCAAGTTCCTTCAGTCTATCCAAACACAATTCTTGTACAACCTCATTCCATTTTGAAGGAATTTTTTCACTTAGTCTAAGCCTATGAATGATTGACTGACCATCTTGTCACTTGCTCTAAGAAGATTGTGGTGACTTGGGTTGTCAATGAGGCAACTAACTTTAACATCATCTGATAACAAGTGAAAAAATTCTGCTGGTTGGTGGCAGCAAAAATGGAGCAAGAGTGATTGGCTTAGATGCTGACAGAAAATATATTCTCCTGCTTCTTCGGGTGAAATAAAACTCCCCAGTAGGAAAAAAAAAATCCCTAATCAAAGCAGGATGCCAGAAAGCTAAGCTAAAGGATTGGGGGCAGGGAGCTGTCCATTGGCAACTAAAAAGAAATGAATATTATAGAAAATGCTGGCAAGACAAACTTGTGGGCTTGCCTACAAGGCAGCCTAGACAAAACCTTGCTGTTCTATTTTTAAAGAGAAAAGCCACATTTCATTACATCACACCAAAGGAAATGTATACTTTAACTTGTAAGGGAAATCACATATTTAACTCTAAAGAAATGGTCCTGAGTCATGAGACATGTAACCTTCCACCATCTGGAGTGGCCAATCAAAGCCTGGGAAATGCTGCCACAGAGATTTTAAATAAATTCACATTTTGACATATCCTTCTGAGCCCAAGTGGTTCAGTGACAACCCTCAGGTCTAACATTCTAGAAGCCAGCTCTCACCTCATTCCTGAGGCTATATGAGTCTCAATGGACATCAAATTAAAATTTCACAAATGTGTATTAAACACTGACTTTATGTAGGGCCTTATGCTCAATTCTATAAAATGTACAAAGAAGACAAAGTTGCCTCTAAGGGCTTATTATCTGTTGTGGGAATAACATATATTCAAATAGCCATTATATGAATTAGAATATAAGTACAAAGAAGACCATATAAAGAGTGGGAAAGAATGGAAAAGGTATAAATTACTACTAACTTAGGGAGAGAAGGTGAAGAGGAGCATCAAGCAGGCTTCATGGAAAAGTGAGATTTGAGTCATATCATGGGCCAGGGGAGGATTTTGATGGCTGAAGTTAGGAGTCAGGGTTAGAGTTAAGAGAAAAGGCTTGTCCTAGCTTGGGAAATGACATGAGCAAAGACCTAGAAAGACAGGATAGGGAAGGGTGAGAATGCAATTAAGTTTGACTAAAGCCCAGATCGTGTGAGGGAAAGTAATGTGAGATGTATCTTGAAAGGGAAATTGGAGCCAGATCATGGTGGAACTTAATGCCAGACTAAGAAGTTTGGACTTTATTCTGTAAGCATAGCAGGTTAGCCATTCTTTGTTTTGAAGTGAGAAAGTGAAATGATTGGAACTCTATATTATGGCAATTAATCACTCAACAGGAGCAAGGCTGGCTGAGAGCATTTTCATGCTGGAAAAAAAACTTTCACCAATTTGGAATGAAAGAGGAAGGGATGAGAGAAGGAAACCCATCCCAATTAATAACAAGTTTAGCAATTATAGAATATTAATAAGTTAAGTGAGATAGAGATTCCAGCAATTCTATCATATGTGGGTAGAAAGTGCTTGGTTGATGAGCAGAGGAACTACTTATAGCACCATGAACATAGCACCACTTTTCCCCAGCTCTTCCTGCTAGCCTCCTCTTGTGTATTACCCCTTGTCTGGGCATTTCCTTGCCTCTATCTCTCGTGGGGGAAAGGATTTCCTTTCAAAATATGGTGAAGGAAGCACTAATGGGAAAGGGCCTGAAGCAATCACTTCAGATTCACTCTGAGATTCAGCTCACTCACCACCGTCCTGCCACCAGAATGTTAGTTTTTTCTAAGACTGGTCCTGATTCATCTTCTCTTTCCTTGCTTTTGGGAAGCTATAAAAATATAAACCAATAAAGTTTTTTTTAATACAGTTCCAAATCCTTATTATGCCAGGAAAAATGTCAGCAGTAATAAAATTTCTTTGTGTCTCTGTCTCTGTCTCTCTGTCTCTGTCTCTCTCTCTCCCTTGTTACTTCATCATCTTTTGCCTTTTCCTCAGTTTCATCTGAGTAATGAAACATAGATATCAGTAACTGATGGCTTATCAAATCTTTTTAAAGATTAGGTAAACAAAATGTAAAATAAACTTTAAAGAAACAGAGATGAGTGTTGGAGTGAATATACTTTCTGAAGGAATCATTATTTGGGATCTGCCTCTCTGGGTAAGTGCAGCAATATCAGGCTCTGTTCAGATACCCCTTTATCCTTGGAGTCAGACTTCTCATGGAATTTAGCCAAGATACAAGGTGATAGCTAGCAAGTTGTTGTTTTAATGGGGAAGACATGGATGTGTTCATAGGCAGTAGGAAAGGAGCCAACAGATTGGAAAGGTTAGAGAGGGACTAGGGATGATAGAGGTAGCAATCCACTGGAGAAGATGGAAAGGGATGGGATCAAGGGTACACGTAGAGGTGTTTGCTTTAGCAAAGAGAAGATCCATGTCTTTATGAGAGACATAGGATGAAGGATGAGATAATGGGGCAAGGTATGTGGGTGATGTGAGATGAGGAGGAGCGGAGTCAAGGAGCTCTCAATGAATGGCCTAAATTTTTTTCAGCGAAATATGAGGTGAGGTCCTCAGTTTGAGAGGGTATCATGGGAGGTTTAAGGAGCAATGAGGTTTAAAATAACTATTGTGGAAAATGTGATAGTGAATCTATTAGAGAGTTGTAAATGTATTCCCTTGTTGTAGTGATGTTCCAATTCAGATTGATATAGCATAAATTTGTAGTGGACTCAGTCACCATGGTTTCACAATAATAATAACAGCAAGCATTTGTATAGTATATTAAAGTTTGTAAAGTGGTTTATATATGTTATTTCATTTCATCATCACAGAAAACCCTGCAAGATGGGTGCTATTATTATCTCTGTTTTACAAAGGAGAAACTGAGACTGAGAGAGCTTCAGGAACTTGCCTAGTAAGCACCTGAGGCTAAATTTGGACTCAGGTCTTCCTGACTCAAGTCTAGCATTCTATCCAGTGAGCCACTGACTTTCCTCATGACTTTCATGACTTTCACTATCATTGTTCAATAGCTTATGAATAAGAGTCAAAGTGGCAGATGGTGGGAGCAATCCAAGTTTGAGATTTGGCAAGGTATAATGGGCAACAGGATAAAAGATCTGATTGTAGACATTAGTGTAGAGTGGAACTGATTCAATGAAGTATTAAGATAGGTAAGAGAAGATAGTATGACTAGGACAGGCAGGGGTGATGTCCTCAGAAAGAAATGAGTGGTCAAGAGAATAAATGTCCCAGTGAGGCAGAAGAAGAGATTAGGGGTTATAGTCACAGGGAAAAATAGAATGATAGAAAGTCAATATCAGGTAAAAGGAATTTCAGAGTTTAGGAACACAGAAATGAAACATTTGTGAGTGATGTCAAGATCAAGATATGATTATCTCTGTGTATAGTTAACATAGAGTATGGGGGAAGAGTGACTTCTCTCCCCATCCCTCATGGGAAGGGTTTATATTGTCCTGCCATGATCTGAATCTATCTCCATCTGGGAAGAGAATTCTTCTGTTAGTAGTTTTAGCAAATTAGCTCCAAGCTCCTAATGTGATTCAAAAAAATTAAGGAAACCTTTTTTCTGTAAGCTTTCTCTCCTTTTTCAGCTTCAAACCCCAACTCGTAGACAAATAGATTTCAAAATTCCTAGTCACATAATTTAATAATTTAACAAATGATATAAAAACATAAATATTTCAGCAGTGTATCAGCTGTGAGCCAGTCACCTCTAACCAATGTCTGCAGCTGCTGATCCCTCTAAAACACAGCAACCGCAGTCTAACAATTCAGTTCTCTCAGAATTATTTACTTTTAAGTGCACAATCATATTATCTTGAGCTGAATCAAAATCATGACATGTCAGGGGAAAATCATCCTTATTTATTCAAATGGTAAAAGTAATAATCATAGCCCACCTTTTTGTCATGCTTTAGACTTGAAAATATGTTTTCTGCACAACAATTCTGGTCTTCCTGCTTCAAATCTTCCCCACTTCAACCTATCCTCAAAATAACTGTCAGAGTGCTTATCTGTATTATTTAATTTCTGAGGAATAATGATCTTCCTAGATTTTTGCAACAGCCTCCTAACTGATCTCTCCCCAACCTAGCCCATCCTCCTGCTGCCAAATGATTTTCCCTAAATGCAGATCTGACTACATCACTCTCCTACTCAGCATAACATCTTGGAATTAAGTGAAATGAGTACAATGCCATTTGCAAACAGGAGGATCTAGAGGACCATGACATCCATAGAAAATCTCTTCTTGTTGTGGACTCTGCAGTATATTTACAATGGCAAATATTTTGGTGAGTATGCTTCTCCCTGTTTTATGTCTTGTTTGATGTTTATTACTAATTTTTTACATTTTCCAAGAAATTCTGAATGAATGCTGTATGTGGATGTGAGACCTTGTTTTAAAATATATGTAAGGGGCATTTTTTTTCTATAAAAATGAATGCTTTTTATAATCAATAAGTGATTAAAAAAAAGAGGGGGAAGAGAACAAAATAAATGGAAGGATGAGAACAAGCTTTATTAAATGCCTACTAATTGTCAGGCACTATGCTAAGTACTTTATAAATATTATCTCATTTGAACCTCACAACAACCATTATATGCTCTACAACTTTCAATCAATTGTGAGCTGGTAAAGATGCAGTCCACTGTTGAATATCATTTGTGAACACCTGTTTGATCCTGACTATAGATCAAGGATGCCCTCAACTCACATAGATATAACCCTCATGAAGATTTTGTACATATAGGACAGTAGCCATATAGGTTGGTAGTTGTTAATTGGGGAAAAAAATCATATGAGATATCATCAGAGACTAGAAAAAAGAGGGTGAGCTGGTTACATGATAAGAGTGAGGGATAATCAATGGTTAGCCAATATGCTCCACTGGTATCTAGACAACATCACGAGATAGAAAAGAAAGTTTACAGATAATTGGGTGGATCCTCTGTGGAGAATTTCTAGGAGAACATGGACAAGAGGTTCATGGGCAAAAAGGTGAAGATGAGTTGTTATCAGTACTATAGTTAGTAAATCTCACATTGATGGGATCACAGATCCATTAAAATATCAAAGATAATGGACTCTTAGACCCGGAAAAAAATTTTCAACAGTTATTTAGTCCACCTTGTAACTGAACAGGAATGCCTATATGATATCCTTGATAAGTAGTCATATGACCTCTCCTTGAAGACCACAAGTGATGGACAGCTCATTACTTCCTGAGAAAGTCCATTATGCTTTTGGATACATTGACTGCAAAGAAATTCTACCTTAAATTCGCATATTCTATTAAGTGAATGTATAGAATGTTTTTGTTGTAATCAGTTTAACAAAACTTCATAACAATGAGTCACTGACTAGAAAATAGAATTGTGGGTTTTTAGTGGAATAATAGTTCTTAAAGTTCTTTAGCACTTTAAGGGTGACAAGAGCCTTCTTAACAACAACCCTGTAGTGTAAACAAGTTTTATTGTCCACATTTTTACAGATCAAGAAACTGAGGTTCAGGGATGCAAAATAATTCATCCAAGGTCACATAGTATTTGAAGTTTGCTCTCTTTCCAAAGCAAATTATCTTTACGTGATAACTCACTATTACAATAGATTTCTTAAACTGGAATTTTCCTGGACAACAATTAAATGTCTGAGAGGCATGATGATATAGTAATAAGAGAAGCAGGATGATCTGATGGATGGAACATTGGACTTAGAGCCAGAAAGACTTGGTTCAAATCCCACATCAGATTCTTACTAGCTCTGTGACTCTGGGAAAGCTACTTAACTTCTCTATGTCTATTGTTTCTTTTTTTTTCACCTATAAAATAAAGGGAATGGGTTGGGCATGATGGTCTCTAAGGTCTCCTTCAGATCTAAATCTATTACCCCTAATACTATTACTAGCAGTTCCATTGGAAATAGGTTTACCTGCTCTCTGCTAAAATGTACTTCTATTTTTACATATTTTTCTATGAAAGATTAGTTTTGGCATTTCTTGCCAGATGACAGCACAAGATCTATTGACCTTAAGATCAAAAGACCTAAATACTGGGAGATGAATGTCTTTTTTAATCATGGAATAAGGATTTCTAAGGTCACAATGATAATTTATCTATTTTTAAACATGTTAATGACTTGACCCTTCATCCAGATTGTTTAAGAGCAAGTGATGTCTTAAGATGACTAACCTTCAGATTCTGCTTTATTTGAAGTATGTTTCTGAGAATGGAGGATGGAGCATTTCAGGCTATTGTGCAGATATCATTTGCAGAGTTGGCTGACACTACCTGACTGCCTGACAAGAGGATATGAGGGAAACCACAAAAGATTACGAGGAGTCAGGGCAACTATTGAAGCAAGAGCACCTCTACACCATTTTTAGGGCTTTGATAATTTTTGTAAAGGTGAAAGTAGTAGCAAAAGAAAGCTTTTAACCATCAACAATTTTTAAAAAATAAACAAGCATTTACTTAGCATTTATTATATTCCAGACCCTGAGTCATGTACTAAGGCTATAAATACAAAAATAAGAAATACAAAGTGAACGAAAAATTTATACTACCAAAACTATGACATATAGCTTCATGAGTAGGATATTGAATCAATCCTTCAGTCAATATATATGCTGGAATAGTGTTACAGATGAGCCATGAACTGAGACCAGAATTGAGTTAAAGAAAATTAGACTAAACTGCATTTAAGAAACCACATTATACTGACCCCAAGTTGCTCGATGACACAAATACTCAATTCTTTAACATCAGCATTCTTCTACATAGCCATGAATCATGGAACACCAAAGTCTCAGAAAAATCCAAATTCAAATGTAACCAACAATTTGGAAGGCTAGACATTTTCTCTGATCTTCAAAAACTCTCAAAACTCCCCAAAATAAACATTAAATATTATGCACAAGAAGTAAATTAATGCAGTTATCTCCACAGACAAATATACCAAGACATCTAATGAGGTAAAAATCTGATGAATTATTGTACAGAAGATTGATGTCTAATCTCTAACATATGAACTCAGCACTTCCCACCACCACCACCACCAAATCTTACATTCTGGAAGAGAAGTACAATAGGACTCACAAATTTGGTCTCTGGGATCTACTCATCAATTTACTTATTATTGCTACAGTCTACCAAAACACCCTGCTCCTGCCCTCAATCTACCATTCTCAGTAACAAGTAATAGAATGCAACTCTGCCTACTCATAATTACTTTGAACAAAAGAAATAGAGTTATGGGAAAGTAGATGCATTCTCTGAGATGACAGCATACTGTGCTACAACATTTCTTAGCCACAAAATTAAAGAAGAGAAGGAACATGGGGCAGGATATCATTGTGTATATGGAAGCAATGAGGGGAGATAAACCAGGCTCCTGAAAAGAAAGATGACTGAGACCAGGGTGGAAGGTTAATTTCTCAGCATGGGAAGAAGCTGATACAATTTTGAATTCCAGATCTGGAATCTTGCCCTAAAGGGGGAAGGAGTCAGAAAGCAAGCAAGAGGATAATATAAAAGCAAAAGACAAATTATCAAAGATTTAAGTAGAAAGAAAATTCAATTATAAACCTTGAGCACAAGCAGATAAATCAATCAGGAAGATAGTAAGACAGAACAAAATACAACCCCAAGGAGAGTTAAGAGAACACAAATATCTCTGAATAAATATTACAAAGCAAATTAAATTGAATTGATACATGATGAAGTAGAGAACTCTGCTGCAGTCTCTGGCAGAACACACTGCTCTTACCTTCAACCTGCCATTCTGTGGTAACAAGCAATAGAATTCTACTCTGCCTACCCATAGTCCCTCTTTAGAGGGATTGTAGATCCCTAAGACAACCACAACAGGATGTTCCCAAATGGCTCAAGTGAGAAATAAGAATTCTGAGAGCATAACTTATGACTTGCACAGAAGAAATAACTGGCAAAATTGGAAAAACTTGAATGTACAAATAGTATTTGAATGTTCCAAACAGTGGTGATGATGATGATGATGATAATGGTAAGCAGCCTGTCAGAAATTATGCTTAGACTAACAACTTTCACCATATTATATAATAAAATTAAAATATGTAGGGGACATTAATATTAAAGATTATACCATAAAATATAAAAGAATCAGATTATATACTTCTCTCAGCTATGTGTATGTGTATTCTTATTCTTATGTATATACAGAGTATGTGTATTCTTAACTTAACAAGACAAAGAGACAATTAAGATGGGGATGGAATCTCAACTCCTGAAAGGAAAAGACCATGTCTTTGGGATTTGGACCCCAAAAAGGAAAATCCCTGGACTTTCCCAAATCTCTGGCATTTGCCTGAGGCTATAATCCATTTAACTGACCTTTCATTGCGGCTATGCCAATCTCCCAATTCTGTTCTATTACCTCCTGATTGCCCCTGGCCACTTCCCACCCTTAATCCTAGCTAGACTCCATTCTCCATTGGCCACCTGGTCCAGGTCCTTGATGTTCTGTTCACCCCAGCTTACTGGCCACTCCCGTCCAGATCCTCCTTAGACCCCTCCTCCACTCACCCCAAATTACTTGGCCACTCCTAGATCCCTTCCACAATCTTTCTGTATTTAAAGTCCATCTTGTCTCCATTAAGGTGCTCAGATTCTTTAAGAATCTAGTCAAGAGCTCTGATTCTTATAATCTAGATTAATTATAATTATATATTATTTATATTTTATTATATATTATATAATTATATATTAATTATAATCTAATCTAGATTCTTATAATCACAAATGTTCAGATTCCTTAAGAGTCTGACCAATATGACAGCTCTTTAATAAACCTGGTCTTTGGCTGAAGGAAGGCTTAAGTCGAATTCATTTGGGCAGGACCTGTGTATTGTGATTTTGGGGTCCTAGCACTCCTAAACCTTTAAACCTCAACAAATTACAGAAGATAGAACAGATAACTTTGATTACATGAAATTGGAATGCTTCTGTACAAAGAGAATCCATGTGTATAGGATAAGAAGGGAAGCAATGAGGGAAAAAAATCTTTGCATCAAATTTCTCAAAATAGGGTTTAGTATCCAAGGTATACAGTCAACTAACAAATATGGAAAGAAAGGAAGAGGGAAAGAGAAGATAGAAGAAAGAAGAAGGGGGAAGAAGGAAAGAAAAAATATGATCAAAATCATTCCCTAACAGAGCGGTCAAAAGATATGAAATTAAAAGTTCTCAGATGAAGAATTGTATTGAAAGAATGCTCCAAATCAAATATAAATCAAAACAATCCTGAGGTTTCACCTCACATCCAGAAAACTGACAAAGATGACAAAACATGAAAACAGTTAATACTGAAAGAGTTGTGGGAAAGTAGAGATACTAATGCATAGTTGATAGATGTGTGAATCAATACAACAAATTTGGAAAGCAATTTGGAATTATATAAAGTGTCTCAAATGCCCACGACCTTTGACCCAGAGATTCCACTACTAGACATATACCTTAAGGAATTCATTGAGAAAAAGAGTTTCTATGTACACTGAAGTATTTGTAGTAGCACTTTTTGTGATACAAAGAATTAGAGATGAGGTAGATATCCACTGATTTGGTAATGGCTGAACAAATAGTGGTACATGAATTTAATGGGGGGGGTGCAGCTAGGTAGCACAGTGGATAGAGCACTGGCTCTGGAGTCAGGAGGACCTGAGTTCAAGTCCAGCCTCAACCATTTGACACTTACTAGCTGTGTGACACTGGGCAAGTCACTTAACCCCAATTGCCTTGCAAAAAAAAAAAAAGAATTTAATGGAATTTTACTGTGCTATTTAAAACAACAAATTGATGAACATAGAGAAGCATGGAAAGACCTGATGTAAAAAAGAGTAACTTCAGTCAAGAGAACAATATATACAATGATTTCAACAACATAAATGGAAAGAACAACCATTACAAAGCAATCTAAAATGAATGTTGCAAAATTACAAAGAACAAGTACAGGCCCAATGGAGACATATGAGAAAACACTCAACACCTCACTCCTTTGCAGAGGTAGGAGGTTTACAGGCATGGAACAATGCATATATTTTCAGGCTTTTTCAATGTATTAATCAATTTTGCTTATTTTCTTTGTTTTTTTTTCTTTTTTTAATATTGACTTTGATGATATGGCTCTTTGGAAGGGGTAGGGGGAAGGATCATGGGAAAAGTTTTAATGATGCAAGAACAAAAGATATCACTAAAATTTATTTCAACATTTTAAAAAAGAATTGAAATTAAAAATAGTCCCAAAATGGAAAGAAGCATCATGGGTATAAACAGACTACAGAATATTACCAATGAGTACTTATGCTTGCAGAGTGGTATAAATGCATTATTATGCTCATGTGTGCCTGCAAAAGAAGGTAAACCAAAGGAATAGCCAGAACACACAGATAAACAGTGCAAATGTCACCTTCTCACCTCCAGAAGTTAAAAGAACTAAAGGAATGCTTTCAGAACATTAAATCTGATTCTTTATAAGAGGAAAAAAACTTCCTAACAATTAGAAACAGCTAATAATGGAATGATCTGCCTCAGGAGATAGTGCCTTACCATTCTCAATATTCGAATGAAGGAAGGATAAACACTAAGGAAAAGGTCCCAGAAAACCTTTGAAGTCCTTTCCAACTTTGAGATTCTATGATTCTATGAAGATTTACAATAAAATATAGAGAAATAGCATAAAATGAGGAGTCTGGAAGGCTTGCAACCTAGAGCAGGGGACTATGGAAATAATTAGATGGTCTTATTTCTGTCTCCACTGCACCATGACCAGAGTGAACTATGTGTTCTCTCTCCCAGCAGCTTTCCTTTACCACCTTATTGGATTAATTTTGAACCCCCTGTTTTCACAATGCTAGTCTTCTACTCAAAAGTCCTCAGTAATGTCCCACTACCTATAGTAAGTCAGTCAGTCAATAAATATTTATTAAGCAGCTACCATGTGCCAAGCTATGTGCTAAGCTCTGGGGATACAAATTAAAACAGTGGAACTTACAGTCTAATGGGAGGAAACAACACATAAAAAGAAACTGAAAAGGGAGGTGGGATGGAAAATACCTGGCATGGGGGCATGATGAAGTTCAAAGAGGTCCAAAAACAATGTATCTGGTGGGAAATAGGGAGAAGATTGTCCTGAGATCCCCTCCTGTCATTTAAGTTTTTAGGTAGAAAGGTACTTTTTAATCTCTATTTGATGACTTCCTTGAAGTTAGAGACTATGCTTTGTATTGTTTTTATTTCCCAATGGACCTTACCCTTAATAGTAGCTCAATATGTATATTTGTGAATGACAGATTAATGACTTGAGGTAGCCAAGAATTTTATCACTTCAAGGCCAACCATCTAGTGATGAGCATCTCTGAACTTAGTTAGGCTGGTCCTAGGTGGAGAAAAACACAGTTCATTGCTGGACCAATCCTTAAAAGTCTTTCTTGCTTGACAGGATCTGTCAGAGCTTGTGCCCCACTAGTATAGCCATTAAGAACTCAGGGTTCTCTCTACACCATGTAAGGAATCAGAGAAGACCTTTATAGTACGGGTGTGTGTGTGAGTGTGTGTGTGTGTGTGTAGGATATTATATTATATAAGGAGGAGATATAAATATATAGATATATGTACTAGTGAATTTATTTTATCAGTATACTTCAATCTAAGATTCTATATTATCTTATTCCTCAGTTTTCTAGTTCTTCCTTTTCATCCATAACAAGTCACCTTACTTCTAGCCAAGCATATTTTTTCCAAAGCCCTTCCTTCCAGTCCTTGTTAAAATGCATGAGTTCTGTCAAGAACATGCCAAATCTGAGTAGACATATTACTCACAATTCATCAATGTTGGTGCTTTGGACATAACAATGTGATGTTAAATTAGCAGTCCAAAGAGCCACTTTTATCTAGAGAGCAAAAGAGATGGAGAATGATACTTAGAGCACACAGATAATGTTTACCTGCACTGAAAATGGCTTGACTACAAAAGGCACACATTAAAATGCTGTGATTCTTACCTGTCCTGAGGCTTCTGCCATAATGATGACACAGGAAGATCATAGTTTTGTCTAGCCTCTCTTTGCTTAATAAAAATAATAATTCACTATATTATCTAGCACTTCATGGTTTGTAAAGCATATTCTCCATAACCTCATGAGACAGGCCTGATAAGTGTATTAAGTCAAGAATTTGTGATTTCATTGGTATGATAACTTCATTTGTATGCTAATTCTTAGAAATTTGCTTAAAGCACAGAGAATTTTAATAGTCAAAAACCTAACTAAAAAAAAAGGGCAGCTAGGTGGCACAGTGGATAGAGCACTGGCCCTGAAGTCAGGAGGACCTGATTTCAAATCCTGCCTCAGACCAACACTTGACACTGACTAACTGTGTGACCCTGGACAAGTCACCTAACCCCAACTGCCAAAAAACAAAAAAAAAAAAAAAAAAAAAAAACAAACCTAATAAATATTAGAGGTTGGATTTGAAACTAGGTTCTTCTAACTCAAAGTTCAGCATTTTATCCACTATATTTCACATTATCTAAATTTATGGATAAGGAAACTGAGGCTCAGAGAAATTAAGTAATTTGATCATAGTGTATAAAGACATGCACACGCACGTACATACAAACACACATACATTCACACATACACACATGCATATTTTAGCATATTTTAGTGCTAGAAATTATTTTTACAAATCTAATCCAATTACCAGCTTGGAGATGGACAGAGAATTTTCAAGGAAAAAGGTAAAAAGAATATTGCAGCTACTGTCCAAATAAGGAAAATAAGGCTGTTTTGCTTTATAAGTAGGGATAGTTGCAAAGAGAAATGAATTGTAATATAGATATTGCTATACCATATTGCTACTATATCTCTTCTTAGGAGACATACAGTGGATAAAATGGTGGACTTGAAAGTGGGACACTAGGTTTCCAGTCTCATCTCTGTTACTTGCTAGCTATGTGATCTTGTACAAGCTGATTAAGCTCTCTGAGAGGTTGACTCTCAATTTCTTCATCTGCAAAATGAAGATAATTAAACTTGCACTGTTTATCTCATAGAGTAAGTGTAGCAAATAAATAAGAGAGTGTATATAAATCAGTTTTGTACATTGTAAAATATATCAGATATTAATAATTTTTAATTGTATGGGTTTATGAAAAACCATAGATCCCAAACATATATATGCATATATACATACATATATGCATATATATACATACAAATATGTGTGTATACATATATATAACAAAATTAAGTAACCCAAAGTACAATGGAAAGATATATGCATTTAACACAGTATCTGGCACATAGTAGGCACTTAATAAATGCCAGTTGACTAATTGACTGACTAGTGGGTCCAATGACGAATTGTGCTCAAGTAGTGAAAAAGACATCAAAAGCATGTAGACAGGTCTTACAGTAAGAAGTTTAACATATGGACAGTTTGAATGGTCTACAGGTATTCCTGGGAAATCAAAATAACAAAAGGAAGGTCTCTGGTACATTGGTGGCTTCTTTTATAGAGGGTTTGTCGTTGTTATTGTTGCTGCTTGCTTGCTTTTGGTGGGAGGGGATGGGGTATGGATAAGCCACAAGAACTGTACAGGATGAAAAAGTGTGGAAAGGTTGCAATCTGCAGAAGAAGGAACTAAAAAAATCCAAGAACCACTAAACTTCTAAACAATCCCTGAGAATGTGTTCTGTCTCAGTTGGTAGGTACAATGAGGATCCTTCCTAGGACTGGAGTTTATACAGTACTGAGGCACTGAAAGAACATAGAAGAAAGGTAAGCCAGTGGTCAGGAGTCAATGAGGTCATGGTCTTGAGATGATGGACAGATCCAGTTTTCTCCTCACTCCCCTGCATGTACTCCATGATCTGGCCTGCTTACTGTTCCTCACACAGGACAATCTATCTCCCAACTCCATGAATTTCCACTGGCTGCCCCCCATGCCTGGTGCTCTCTCATCCTCAACTCTGCCTCTTGACTTCCCTAGCTTCATTCAAGTTTCAGCTAAAACCTCACCTTCTGCAGGAAGCTTTTGCCTACCTTGCTTAATACTAGAGACTTCCTATTGATTGTCTCTAAATTATCCTATATATATTCTGTTTGTAAATTGTTTGCCTGTTTTCTTCCCCAGTTAGATTATGAATTCCTTGAAAGCATGGATTATTTTTACCTTTATTTGTATCCCCTGCCATCTTAACACAGTGCTTGGCACATAGGTGCTAAAGCTGGGTAGCTGCCAAAGGAAGATCAGGAAAGAGGGAAGGCTTGAAAAAAAGAGGCAAGTTCAGAGCTCCAGTTAAAAGTAGACTCTGTCTAAGAATCTCAAAGAATTTCATTGCCCTTGCTTCAGCCTAAAGCAAATGAGGTATTATATCTAGAGGGAGCACTGGTTCAGAGCCATATTTTCCAACAGTCACACCAGGCACACAACTGGTAGCCCCTAGGGTTAATAAAATCCAAGTAGCTGGTCTGACCTCCTCTCTGCTCAAGTAAATAATTTTTCCTTCTTATGGACTCAAGGTCATGGACCAGGAATATGGGAGCTAAAAGGTCATTTCCCTCCTTTGACCTTGCTTCATCCTAGAATCAGAATTTACTTAAGCCAAGATCTGGCTGGAAGAGAAGGATGATTGATGATTGGCCACTGAGGGTCAACAGTAGAACAAGGAAATGAGAGGGAGGAAGGGGACTCAGATTTATGGACCTTCCACAACATTCATAGGAACCAAAACTAGGAGGAAAATGGTAGAAAAACCAATTTAAATCCTTCATGTCTTTGTCCCCACCCCCACCCTATAAAATAATTCTCTAAGTTAACTACAGATAATTCTTTAAGATTTGAGGAGGCCTCACAGAAATGCCAAATCTCAGAGTAGGAAAGGACCTCACAGATGATCTAGTCTAAATAATATTTGGATAGGAATCCAGCATCCCAAATAAGAACACTGGTTTCTGCTCTACTTCAATAAAATTCAACAATGTGACCTATCTTTGATATTAAATTGTTAGAGATGCTGCAGAGGGGTTTCTCTACAATAATATCTAACTTCTATGGTCCTACAAGCCAATTTAATCAAACAAGTCACCTTATATCTTTGGGGAGGAATGGATGTCTAGGACCCTAGAATTGTCTTAATTCAACCCTATCTGGGTCCATTTAATAAGACAATTCTCCATTTATCTTAAAGAAGAACTTATTCCATCTTAAAAGCTAAGGCCTGTTATAGCCCATTTTCCTCTGCCATAGAATCCCTGGTTTCCCTCCTTCTTCCTGGCTTCCCTATTTCTATCTCAGGCTCCCCATCCTTCTAGTCTCCCAGGGTTATAATCTTGGTGTCATCATGACTCTTCACTTTCCACTTCACTTCACTTCACTTCACACATCCAAATAAATGTTTCTACTCCTACACTATCTCTTGTATCCCACCCACAAATGTCCTAGAATTTTCAAATTTTCAATGTGAGTATTTACTCAACTATTTTTGAATATTAATAAAAAATGCATTTTTATATTTTGTCATCCTTTCCTTGTTTAAGATTCTTATAAATAATATCTAAATTATCTTGGGGGCAGAAAGCCACATCAGAGAGCATGAGGAACTATGCCAGTTTAGATATCTTTCTTTTAAGCTAAAAAAAAAAGTTTAGATAGTACATTAATGTTAAATTAAGTAAAATTATTTCTGGCATATTTGAACTTAAACTCCAGAGTACAGTATTAATAGTTCTTCCTTCAACATCTCACAGCTAGACGAGGCAAGTGGGGTACACTGGAAAAGAGAGCTTTGGAGTCACAAAACATGAGTTAAGATTCTGGTTTTTATGTTAACTAGCCTCAGGTAAGTCAATCTACCTTTCAGGGCCTCAGTTTCAAATGAAGAGATTAAAATAAAAATTGTATCTAAGATTCCTTCTAGTTATAAATTATATAATCTTATGTTGCAGTTCCAAAATGAGTTGTCTATGAAGCATTCAGTAGCTGCAGAACAAAGCTTCTGGGTGCTTCATAAAACATATCATGGACAGGTAGCATCTCTATTCAGTCATGGGAGTCTTGACAAAATTCTAGAATAAATTATTAAAGAGATGATCAGTGAGTATTTTAAAAGGAAGTAGTATCATGAAGAGCCAGCATGTATTTATTAAAAAAAAAAAAAGTCAAGCCAGACTAACCTCATTTCCTCTTATGACAGGGTTATTAGACTGGAAGATCAGGGAAATGCTATAGATAAACAATTTGTTTGGTTTCTAGAAAAGCCTTTGACAAAGTATCTCATGCAGTTTTTATGGAAAAGTTGGAGAATGCAGGGTTACTACAGTAACAAAAACCTAATTACAAAGAGAAACTTTTCCACTTCAGAATTGCACAAAAAGCCACCCAGAACCTAATGGACAATAGGAAAGAGAGAGATCAAGAAGATCCAGACTAGTCAGAAAGAAGTGACTAGAGGGAGAGAAGAACCTTGGATGTCCCAGGGAACAGCAGCAAATACCAACCAGCATGGTGTCAACTAGCATGGTGAAACAGCACTCAAACCAGGACAGTCCAGGAACAGGACCTTTCAGGTCCCTAACTGCACTCTGAGACATTAGAGAGGGCCCTGTAGAGGGCCACAAATATCCAAGGTGTATGGATAATACCTAAAGGTGGTTAAAGAGGGTAACCAGGATAACCACCTCATCATTTTTCACCAGGCTGCACTCTGGACTTCTCCACTATGTCCCTGAAACATTTTCATCCTGGAAGGGAACTTCAGCCCTGAAATTTACATCTCTGAAGTACTCTCTGCCCCTTGCAAGCCCTCCCTGTGATTGGATAGCTCCTCCCAGAACCTCTATTTAAGAAGGGTCTCTAAGCCAGCCACCTCTTCATTTCTCATCAGGTAGCACACTCAGACAGAGAGAAATACCAACAAATTCCTCTAACCCATAAGAACAGAACTAGGTCTAGGAAATGGAGCCTAAAGCCAGCTTGACTTTGGGTTGGGGAGCTCCATGGGTTAAGGCTAAAAGCCATGGATCTCTTCATAGTTCATTATTCAAGGAAATGTGGCCAAGGACAACACAACCAAGGGTCAAAGGAAACTCCAAGAAAGAAGCCTTGCAACACCAGGTCAGGGCTTCTCCAGGGGTCAAGAAGCTTCAAATGAGTATCCAAGGAGACAAGGACAAAACCAACAAGAATGAGAACCAAGGAGGTGCCAGGAAACAAACTAAAACAGCAGATTTTGGCAGTTGGCAGGGCTTGGTCTTGGCTTCAAATGTAGCTGCTGGTTTCAGGTTGGATTAAAAAGTGGCATACTCCCAAGCCAGAGGATACATTAGACTCCTACAATTGTAAGGATATTGTGTGGGTCTGTTGTAATTTTGCCCATGTAGCTTACATGTGTACATATGGGTTAGTCTAGATGCACCTCAGCATCTCCTCTCCTCACCCTTTTCCAAGAGAGACTTTGATTTGTTGTAAGAAGTTGGGAACAGAAGTTAGACCCCCTGTTCTCCTCAGAGAAAGGGAGTACCAGGCTAGAATTATATTTATGTGCTCCCTTAAGTATCATTAGCCTAAGGAGAAGTAATTTTTAGGTTCAAGCTAAACTCCTAATCACTACTTCTTAATGGGGAAGGAGAATCCCAGGCTAGCCAAGGATTAACTCTCTTTCCACAAGGTTTCAGTTCCATGGAATATACATAGCAAATAAACCCCTTTATCTAAGTATATAGCAACATGAAATTCAGAGAAAGTATATATATGAAAATAGACATACCAGACAATGCAGGTTGAATGAGTTCTTCCTTTAGGAATACATAATTCAGCTCAACCAAGAGAGAGTCCAGCTATCAGAGAGAAAATTCCTTGAAGTCACTAGTATAGCAACCTGAGGATAGGGACATACTGTATTTCACCACATAATCATCACAGATTTTTTGCCAAAATTTTTGTTGCAAAAATGTGGGGTGCGACCATTGCATGAAGCCTTTAAAACAAAATTTGTGCCAGTATTACTTAAAAAATGATTTGTTACTAAACTGTATTGTGGACAGATGAACTATACAGTTTAGTTAGCCCAGGAAGATGCAACTCTTACCATATCATGTGACTTACTCATGACAGCTTCACCTGCCCACTCAATCCGCTTGTACCTACAGTTCTTCATTGGGTTGAATGACAATACCATCAGTACTGCAGCATTCTAATCAAACCATGCAAGTTGGTTTTTGGAAACATACTGAAGGGGCAGCTAGGTGGTGCAGTGGATAGAGCACCGGCCCTGAAATCAGGAGGACCTGAGTTCAAATTCAGCCTCAGACCAAACACTTGACATGTACTAGCTGTGTGACCTTGGCAAGACACTTAACCTTGATTGCCTCACTAAAAAAAAAAGAAAGAAAAGAAATATACTGAAAATGCATATGTGCTGAGAATTGTAGGCTCACAGTTCACAATGTGTGAGAGATAAATACTTATCCATATGCCACTGGTGAATACATTGCTGCTCTGTTTACCTTTTAAGCAGCATGATGAACAGAATTTTACTGTATGATGATTACTCAATGAAAGGTTATAAACCAATTTTTGGACTGAAAAAACAAGGTGCAACAATTATTCGGTGGTGGTAATTATGTGGCAAAATACAGTAATAAAGACTTCCAGATCCTCTCATGTCACCTTTTTCCTAGAACCTTTCTTCTTTGATGGACCTCAAAAAAACTTGAAATCACACGTCTTCTCTCTCAAAGCTGGAAGCCAAGAGTTCTGAATTTCTCTTCTTGCCTGCTTTCACCAATTCCACTTGTCCCTCACACAGGCATGGGATATTCAGTAATTAATCTCTATTAAGAAGGAGACAGTCCCTGAGGTACCACATCACACCTATGAGATTGGCTAACATGACAACACAGGAAAATGATAAACGTTGGGGAAGATGTGGGAAAATTGGAATACTGATGCATTGTTAGTGGAGTTGTGAACTGATCCAACCATTTTGGAGAGCAATTTGGAACTATGCCCAAAGGGCTATAAAATTGTGCATACTCTGACTCAGCAATACCACCTCTAGGTCTATATCCCAAAAAGATCATAAAAACTAGAAAAGGACCCACATGTACAAAAATATTTATAGCAGCTCTTTGTGTGGTGGACAAGAATTGGAAATTGAAGGAATGCCCATCAATTGGAGAATGGCTGAACAAGTTGTGGTATATGAATGTAATGGAATATTATTGTGCTATAAGAAATGATGAGCAGGTGGACTTCAGAAAAACCTGGAAAGACTTATATGAACTGATTCTGAGTGAAATGAGCAGAAACAGGAGAACATTGTACACAGTAACAGCCACATTGTGCAATGACTGACTTGGATAGAATTGGCTCTTCTCATCAATGCAAGGATCTAAGACCACTCCAAAAGACTCATGATGGAAAATGCTATCCACATCCAGAAAAAGAACCTTGGAGTTTGAATGTATATGGAAGCATACTATTTGCTCTCCTTTTCTTTTGTTGTTTTGTTTTATTGCTTCATTCCCATGGTTTCTCCCATCAGTTCTAATTCTTCCTTACATCATGACTAATGGGAAAATGCTTAATGTGAATATATGAGTACAGCCTGTATCAGATTGCATGCCATCTTGGGGAAGGGGAAGGATAGGGAGAGGGATATAATTTAAAATTCAAAATACTATGGAAGTGAATGTTGAAAGCTAAAAATAAATAATTTTTTTTAAAAAAAGGAGAGTGTTCTATGCAATTGGACCTTTCAATCAAGAATTATACAATGAATAATACTATAGATTCATAAAAGCCCAAAATAGAATACCAGTGGAAAGAAATAGCTCTACAATTATAAATAGAGCACCATAGGGCAAAAAGTATGTATTAGCCAAAGGCCTTCAAGAGCATAGATAAGAAATGAAGGAAAAAGCTGAAATGAGATAAAAGATAAAAATAAGAGCACTTAGAAAGAGAAGTGATACTTTACAATAGGTGGAAAACTTTCCCCAAGTAATAGATACCCTACAAATAAAATGGAACAAATAGAGCTTGGTTATTCAAAAAGACAACCAGAAATATTAGAATAAAATCAAAAGAAAGGAAAAATTAAAAGAAATCACAAGGTTTTATCAAAATCAACTGATCTGGAAAACAGAGCAATGAGATAAAATTTTAAAATTATTGCATATGGGTGTAGCTAGGTGGCGCAGAGGATAGAGCACCAGCCCTGAATTCAGGAGGACCTAATCCAGCCTCAGACACATAACTCTCACTAGCTGTGTGACCCTGGGCAAGTCACTTAACCCCATTGCCTAGCCAAAAAAAAAAAAAGAAAGGAAAGAAGAAAAGAAAAAAAGAAAGAAAGGAAGAAAGAAGAAAGAAAGGAAAAGAAAGAAAGGAAAAGAAAAATAAAAGTATTGCATACCTTGAAAACCTTGATCAAACAAAAAATCTGGATATCATATTTCAAGAAAGCATAAAAGAAAACTAGATCTATTAGACCCAGAGGGCAAAGTAAAAATAGAAAGATGACAAGTTTTGTTTGGTCACCTCCTGAATAAAGAAATGTCATGGCCAAAATCCAGAATTAACATGTCAAAGAAAAAAAATTAATATGAAAATTATTATAAAAAACTGAATGAAGCAGAGGAAGGCTGAACATACTGTCAGATAATTAATTAAATACTCTGCAGTTTCACAGCATTTTTATTGTTTATATACACAAAAGGAGATCTGGACCATGGACACACAAGCAGGTCTGGTGTTTTCTCCTGTAGTATACCAGTCTATTCTGCAGTCTTACAAGTGGTTGGAGGAAAAAAGTAATAAATTTAGGGTAGCACAACATTGAAGGATGAATGGGAAGGTTGCATAATTGTGGGAGAGAGAAATACAAAGTTAGGAGACTCATAAAGTGAAAAAGTCATAGTTGGGTCATTCTACAAAAAAGGACTGTCAGTTATAGCAGATATTTTCCATTTTCCTGCCTAGGGACAGTATTCCTTCCTGTGGGAATATATTTCCCTATGGCTCCTTTATGTTAGCAATACCTACCCATGATTTGTCCTGTAAAAAGGATACATCAGACTTGTTACTAGACAAAGGGAATACAAATTTAGGAATACATTGTCTAAGGATCTTTTACTGACTACAGCAGAATTCTGCTTTAATACAAGATTGGGCTTTCACAAACCTGGAAATCAACATTCAATATAACTTTGTAGCAACAATGTTTAGACATTCAAATAAATCAATCTATGTATTTATGAAAGGTCTCTATGATGCAGGTGATCTGTCATTTTCACTCTTGTGGGCTTTTCTGAATTATGGACTTGACAAATAATGTAGCTCATTTGCTACCTTTGGATTACAAAGAAAAGTTTGGAGCAAGTCAATTTTCTTTTTTTTTGTTTATTTTTTAATATATGTTTTTGGTTATTGTGAACTTTACAAATACCAGCAACCACAAGCAATCCTAGAAACAAAAAATAGACAAAGAGGATTGTACAGGAAACTACAAATCTTCATTACACATGGGTTATTGTGGGAGTCCAATTGAAGGGGTCCAATTATACAATATAATCAGCACATTTTTTCCAAGGTTATTGCTGCTTGTCTGTTTTTCTCCAAATTGTCTTCTATTGTGTTGTGTAATTTTCTTTTCAGTGCTTCACTCATACCCCCCCCCCTTTTTGCATCACTCTTATTACCCTTTCCTTCCAAAAATAGAGAAGGGGGGAAGCAAAATCAAGCAAATTAAATCCACATTTTGGCCATGTCCAAAAACGTGTCTCATTCACATTTCTAACACTTTATTTTTTTTAATTTTTTCCCTTAATATTATTTTATTTTTTCCAATTACATGTAAAGATAGTTTTTAACATCCATTTTTGTAAGATTTTGAGTTTAAAATTTTTCTCCCTGCCTCCCTTCCCCTCCCTCCCCAAGAGAGCAAATAATCTGATATAGGGTATACGTGTACAATCATGTTAAACATATTTCCACATTAGTCATGTCTAACTTTATCATGAAGTAAGAAATATGCTTCACTTTCAGTCTTCTGGAGTCATGTTTGGTCACTGCATTGATCAGAATTCTTAAATCTTGTAAAGTTGGTTTTCTTCACAATATTGTTATCATACATATCCTTCTCTTTGTTCTGTTCCCTCACTCAGTTCATATAGATACTCTTAGTTTTGGTTTTGATTTTGGGGTTTGTTTTTTGCTGAACCAGTCTCTTTCATCATTTCTTACTATAAAACCATATTCTCTTACAAATGCTGTAATTTGTTCAGCCATTCCGTAATTGAGTAACACCTTCTTGGTTTACAGGCCTTTGCTACAATAAAAAGTGTGGCTGTAAATATTTTTGAACATTTGGATCCCTTGCCTCTTTTTTTAATCTTTTTGGAGTATTAATAAGCATATTAGTGAAGTCAATGGTCAAAGGCTATGCACATTTTATAGGTTTGGAGGCTATAATTCCTTTCTTTTCTTTTCTTTTTTTTTTGCTAGGCAATCGGGGTTAAGTGACTTGCCCAGGGTCACACAGCTAGTACGTATGGTGTGTTATGTGTCTTAGACTGGATTTGAACTCCGGTCTTCCTGACTCCAATGCTGGAGCTCTATCCACTGTGCCACCTAGCTGCCCCAGGAGGCTATAGTTCCAAATTGCTTTCCAGAATGGTTAGAGTAATTTAAACATCAACCAATAATCCATTAATGTTCCTCATTAACATTCTCTCCAACAACTGTCATTTTCCTTTCATCTGTTCCTTTGCTAATCTGATAAAGGTAGAACCTCAGAGTTGTTTTAATTTTCATTTCTCTCTCCTTGTTAGTGATTTGAAGATTTTTTCATGATTTTTATTGATTATTTTCTTCTTTGGAGAACATTGCCTTTGACCAGCTATAAATTGGAATCTTGTTCTTATACATTTGAATCAGTTCTGTATATGTCTTGTATATCAGAATTTTATAAGAGAAATTTATTACAAAAATTCATTTCCTAAACTGTTTCTACTTTAATTTAAATTTCATTGATTTTGTTTGTGTAAAAATTTAAATTATGCAATTATGTACTCAAAATTGTTTCTATTATTTCCTATGATCCTTCCAGTACCTTGTTTGGTCAAGAACTCTTTTATCCATAGAAGGAGAAAGTATCTTCTTCTATGATCCTCTAATTTGTTTTTTTAATGTGATCTCATATCTAGGTCATGTATCAATTTAGAACTTACTGTGGTGAGTGGATTAAGATGCTGTCTAAACCTAGTATCTGCCACCTTTTTAGTTTACCTAGCAGATTTTGTTAAATAAAAAAGTTATCCCTTAGTAGAGCTCTTTGGGTTTATCAGACAATTCTACCATTTATTTGGTTGAGTCTTGCAGATCTTTGCCTGTCCCCTGATTGGCCAGATTAAGGAAAAAGAAAATATCTGCTCAAATTAAGGAAATTCCCAATTTCTTTTGAAACTGAATCCAATTTTAATCCCTTCTCATTTAAGGGTGAATCATATACATGTGAACGAAAAAAGTCTCAAGCTTCTATCAACATAGAATAGGTGGTCAGCCTTTACTGGGATCCATTCCAATTTTAGCTTTGACAGGCTGTCAGCACCACTAATTGCTTTTCCTCCCACAGAGAATTAAGTTTTCAATTTAATTTTTCCCCCTTTTCCCTGACAGAGGAAAACATACCAGGTCACTTTCTGTTCCCATAATTATTTTTTTAAAACTCCTTAAAGCCACCCAGAAGAAGAAGTCAACTTGATAGTCATTCAACAAGAACAACTTTAGTTAAAAATCATTTTCAAAGCACTTTGTACTTGAAGAGCAGGTAAGAAGAGGAAACATTCCTTGTGAGGGATTGTCTGATGTTGGCTACTGCCAAGTGAAGATTGTGGCAAGATGGGGTAGGAACAAGATATTAGGAAGTAGCCGGAGCAAGTGCTCCTGAGGCAGGGGGCTGTACCACGTGGGAGTGGGATGGCAGAGAACGAGTTCCTTTGTCTAGTCCTCTTCCCTAGGTGCAACATTAAACCCAGACGCCTCCTTCCTGTATCCGGTCCTAGCCTCCTGCGTCACGTCCTCTCCCTTGGTGTGCTAAACCCAGACATCCCCTTCCGGTATCTGATCCTACAATCAATGACTAGTAGGTGGGCTGAGGAGGAGGGGCTAAGTAGGTACTTAAGGAACGGTAGGGATCGGAGCTCGCTCTCTCTTTTGCTCCTGCTCTCTTGCTCTGGCCTTCCTGCTTGGCCTTGCTGTGATGGCCTCTGAATAAAGCTCGAGTGTTGGCACCTCCTGATCGGCTCATCTCTGTGTTTATCCGGGTGGGCACCGAAGACTGGTAAGTATGACCTTGGCAGCCTGCTCCTTATAGGAGGAGAGTGCACGGAGCGGCCAGAACAATTCCTTTTTTATTCTGAAGCATAGTTCCCATAAGAAGTAAGTTAGGATATGAGCATCTATCAAACAGGACAGTACACACAGAACATAAAATTAATTCTGCTTAATTCATTGAGAGCCAGAAACCAATAGGACAAGTAAACAAACAGACATAAACAGACAAGCTAAATACCAATACCAGAAAGAAATATACAAAAAGTTCTAAGTATAACTCAAGCCCCAAAGCTTCTCCTCATTTTGTGGAGATGGATTACTTATTGTCCTACACCTGCATGAGGGGTAAGCAGAGTTAATGAGAATAGGAGAAAAGAGAGATCTGGTTTCTTGAATCTCTTCAGGCTTCTTCTAACTTCCAGGTTTAAGAAAGATATGTAATGCCACCCTCTCTCCCAGCCTCTGAAGGGAGAAAAACACTGGGAAGAAGCCAACATGAGAGGAGCTGGCAATCTCCATCATGTATTTTTCCCTAGGTTACTACACTAGAGATTTCAGGGAATTTCCTCCCTTAGGTGAGATCTGGGACTCTAACTTGTTTGCTGAATTATCTCTGCCATGGGGAGAGCTCCTTCAATCTGCATTGTCTGGTAGACATCTTCATATGCACACTTTCTCTGATTTCTGTTTTGTTATCAACTTGGATAAATGGCTTTATTTTCTGCTTACTATATCTGATCATTGGGAAACTGGCATTTGGTGGAAAGGGGGTCAAGCCTTAGAAATAAAACTTGGGGCCCTCCTTTCCCTAGCAATCAGCTTAAACCCAAAACTTAAATCCCCCTAGACAAATAACATTTAAGGGAAAAGATAGAGATAATTCTAAACTGGTACCAGTGTTTCTGAGGAGAACAAAGTGGTCAGTTTCCAGCCCCAGCCTCCTGCTTTCCTTCCTGTAAGGAATCAAGGTCTTTTTTGGAGAAGGGGTAAAGGAGAGGAAGTGCTTGAGATATCTGGCCTTGCCTCCCTTTGAGACTCACACAGACATACACATACACACACACACACACACACACACACACACACACGCAACTGAAGAAATTATCAGAATCCAGATATCTCTCAGACAGCCAGATAATTACTAGAGAGAAAACTTCTCCATAGGTGAGGAATATTAGAGACAGTAGCTACCAAGATTCTCAAGCAGCTAGCCCCATATATCCAATCTGTGGCCAAGATTTATCATTTCTATCTTTACAACATCTTTTGAATATGTATAATTCTCTCTACCCACACTGCCACCATTCTGGTACAGGCCCTTATCCCCTCATGCTTGGACTATTATAATAACCACATGATTAGTCCTCCTGAACAAGTCTCTCCCCACTCCAGTGTCTCCTCTCATCAGCTACCAAATCAGTCTTCCTAAAGTACAGGTCTAACTATGTTACCCTTACTCATTTAACTCCAGTGGCTCTTTATTTTTGCCAGTATCAAATATAAATCTTTCATTGTCATGTAAAGTCCTATATATCATAGCCCCTCTCTACCTTTCCAGTCATCTAATACTTTACTCCCCTCATTGTCCTCTATGTTCCATCAACACTAGCCTACTTGCTGCTGTTCGGGGTGCTTTATTGACAGGTGTCACACACACACACACACACACACACACACACACACACACACACACGCACTATTCTCATCTCTCTGCTCCCTACCTTTTTATTGACTATCCCCTATGCTTGGAATGCTTTGCATTCTCTACCTCTACCTCTCTCTTAACTTCATTGACTCACTTCAAGAGTCAGCTCAAATCTCACCTACAGGAGGCCTTAATGCTTCCCCCTTTATCACTATTTAGCATCACCTAAAGTAATTCAGCTAAGAGACCATTACTCTATTATATGCAAAACTGTCTCCAGTCCTATCCCAGGCTTTATCAAAACCCACTCAGTGCTCCCTATACCACTATCCAGAACATCCCTTTTCCTGGGAGCCCCAAGGCAATAAGTACACCAAATCTTTTCCCTTTAGAGACCCCTGCAGAACAATTGTCCCTTTATTCTATGGGGACTAGACAGTTGTGCAGTTATGCACCTTTGCTTTCCACTGTAATTAGAAAGCAAACCAACTCCTAGTAACTCGAGTTATTGGTTCCCCAAACCCTCCCTGGGAAGTGTTTGTGCTCTGATCACTGGACACTCTACTGATAGCAATATGGAAGGGCCTTACCAGTTCAGGACTACAGGAAATAAAGGGCTACAATAAGCCTGTCTGTAGTGCCATCCATGCAGGTGCCCAGGTTGCAGCCCCTCTAATGGGGCTTATGTACTACCAAGGCCTGCCAGCCCAGGGGCCAGGGGCCAGGCACTACTCCTCCCTCTTCTCAGAATGTGCAGGCTTAGTTGTCACTATCCATTACTGATCCACCAAATTTTTGAGGCAAGGAAATACTGAACAATCTTGCACAACTTTCCACAGTCCACAGCAAGCCACCAGATGCCATCTGCCTTCCTAACTAGACATGTAAGATTCAGGTGCTTTCTAAACAACTCTCTCAAAGTCCATGTCTTCTGACAAGCCAGGCTAGACCTTGGGCTCTTTCTCCTGTCACTGGTCATCCTCTCTAATGAAGGATCTCATGCTGCCAAGCAGCTCTGACTTAAGGATCTAGGAACTTCTAGCTGTCACATTCATGAGGTTACTGCTATGGCAAGGAATGTCCATCTCAGGATTGCTGTTCACTCACCTGTGCTTAGGAAAAAAGATACAAATGACAATAAGTGGTCTAGGCTCAGGCGCACCTAGACCAGTACATATATTCTAGCTGCTATGTGCTTAGAAATGTCACCATTCCTTCCAGAGTGGGGAAGTGCATCCAGGACTTGACCAGTGCCCACTCCATCAAAGTATCTCCCATATCTCTCAATCCCTCACTGAAAGTTGGAGATAGAAAGAGACAGACAGACAGAAACAGAGAGAGGCAGAAACAGAGACAGAGAGAGACAGAGACAGAGAGATTTAAATGACATGCATTCTAGAAGAGGGAAAGAGCCTCCTTCTGAAGTGATGCAGCAAACCTTTCCTCCTTTCTTTCTCAAGTCAAATCGGTACATTTGGACACTTTTCTATATCCCCAATTCTGGGAAGTTATTTAGGGTCTTATGATGACTCAAGCTTTATTTTTCCAGATGCTTTCACCAGTGCCTTGCACTAAAGAACCTTAACAAATCCTAAATGCAATATAAAGAATCTCAAGCAATCCACTCAGGTAATCCCCACATTCTTCAAGGTGGGGATGGGATCCAAGTCTACACCAGCTGATGGGCCTAGAGGTTGCAATCATACTCAAATACAAAGTTGTGCAATTTTAACAAATGACATTTTACAAATGACATCATCATCCTTAAGGTGAGATTCTTAAAGACCTAGAGTATCTTCACATGTGTGTCCAGTGCTAAATGTGCAGAGTTGACTTTCTTTTCTTTTTCCTTTTGCTTTTTTTATTATTATAAACAATAAACAACCCTAAAAATATAAACACGTCTATAAACAAAGAACAAAGGGGATTTACAGATGAAACTGTAAATCTCAATTACATACAGATAATTTTTTAATTAACAAGTTCAATCTATTAATTCGAAAACTGTTCTATTTGTCTGTGTCTCCCTCTGGCCCTCCTTCTATACTTTTTATGTGCACTAAAAATAAAAGTATTTAAAAATGTTATTGCTCTTCTCTTTTTTTTTTATATCACTAGCACCTTGTTCTTCCCCCCAACTCTACCTCAACCTAGAAATCCTACCCTGTAACAAATAAGTATGGCCAATAAGCAAAAGAAATCCATTCATTGGCCATGTCTGAAAATGCATGTCTTATTTTATACCTGTGATCCATTACCTCACTTTTAAGCAATGGGAAGCCATCATTGTTCTTTCAAAATCCTGTTTGTCCATTGCATTGATCAGAGTACTTAAATCTTTAAAAACTGTTTTCCTTTACATAAGAGGAGACCAGTCAAATGCAGTCCTCCTAAGTATGTAAAGCATGTGCGGCAGATGCAGTCCCCATACAGATTTTGAAGCCTGCACTGGAATTCTGCAACTAGTTTGAGTCTGCAAACCATAGAGATAGACTTTTGATTGACTACTGAGCCAAAGCTGGGGATCATTCCAAAAGAACTACCTGGCCAAAGGAGACCTTTTTCTCTTTCCTGCCTGGCTGTATTCAAGTGTGTATCCACTGTGTAATATGAATAGTAAGAATCATTGACTGTATAGTAAGCAGTAGTTCATCTTGGACTGCTGGTACAAACTACTGGTCTACTTAAGATCTTTTGTTCAAATTCTGGTTTTAGATATACATTCAATTAGGTGGCAGCCACATGACACAATGGGTAAGAATATTGGACTTGGACTCGGGAAAACCTTAGTTCAAATCCCATCTCAGATATTTGGTAGCTGCGTGACCCTGGATAAGCTACTTGAAACTTCCCAGACTCAGTTTTCCTCATCCATAAAATGGTGATATTAATAGCAATTGCCACACAAAGTTGTTGGGAATCTCAAATTAGATAGTATGTATAGCACTCTGCAAACACTATATAAATGCTAGTTATTTATCATCAACATCATCATCATCATTGTCGTCGTCATCCAGATGTTGTCAGTCTTCTGTACTACTTCTATATGTAATGCATATTGATTACTGTGCTCTGTGATGCTACCATTAATTAACCAGCAATTCTTTCATGTTTTGGAGATCTTCCATAGCAGATAGAACTTTTTGTGATGACTCTCAAAAATGTCTGGAGTCTATGACTTGGATTCTTCAAATTGCTCCTCAGTAACATCCTTACAGCAAGAAAACCTTTGGCCTCTTACTGAGATTCTCCCTCAATTTATCTCTCTGTTTTTCAGACACCACAGAGTCATCAAAGTCAAATTTCTCTTGATCTGTCCCCTAATTAGAGAAATCTGTTTCCTGATGGTGCTCTCTGACATCACTTACTCCCATTCTGTATAGGCTTACTAAGGCTCAGCTTGGCATTTATGTTATGCTACTAGTATTTTGAATAAATTGGAGATTATTTTAATCAGTACTGAAGTCCCAGAGATGTTCTCTGGAGGTAGACATTTTAGAGCCAAGGTAACTAATTTCCTACCAGAGGCAGCTATGAGGCACAGTGGATCTGGAGTCCTGGAGACCTGAGTTCAAATTCAGCCTCAGAAACTTACTAGCTATGTGACTATAGGCCAGACACTTCACCTCTATCTTCCTCAGTTTCCTCATTTCTAAAATGGGAATCATAATAGCACCCACCTCTCAGGGTTATTGTGAGGATCAAATAAAATGATATTTGTAAAGTACTTAGCACAGTGCCTGACATAGCAGGTACTTAATAAATGATCACTTCTTTCCTTCCTGTCCATACCAACCTCCGAAATAAACTTCAGGCTTACTATTGAGATGTAACCCAACTATATATAGTCCTTGTCACTCAGTCTATAGAGTCATAGCCCTTTCAAAGGCTGCAAAGGAATTTTCTTCAAAGTTTTTTCATGAAAGGATTGGAACACAATGGTCACTTGGCATCCATTGTCCAGTAGAGCAGTGCATTTCATATTATTAATCATCATCACTTCCGTACAAGATTTTGAGTCTGAGTGATAGAGACTCACATACAATCAGTTTTGTGGTCAAATTCAGCACCTCTGGGGACTGGAGCAACCTATACCCCTGCCCTCATCTCTGTTTTCTAGTTTTGGTACCAAGATTCAACCTCTCACACCTCAGTTCTGCATTGCACTCTCAAATGCAGGCATGGATATGTGTCCATTCAGGATAGAGTTGCCCCAGAAGAGATCTATATTCTCTGTCAGAAATGTCATTTACAACAAACTATTGTGAACTTTGTTCTCTTGACCCTCTTCTTTAAGTGAAATCATTGTACTAGTCCATCTCTCAGTAAGTTTTCTGTAATCTCTTGCTCTTGAGTCTGGGCAACCAGAAATGATCTTTGGCCCGGACCCAAGAATGTTCTAGAGCTACCCAGATCTTAGAATCTACCCAACGCTTTTCAGTTCTGAGATCCCACTCAAATCACCTCACTCTTAGATAAACTGATCAAAATCAGGCAACTTCCATTCATATTCAAGACTAAATGTTCCTTTAATTCTCAGTGATATATCACATCTCAGCACTCTTTTCTCTCAGCTTTTATTACTCCTCTCTCTCAGTCTCTATAGTTGACTATCATCATGAGTTATAAACTAGTCTGGGTGAACTGAGTATATGCTTCCCATGTTATCTCAATAACATCCAATTGAGGGACAGCTAGGTGGTACAGTGGATAGAGCTCCAGCCTTCGAGTCAGGAGGACCTGAGTTCAAATCTGACCGCAGACACTTGACCCGTACTAGCTGTGTGACCCTCGGCAAGTCACTTAACCCCAATTGCCTCAGCAAAAAATAAAAAATAAAAAAAACAAAAAACATGTAACATCCAATTGCCTTTCCAGTCTTTGCAATGTATCCTTTCCATGAGATTTCAGGTTTTGCATTCTTCAGATTCTGCAAAATTCTGAAAACCCTCCCCTTAAAGCTTTCTAGGAGTTTGTCCCCTTTTTTTAACTTAGGTGTGTGCCAATGCTGTAGTGATTCAGTCAGGTGTCTCATAAAGATATCTCAAGATTCTTCCCCAGGGATGCAGGTCCTTTCCTGAGAAAAATCACTAATTTAGATCCATAGTTCCACAGCAGTGAAGGAGAGTAAGGCTCAGCATTATATGTTGTGAAGTATGGGAACCTATCAGCTTCTGTAATTGTTCCTGGCCTCCCAAATGGCTATTTTCCCCAGATCACTCATAATAATGGCTCCAAATACCACCTCAGGAGTTAAGTTTTAATGCTATGAAGCATCATCTTTTCCATGAAAACCATGGTAATCAGTTTCCAAATGCTTTCTGAAATTTCTATTTTGCCAGGAATTATGTAAGAATCCACTAATTTACAGGAAACAGGGAAGGTTTTGTCTTTGTCCTCCCATCATTTAGTATCTCACATGTGATAGCAATTGATGGAACACAGAACTGAAAATCAGGAAGACTGGAATTCAAATCTGGCCTCAAACACTTACTAGCTGTGTAACTATGTTTTAGTCATATAATCAATGGCTGCCTCAGTTTCCTCACCTGTAAAAAAGAGAAAAAAACAGCTCCTGCCTCTGAGGATTGTTGTGAAGATCAAATGAGATAATGTTCGCAAAGTGCTTTGTAAACCTTAAAGCACTATAGAAAGGTTCCCTCTTCTTGTTATTGTTATCTCCTGAAAGTTTCTCTTGCATCTCACATAATGCTCTTAAATTCTGGCCTCTTGAGTCAGGAGGTAACCCTTTAACCAGAAATCCTCTATGTGGTTATAGGTACCAGTTTTCTAGGGAAGCAGCATTTATATTGCTCAAATCAGACTCCATACCCATAGCATACTCAGTAGTAATACAACTGACATCAGTACCTAAAAATTCAACCATGCAGAAGTTAATTCAAAGAAATTACTCTTGCTGGCAAAGAAAATACATTTTCAAACTTACTTATTGCAGTATGAAAATAAAAGAAAGGAAATAAACTTATTTTTCTCCAGCATATCCCCCCAAATACTAGGGTATCCAAGATGGAGGTTCCAGGTGAAAAGTTTTCCAATGATGCCCTGCAAATACAAAACCACCCAAAATATGTCTTATGTGAGAGCCTCTCTAGTTCAAAGCCACTTAGCTCTGAACTCCCTGGGACCATGTATCTTCATCTTCACCCAGGCCATTATCTACTATATGTGTGCATACCACCACTTCTCTCTGCCCCTTTATACCTCTTGCTCTGAAAATCATAATAGGCTGATAGCTCTAAAGCTGGAAGAAACCTCAGTAGTCATAAAATCCAAACCCTTCATTTTAAAGATGAGGGTGCTGGACCCCTGTAAGCTTTAATGACTTCCCCAAAGCCACTCACCAGTGCCTTCTCCACTGCTCTATTTTGCTAATGTTGAATCTGTTCTACCATTGCTTCTAGAAAGGAAATGTCAATTGGCTGTTCTGGCTACCCTACTGTTCTGTTCAACCATCTCTGTGATTTTACAGGCCAAAATATCTTATTTAGACACCATTTCCCCATATATGGTATATTTTACTGTTAGAATGTAATGTCCTTGTGAGCAGATGCTGCCTTGCTTTGATATTTGTACCTCACCATTTTGGACAATAAACTCTTATTATATGCTTTTTTTTATTCCTTTATTTACTTATTCAGTGGGTCCCTGCAAATACATCCAAATATGTATCTCAGATATTCCCCTATGTTATTCCTTGCTCCCATAGGGCTCCCTCATACAAGTGTCTCTGGTTCTGGGTTCACATGGACTGGGTTCAATACTGGAGGTATCCTGACCCCCAAAGAAGGCCATCAATTGTTTTGCTTGACTGTACACATTTGTAATGAGTGTTGTTTTTTTTTCCTGCTTTCTCAATGGGGAAGGTAGGGAAAGGTGGGAAAGAGAGAATTCGAAACTGAAAACAAAATAAAATTGAATTTTTCTAAAGCCATCACACTTTCCTCATTCTCTTTGGCTCATTCTGCCCCCTACCACTCCTGGAATATGGAGGGTAAATCTCTAAAACAAGGCTTGGACACGACTCAGGTCTTCAATTTCTCCTTAAAAAAACTGAAAGGGTCATTTCTGGAAAAATATTCTATGTACAAAGTAGCTATCAGATGTATAATATCTATTTCTTTCCTCCACCACAAAAATAAAATTCTAAAAACTAAAAAATCAATTCACGTCAATAAGCATTTAACAAGTGATTACCATGTGGCAAGCACATGCTAAGCATTGGAAATACAAATACAAGTAGAAAGATTGTCCCTTAAAGAGTTTACATTCTAATAGAGACATAACACATAAAAGGAAACTAGAAAGAGAGAAGAGCTATAGGTATAGAGAATCTAAAGAATCAGGAGTGGAGGGGCAGCTAGGTGGCACAGTGGATAGAGCACCAGCCCTGAAGTCAGGAGGATCTGAGTTCAAATCTGGCCTCAGACAAAACACTTGACATTTACTAGCTGTGTGACCCTGTGCAAGTCACTTAACCCCAATTGCCTAAAAAGAAAAAAAGGAAAAAAGGAAGAAAAAAAAAGAATCAGGAGTGGAGCATGGAGAAGAATGAAGACATAGCTGGCGGGGGAACTTTCCTTAAAATACAGGTTGTGGGAGGCACCAAGAAAAGCAGAGGAAGGGGCAGGTGGATGTGGAACATACTTCCAGAGTGAGAAGTCACAGGCTGGAATAAACACCTTCATTGAGATTTTTGTGATATAGTAGATAAATTATAAAGAGTCAGGGACGGAGTCTGGAGGGGAACAAAGTATCTAAGAATAGTATCTAAAGTATCTAAAGTATCTAAAAGTATCTAATCTCCAAGCATCTAGATATTTAAAGTATCTAAAAATGCACTAACAAATATTTAAAACATAAAATTGTAACTTGTCAAACTGCTGACCGAATATTTAATTTCCAACCATGAGCTGTGCCGTCCAACTCACGGAATGTAGTTGTCTGGCCAGCCAGGGCATGGCTTGGGAGTTCTTGGCCCTTTTGCCACCTAACTGCACTCCTCTGAACTTTTCCATCACACCCCCAAGGATCCTGCAGAATCTCTTGATACTTACAACTCATCAGTACTTTCTGACCCTAGGATCCCTCTGGTTGGAGGGTGGAGTGAAGGGCTCTATTTGAGAATGGCAAAATTAGCCTTCTCTTCACTTCCCTTATACTTTCTTTTTTCATATTTAGATTCCCTGTACTTAGCACAGTGCTTGGCACACAGTAAATGCTTAATAAATGTTTATTGACTGACTGACTTTCTTTTGCAGCATCATCCTATTGGTTTCTCTGGCAGTGGAGTATCTTCCCCTACAATAGGTACAGGAATCACGTCTTACTGGGTGGCTGATATTAACTCCAAAACTTGGAACCTCTTAAATCAACCAACAATCAATCATTAATTACTTTCTCTGTGCTGGGCATTGCTCTATGAACTGGGGATACAAATACAAAAAAAAAAAAATCAAGAGGGCTCCTACTCTTAAGAAGCTTACTCAGGAAGTAATTTCCAAGGCTAGAAATGTCCATCTCCCATGATAGTGATTCAGTGACCTGGGGTCAGAGAAAGAAAGTCTAAACAGCTCAGCTCAAGTGCTGTCTACTTTAAGAAGCCTTTCCTGATTTCCCCAGTTTTTAGTGCTCCATCACCTCTAACCACTATATTTGCTATTATACATCCTGCATTTACTTGTCTTTGACAAATTCCCCTGAAAGAATAAGTTCCTTGAGTTCAGGGACCATCTCACTTTAATATTTGTATTCTATTCCTAGCATCTAGCAGAGTTCTTAACAAATGGTAGACATTGAATTAATACTTGTTGCATGATTTATTAGATAGATGATTATTCGCTAATGTTCCTTCCTCCTTCAAATCTATACTCCCAGGATCTTTCTAGAAATGGTAGAAAAAGCAAATGGCTGGAATATTCCTCCCACAACCCCAAAAAGTAGGTAGCAGAGATAGGTGCATTTAACAGTTCCCTAGCACTCTCTGCTTCCCAATCAGTCAGCAATTACCCAAGACCTTATCCAATTTATATGGTAATAACTTGTCTCTTGTAAGGCCAGGGAGCAGGGCTAGCAGAATAAGAAAATCTAGCTTTCCTGACAGCTCAGGGAGGGCACTAGGGATGGTTTCATTATTTTTATTTGTATCCCCAACACCTAAAGCAGTATTTGGCACATAGTGAGAGTTTAATAAAGACTTCTTGATTGATTGATGGGTGGATTGATCAATATGGAAAAAGAAACCTTGCATGGAAATAGAGCACCACTTAGATTTGACAAAAGAACCTATCCTCTAATGGCCAAATGTGGAAGTCAAGAAAATTTGGCCTTGGAAACAAAGAATTAGGATCTTAGAGCTAAAAGGCACCTTAAGAATCACTTAGTCTGACAATCTGACTCTTCAGAGCTATGATTTAGATTTTTTTTTAACATGGGGCAAAAGCATTTGAGTAGGGTAGAGCATCATAGAAAAAAAGTCTGACTAGATAATGGCAGCAACAGTGTAAAATACAGGCTGATTATAGGTACAGCTGCATTGGGAGAGGGGTAGGAAGAGATCAGACTCCAGAAGGGTGGCATCACTGGACCTTGGGGATGACAAACAGGGTTGATTTGTGCTACACAGTGGTACAGGGCGATAGACAATCCAAATGTGAGATACAAAAATGGCGGTGGCTATGGGGAGGAATCATCTCCCCCAAAAGTCATTCAATAAATATTTATTGCTTACTGATTGCCAGTACTTTGCAAACATTATCTCATTTGATCCTCACAACAACACTGGGAGGTAAGTATTGTTATTATTATTATCCCTGTTTTATAGTTGAAGAAACTGAGGCAGATAGAGGTTTAGTAACTTACCCAGGGTCATTCAGCTAGTAATTGTCTGAGACCAGATTAGAACTCCAATATTCCTGACTCCAGATCCAGTACCCTATCCAGTGTGCCTCCTAGCTTTCACTAGAAATCTTCAAGGAGCAGTGGATTTCTCCAGTAGAGATTAAACCTCTGAAGCCATTTCCAACTCTGAAATTCCTTGAATCCAGATTGTCTGACTCCAAAGGCAACAAATGCTCTTCCCAGCCCCTACCAGAGTACTCAACCCAACTTCTGGAGCTCAGTTCTATTCTGTCTATCCTGACCTTGTCAAACCTTTTCTCAGGAAGAGCTCTGTAATCAGTCATCTACATACTTGGTACCAATGTGAATTCTGCCTCTATTCCTTGGCATTGATTTGCTGGTAAACCTGTTAGGTAATGGGGCGGCAGGTCCTTCAAGGTTTGTTGTGAACCCTCAGCAAAATGGTAAAGTCAGTAAAGTTTTTCCCCAATGTATCAGAACTCCTATTTTCTACTTTCTAGTGTGGTACCTTCTATTGGACTCATTTTATATGTATCATGCCTCCTATCAGAATATAAACTCCCTGAGGGTAAGAACTATGCCATTTTTCATATTTGTACCCCAACCTGTTACTATAGAGCCTTGCACATAGTAGGTATTGACTAAATGCTTGTCACATTAAATTGAATTGACCCTGGTTCCCTGTATGACTTTGGGCAAATCATTTCCCCTATCTGAATCTCAGTTTCCTCATTTATGAAATGAAGGTATTGAGCTAGATGATTTCTAAGGATTCGTTACAGCTCTGAATCTTTGATATGACCTCTCAGAGTCAGAGATGATATGTTTAACATTATGTTTAATTATCTCACTGAATTTCTTCTTTCCTCCCTCATGGAGTTACACACAAGCCATGCATCACTAGACAGCAGTACCCATTCCAGTAGACCTAAGGAAGGGAATGAGAGTGCCTGAGGATTGATGAAATGAGGGCACTTTTTAAAAATAGGCAACAATAACAGTGTTGGGTTTTTTTGGAACTACCTAGTAAGTGAGAGATTGCTGACACTCCATGGGTGAAATTATTTAGATTGATTTCTGCTTGAGAGGGGAAAATAAAGCCAACCAGGCACTGCAGGCTCTACAAAACACAGAACAGGGGTCACCTTCTGTACCAGGAAATTATTTCCAAAGCAGAGGAAGCTTAAGGTCTAAAACTCCATCCTCGTATAAATAACTTTTAGAAGCCCCAGTGGTGGGATAGGGGAACAGGAGAAGGGATGTTAATGGTCAACTGTCTCAAATGGCTGATGTTTAAGAAACAAATGGCTGCTGTTTGCAACAGTATCTACAGTTAAAAATAATGAAAATCAAGAAGTGTAACCTTTAGAAACCTCAGCGTACACAGTCTCATTTAACAGATAATGAGGCATGATTAGTCCTAGCCATAGGCTACAATGGGAGAGAACAGATTAGAATTCTTTGCTGGTAGCTTTCAATGAGCATTCTTCACACCTTCTACACATGAGGGATTTTTTCTGGTGTGTGTGGGGGAGAGGGTTCTTATCTTATTTGGAGAGGGGAGGTGTTCTGAGATTGAGATGAAGGTTTCTTCCACTCTCCGGCCTCATTTTCTTCTTTTGTAAATGGCAAATTGAATTAGATGAACTCAATAAAAGGAAACAGGGTTATAAAACAATGGAAAAGGCTCCTGTAGGGAGTAGGGAGTTACTCTACTATTATGGGCTGAGACTGATGTGGGCTAGTACCCCAGTACTTTTTAGGTCTGAAACTACAGTGAAATGAGAGTTGTAGTCAAACTAATAATTAGCAAAAGGAGGTTGACTTAGCCAAGGACATGAAGACAAGGCAGGGATATTTATTCAGAATATAACTTTAATTTAGCTTACATCAGCTTTCCTATGTTGGTGTTGCTTATCCATCTGGTCTGTGGTCAGAGGCCTGAAAGAAGAGGTCTAGATCATTGCTTCCTGGACAAACAATGAGCAAGGAACATCAAGAACTAGAATGTTAGCCCCTAGAGACGACTAAATTGAGAGAAGTGTTACATTACCTTTTAAAAAATAATCTTTTATTTATCACCATAATTTCTTCCAGGATCTGTACCCTCAGCAGTCCCAAGGAAGCATCTGATATAACAAATACTATTTTATAAAGACAAAGAAGAGGAAAAAAATCAGCATAACTGATCAATACCTTAAGTCTAAAAATATGCACAATGTGCAACATTTGTGAACCTCCTGTCTCTGCAAAGGGGTTAGGTGACAGTGTCTTTTCATATGTCCTTTTATGAGCCGTGCTTGTTCTTAATGATTTTCACTTTTAATTTGTATGTATGATTGTTCCTTCCATTTCCATTGTTGTAGTCATTGTGTGTGTTATTTTCTTTGCTCTGCATATTTCATTCTGCATCAGTTCATGCAGATCTTTCCATGATTTTCTAGTGTTTATCACATTCATCATTTCTTACAACATAGTAATATTCCATTTTACTTGTGTTTGTTTAGCAGTTCCTCAACTGATGGGCATCTACTTTGTTTCAAATTTTTTACTATCACAAAAAAAGTGCTGCTATAAAAATGTTGGACTTTATGAGGATTTTATTCTTATCAATTGTCTACTAAGCTTGAAAAGAAAATTTCTGTGTCAAAAGGCATAAACATTTTAATCACTTTTTTGCATAATTCTAAATTGCTTTCTAAAGTAGTTGTACTGATTCACAGCTCCACCAACAATTCACTAGAATGTCTACATTCCTATAACCACTCTTTGTCATCTTTGCCAATTTTCAGTGTGTGAAGTAAAACCTAAGGATTGTTTTGAAATATGTTTCTCCTGTTATTAGTGATTTGGTAAGAACTATTCCCCAATTAATAGATGATCAAAGTATATGAATAGGCAATTTTCAGGGGAAGAAAGCAAAACTATTAATATCCATGTGAAAAAATTCACTAAATCACTAATAGTCAGAGAAATGCAAATTAAAATAACTCTGAAGTGCCACCTTATACCCATCAGATAAGCAAGTTGACAAAAAAGGAAAATAACTGATTTTCAAGGGGTTATGGGAAAATAGGTACTTTAACATATTTTTGGTGGAATTAGAAAGTAGTCTAGTCATTCTGGAAAGCAATTTGGAACTATAACCCTAAAGCTATTAAGCTGTGCATATCCTTTGACACAGTGATATTACTAAGTCTATAGGGGCTGGGGGTGAGGGGAAGGAAGGGAGAGAAAGGAGTTTCATTTGTGCAAATATTTATACCAGCTCTTTTAGTAGTGGCAAAGAATTGAAAACTGAGATGGTGTCCATCAATTAGGGAATGCTTGAAAAAGATTTCATATTAATATGATGAAATACTATGATGTGACAAACTATAAAATGGATAGATTAAATGAAACCTGGGAAGACTTATATGAACTGGTGCAAAATAAAGTGAGTAGAACCAGGAGAACAATTTATATAATAAAAACAATATTGTAAAGACAAACAACCTTGAAAAGATGTAGGAACTCTGATAGACACAATGATCAACCACACAATTTCAAAGGATTCATTATGGTCAGTGTGAGAATTTGCTTGACTATGTATGTTTGCAGTGGGTTTTGGTTTTTCTTACTTTCTCAGTGGTGGGAGAAAGGGAAAGAATGTGGACTTAAAAGTAAGATATAATTGAATTTTTAAAATTAGTGATTTGGAGTATTCTTTCATAAGGTTGCTAATAGATTGCAGTTCTTTGCAGAACTCTGTATTTTTTTTAAATTTTCTTTTTTTTACATTAATTAATTTATTTAGTTTTAGTTTTGAACATTCACGTTTATAAGATTTTGAGTTCTAAATTTTTCCCCCCCCTCCACTTTCCCTTCCCCAAAATGGCATGCAATTTGATATAGGCTAATATATATATATAGTATATACATATGTATATATATATAATATATATGTATGTATATATGTGTGTATATATATATATATACATGTGATATTAAACATATTTCCACATTAGTCATCTCTTCATATCTTTTGATCACTTGTCAATTGGAGAATAGCTTTTGGCCATTCTCATTAGATCTATTAATTGTTGATATTTCTTAGAGATCAGACCCTTATCAGAGAAATCAGATACAAAGATTGTTTTCCCAGTTAACAAATTCTTTTCTTATCCTAGAGGCATTAATTTTGTTTCTGCAGAAGCTTTTCAGTTTTGTGTAATCAAAGTTATCTATTTTATCTTTTGTGATTGCCTCTATCCCTTGTTTGGTTAAAAATATATCTCCCATTCACAGCTGAGAAAAGGCTAGCATCTGCTTCTCTTCTAATTTTTTTATAGAATGATCTTTAATATTAAAGTTATATATTCATTTAGATGTATGATTTTTAATGTGGAATATAACATAAAGTATTGATCTAAGGCTAATTTCTGCCAGACAGCTTTTAAGTTTCCTCAAAAGTTTTTATCAGATGGGGAGTGATTTCATAAGTAAGTTATGTTTTCTAGTTTATCAAACCCTGGGTTCTCAGTTTTATTGTTCCTGATTCTCCATTGCCTAGTCTGTTTTCTTGATCTACCTCCCTACTTCTTAACCGATACCAATGATGTCTGTTTGATAATATAGTTTGAAGTCTGAAAGTACTATTCCTCCCACCCCCATCTCTTTTCATTATTTCTTTCAATATTATAAATCTTTTTTATATGAATTTTGTTATTGTTTCATGAATTTAGGAAATTTCCCTTTGATTATTTGATTAGTACAGTGTTAAAACAATAAATTAAGTTCAATAGTATTGTCATTTTTATTATACTGGCACAGCCCAGCCGTGATCACTGAATATCCCTATAGCTATTCATGTTGTTCTTTATTGGCTTTAAGTAGTAACTTACAATTGAATCTATCCAGGTATTTTATGTGCTTTGGTAGCTTGATCCTAGGGTGTTTTATCCATTTTGTAGTTATTTGAAAAGGAATTTCCTTTTTTATTTGTTACCTATTATATTTTGTTACTGTTATATAAAAATTCTGTTATTTTTGAGTGTTTTTGTAGTGTGTAACTTTTCAGAAGCCATTAACTGTCTCAATTAGTATCTTTGCTCATTCCCTAGAATTTTCTAAGTAAATCCTCATATCATAAGCAACTAGGAAGATTTATTATTTTTCTTCACCTTTCTTTATGCTTTTAATTTATTTTCCTTCTTTTATTATTATTGCTATCATTTACAGAACTATATAAAGTAATAATGGGAAAAGAAGGCATCCCTGCTTTGCCTCCCAGTTGTTGGGAAAGGTTCTAAGTCATCTCCATTATATATTATGCTTTCTTGTGGTTTTAGCTAAATACTTTTTATGATATTATAAAAGTCCCTCTATGCTTATAATTTGTAGGGTTTGTAACATTGTTGTACTTTGTCAAAAGCTTTTCCTCTATTGAGATAATCATATAGCTTTAGATCTTTTGGTTTTTGACATAATTATGTTGATTGTTTTCCTAATACTGAACCATTTTTGCATCCCTGGTATAAATTTAATTTTGTCATGATGAATGATTCTTTGGATGAGTTGCTGCAATATGTTTGAGAGGATTTAATTTTAAATTTTGAATCTATATTCAATAATGACATTGGTATATAGTTCTGCTTCTATAATTTATCCTCCCCTGGTTATGTGTTTAGATAGTAGTATTATAGTTGTCTCATAAAAGGAATCTGAAAAGGTGCATTCTTTCTATTTTTGAGAATAATCTGTTTGAGAATAATTATGCTTCATAGAATTCTCAAGGTTTTTTTCTCCCTTTGGTAGTTCCTTTACATTAGGTTCTATTTCCTTTTTTGACATTGGGTTATTTAAGTTCTCTATTTGGTTTTGCTAGTTTGGGTATTTATGTTTGTGAAGATATTCATTTATTTCTTTTGTGTTCTTGGTTTTCTTACACTGTTTATTCATTGATATCTAAACTCTTTCAGCTGATCTGGAGGCCATATTCTGTTCTTACTATCTTTCCTGTTGATTTATCCACTTGGGTTTAAAGTCTTTAACTGAATTTTCTTACTCTTGAGATCTTTGGAAATTTCTGTCTTTCTCCCTGCCCCTCCCCCCAACACTTATCTTCCTATTACTCACTTTCTGACTCCTTCCCCTTTGACAATAGTTTCCATAAGTCTTCCCCAGGGGCTAAATCTCAAAGATGTATCAGTCTCTTCCCACAATGGCCAATTCACATTTCAGTGACTTCAGTCTTTGCCACTGTTAAATTCTGGGGACTGGGGTAGGGGTGAGTGAACTGGCTCCAGATAGGCATTAGACTTTTTCTCTAAGATTTAATGAAGTACCATACAGTCATACACAAATGTCCTAACCCAGTTCCCTGTTTCTTTGTTTTCTGGTTTGAAATCTCTTGAAGCACAGAGCACTGCCTGACAGTTATGTTATCCAGAGCAGGAGTCTCCCTTTTAATTGCAAGGCCCCAGGTGGAAAGAGGTAGGGTTGAGTTTTGTTGTAAGCAGGTGAGTTGGCTAGAGATATCTATTCTGCCTCCCTTATAACCATATGACATCCTCATGCTACATGTGGGGAATAGCCCTTGCTTCAAATCTATCAGTCAACCAGTTAATAAGCATTTATTAAGCATCTACTATGTGTCAGGCACTGTGCTAAGTCTTGGGCATACAAAAAGAGGCAAAAGATAGTCTTTGCCCTCAAGGAGTTCACATATACTTCAGTCTTCTTTGGGGTGTGGCTATCAGATAAAGCAAACCAACAAAGAAAAGAGGAAGACAAAGGTAACTAAAGGATAATGATCATTGTCTTCGCTGGCACATTAATTCAAATTTTAAAAATTTAATTTCAATTTTAAAAATTCCAATTCAATTCCAATTTAAAAACAAACCTGTACTCTGTATATATCAAGACTTTAGATACTAAACCAACCTATCCAAATAATTATTCCATTCATATGCTTGTGGTTCTTATCCAGTCCTAATAAATTGTTTTGCTTGGCCCCAGTGGAAGGTAGGAACATAAAGTAAAAGTTACAGTGAGACAGACTTCAGATGTGTAAGGAATAACTTGTTAGTCAAGTAAAAGGTGGATGACTCCTTGCCAGAGGTGCCATAAGCAGAGGTTCTTAACCTGAGGTCCATGAACCTGATAATTAAAAAATTATGTGTATTTTAATATAGTTGGTTTCCTTTATCATTCTTATTTTCTGCCTTTAAAAACATCAATATGAGGAGTTCATAGGCTTTATCCAGATTGCCAAATGGGTCCATGACACAAAAATAGGTTAAGAACCTCTGCTCTAGAGGGAATTCCTTAATGTGGTTGGACTAACAGATTGCTAGGCACATTTTTAGCTTGAAGGCCCTATGTGTCTATGGGGCCTGTCTGAAGTATAGGGGTGGGGCTGGGAGGAGAAGAGAGAAGTGTATCATAGTTTATCAACAGGTAAATGGCTTGAATTGATTTTGCTTTACCAAAAGGAATTACTTTTGTGGAAAGTGAGTACATTTACTGTTTCCTTTTCTGAACAGCACTCATAATGGATTAAAAAAAAAAAGAAGGTGGTGGGTTTTTTTTTCTGAATACTCTACTGGTCCAAAAATAGGCTGCACTTTCCACATCTAGCTTCACTCATTCACTCATTCATTTATTTATTCATTCTTTCTTTCAACAAGCCTTTATCAGACAGTCACCATGCTAGATAGTCTAGTTACAAAGATAAAAATTAGATAGGAGCTTAAATTTTACTGGGGAGAACAATTTCTGAAAAAAATAGTTAAATACAAAATATATACAAAACAAATTTTTAAAAAGTAACTTAAAGGGAAAATGCACCAACAAGTGAGTATAATCACTGTACTGTGTCTTTTGGTTGTCAACTAGAAATCACCTTCTAAATTGACTCTGGTCCATGAATCAGAATCTTGAGTCCTGTTATACAACTGAATTTATCAAGTTGTACTCACCCAGCCCATCCATATCTCTCTATCTGGTCCTCAAAGGTTATGTGACAGCTATACTAGCTGACAGTTACAGAGTGCTTTAAGATTTGCAAAATGCTTTATGTACATTATCTCATTTGAGGTTTACAATAACACTGTGAAATAGGTATAGTTATGAGTGGCCAATTTTTTCAGTGACCTATATGTATTTTCTCCTTAAAAGAGTTTTCCTTTGAGGTGCATGACTTATATTCAGAGGTGGCCTATATTCAGACCAATATGGCATGATTAAGCTAAAATATCCCATTTATTTTCTGTTTGGGAATCATTGGCATACTAGGTAGCAGAGTAGCAGAGACACATACCTAAGCTGTCTAGTTGATGAGATGAGGCAAGCATAAAAGGAAGTAAGCACTATTTGGAATGGAATGGAATACACATTTATTAAGTCCCTACTTTGTGCCAGACACTGTGCTAAGTACTTTACAAATACTATCTCATTTGCTCATGTTTGTCAGAAAAAAATTGCATCATAGAATCACAGGGCCATTTGGATAATTTAGGTAGACCCTTCAAAAGTCCTTTATAACTAAGTAGGAAGTCCTGGCACAGGGCTGTTGTCAGCTTTTGAAGCTACAGTAGCATAGTGCTGAGGGATTTAGCCTTATGATTTAATATCATTCCAAGCACTCAGAACCCTGGGGAAATGCCAAGATTGTCATTTTAGATAATTAGTGTTTGATGATTTGAGCTATAAAAAAGCATAATTATAAAGAGTTAAATTGTTAACAAACACTCAATTTCCTCTCCAATCTTTTAAATGATCTCTAATGTTTCCATTCTAAAAGCTCTAAGATTTCACTCACTTGGCCTTTCCTCACCTTTCAAACCAAGCACATGCAAAAATATCAGATGCCCACAGTAAGCTCAAAAATACCCCATTATTGGATCATTACCTAGAGAAACCCCAGTAAAATCCCATGAATCTGTGTGTGTACTACTTTGTGTGAACATCTTCAACTTTCTGGGTCTTGGTTTTATCCATATGTAAAATACAAGGATTGTACTAAATGATCTTGAAGGTCCCTGCAAGTTATAAAATTTGTGGTCCTATGATCCTTTTTTATTTCCTCCAGTGGAAACAACATTGAACTGATAGATAGAATTGGATTTTTTTAAATTCCTCCTCTTCAAATGACTTCTTCAAATGACTAGCCTTGGACCTCAGTTTGCATATCTGTAAATTGCAAATAACAGTAACTCACTAAGTTGTGATAAAAACATTGTGAGAAAAGCATTTTGTGCAAAATAAGAACGATTTTAATGGTAATGGGGTGATCAGGGGAGCCTGGCTAGAGCACATTCTCCTACTAGACAGTATGCTTGGTGCTGGGCCTTCTCCAATAACCCATGTGCTCTGGCCCTTATGGTGAACCCATTGGAAAAAAGAGGCCTGAGGCTCCATGTGCCTGCTCTTCCACCCCAGGTCATGGGGAATTGAAGGAGAGTGATGAAGAGGAGTGGCACTAAGTAGCAAAGCTTAGGACTTAAAGAGCTCTCTCTTGTACTTCTTATGATGGGAGAAGGGCTCTCTCCCTCCACCCTACCCCCTCAGCAGCTATATTGGCTGCTTGACCTGGCAATGAGAACATGTACTTATCTGGGTGATGTTGAGATCTCAAGGCCTTCTCTGCCCATTCTGCTTTATGGCTCTTTCTCAGAGCATATGTGACTGGACAGGCATACAGAAATAGAAGATTCCATACAATCTTGTTATTAAGTATTCTTTCTTTCCCTCTCCCTCTCTCTCTCTCTCTCTCTCTTGAAATTTAATTATGTTGTATATTTGTACTTACTTAATTCCTGGCGCAGCATCACCTAGGCTTCAAGGTCCTAGCCACTTCATAGGGATTTATATATCCTAGAGAACTAGCTCAGTTCCTTCCAATTGTTAAGTTTCCTTTTTCACAGAATGGTTTAAACAACTTATTTCCAGGGTAGGCTTGGGGGACAAAGGTAGGAATGTTGAAAAGGGCCTTGTTTCTAAAACAAGGAGAAGGCAAAACTGAATCCACATGTGGGCCAACACACTCTTCTGACTGGGCGTGCCACTGTAGCATCCAAATACTCCAAAATTCTGTTGTTATATACCCTTTCCTTGCTTTTGTTAAATAAAAGGTTATATAGTCTGTGAGTTTCTCATTTCATTCCAATCCAAGATGATCCACCAGACTGTCCTGAGCAAAACCTAGCCCAGAAGACAGAGGAAAATCAATGGGACAAACTCACAGATGATATGAGAGAGAACAGGACTAAGGGTATGAGCTCTACTGGTTTCTACTACCTGTTGGTAACTGCTAGTGACTGTTGGTACAAAGTCTCAACTGAGCCTTGTTCAGGTGGCTTCCAGTCATATTATGATTGCTGTTGGGTATAATAGTTCCTCTTAGGTGCTGCTTTCTGACACCAGCTTCTTGGCTTCATCTCTTCAGGGCAACCTGCTAGCCATCCCAGCAATAGTCTGCTAAGTTATAGTGGCTAGAATCTCTCTTTGATTGTGGCAGTCTGATAGTTCTTCATTAATAGCAATTGTACCCATCTAACAACAAAAACAAACAAACAAACAAAACATACCAAAAAAAACAAGTAGACTGCACTCAGGTTAAGATTATAACTTTTTTTTTTACCATCCCCTCCCCCCATGTGTAAAAGGAGAAGATCTCAAAACTCTTTTCCAGACAACAATCTCGTTTAAGACTAGACATTTACAAGAGCCATTGTGACTTAGCATGCAAATAAATTTGAGCCAAGACAAAAGTTTAGCTAAGAAGGCGAGGTCATTATTATAAGCCTATCTATTTCAAATTTCTGCCATTGTTATGTACATGTAAATTTAAAAAAAAAAACTCTTTTGCTTTTCTGGACCAGTGAGTACCTTCTCTCTTTCCTTCCATTAGATCCAATAAGGAACCAAAGAAGCATTTTGAGCAAGGAAGTAAATTGACTGTATCAGCATTTTAGTAATAACGGTGTGGCAGCTATAAATGGATTTGAAAGGGAAGAGTCTTGAGCAAGGAGACAAATTAGAAGTTTATTACAATAGTACAGGCAAGCAGTAATGATGGCCCTGAACTAGGGAAGAGGGTGTGTGGGTAGACAGAATGAAGAACATGAAAGAAATATTGTGGTAGTAGGATTGATAAAACTTGGCAGCAAATTGGACGTGAAAGTGAAGGAAAGGGAAGAGTAAAGAATGACTCCAAGTTTGGAGGAGGGATGGGTTTGGGGGGAAATATGAGTTCCATCTTGGACATTTTGCATTTGAGATACCTAAAGGACATCCAGAAGGTAGTTGGTGAGGAAGGACTAAAGTTTAGGAGAGACTTGAGATTGAGGCCTAGCTCAACTCCTTACTATTTGAGTAACCTTTGACATGTCACTTTACCCAAGACTCAGTTTCTTACCTATGAATCAAGAATAATAATACTTCACAGGAGTGTTGTGTGGTTCAAATGAGAAAATGTATGTGAGAGTGCTTTACAATTTTAAAGCATTATAGCAATATCATCTATTGCTATTAGTAAGTCATTTGCATGTCCCCGAGATCACACTGCATTGGTAACCACCCACTTCCCTTCCATGTTAGCCTAGCCTTTATTTTCCTCTCTATCTTTCCTAACTGTTCAAGAAAGACAACTTTATCTTTCTTGGACAACTGGCACAGACAGAAAGCCTAGGGCCTGATCAATTAGCTGGGCTTAAGAATAACCCAATGGTAGCCAGAAGAACCAGAAAGGAGGTTCCCCTAGGAGACAGCCTACAGGGAAATGACAAATGAGTAACAGTTATAGACAGTCAAGGTTAATATACTGACTGATGAGCAGAGGCTTCATAAAGCTAGAAATGCCTAAACAGGAACAACTCCAAAAAAAATTCAGTTAGGCTCTCAGGTGGCCTCCCACCTGCTCATCAAAGCAGTCATGTGCAGACAGGCCAGAGTTATCCCTGTCTTTTCAGTAAATACATATTCCTTTTCATTGCAACCCAACTAAACACAAAAAACAGGCTGCTTATTTTCTACTGGACACCATTGCCTCCTAGCTCTTAAAACATGCTAGATTTTTAATGAGATAACTACGCAATTGGTACTGTATTGGAGCATAAAGGGAAACATATTAGGAACAGGGTGTATATATGTGTGTATGTATATGTATATACATATTTACATATATGCACATATACATATATTCATACATAGATTCATACATAGATATATATAGATGTATACATAAATTATAGAGATATATAGAGATAGATGATATAGGTGATATAGATATCTACATAGAGACAGAGACATCTAGATATAGATAGATATAGATACAGATATAGAAAGAAGACCTATAGTGTAATGGAAAGTACAATAGAATAGGAGCCTGGAGACATGGTTTCTAGTCCAACCTCAATTCTTTCTTTAGGCAAATCTCTTGCTTTCCATTTCCTTACTTATGAAATGGAGGGATTAGACTAGATCAAGGGTTCTTACTCAGGATTTCCATGACCTTTGGTTTTAAAAAATATTTTGATAACTGAATTTTAATATAATTATTTTCCTTTGCAATCCTGTGTATTTTCTTTTATGCATTTAAAAATCATATTTATGAGAATGGGCTTCATAGGCTTTACCAGACTGTCAAAGGAGTCCATAGGCTTCAACTGACTGCCAAAGGGGTTCATGATGCAAAAAATAAAAAAGGTTAAGAACCCCTAGACTAGGTGATCTCTAAGGTTTCTTTTAGCTCTAACAACTCTAAATTTCTATCCTCTAACTCTCTATGTTGGCAAGTCCTTTGAAGTTGGAGCATTTCTTTAAACCTCCTCCCCCCACCACATGCCCCCCCACAGCTCAAGGTTGGGTTCCCTGTGGCTCAAGGTATAGGTCTGTGAAGCACACTCCCAGAAAGTCTGGCAGAGCAACAGGGAGATTACAATGGGATGTTGGGAACCTAGTAGCATCATAAGTAGCCTTGCCTCATATGCCTCCCTGCTATGGGCTTCTCATATATGATCTCTGTACTTTTTTGCATTCATCATTGACAATGTATGGTCACTGCAAAGCAAGGGTGGGGAGGAAGAAAAAAAATATATTATAGCTTAAATCTTCTTGCTATGTTTGTCTAGTAAATACCTACGCTTTTTTTTTTGTTTGTTTGTTTTTGTTTTAGGCAACTGGGTTAAGTGACTTGCCCAGGGTCACACAGCTAGTGAGTGTTATGTGTCTGAGGCCAGATTTGAACTTAGGTCCTCCTGAATCCAGGGTCCATGCTCTATGCATTGTGCCACCTAGCTGCCCCATAAATACCTTTGCTTTGAGCTAATTTTGCCTTCTGGCTATCCTCAAGCTACATCTTAGTCTACTATGGGTGCCCTCTGTTCTGTAGGAATCTCTACAACCAGAGTATTGATTTGGATAGGGGTTGCTTCTGAGGTCAGCCCTTTGCTATTATCTACAAAAAGGTTGTCCCAGTGTCTGAGACACTCTTAAGTTCCCTGACTCCCTGGTAGGTATAAATACCCAATGCATCCATCATCAGAATCATCTTCTAAGCAGAATAATCATGTAGCTCTAGCAGTGTCTGTGCAACAAATAAATGGATTCTTCTAGGAATCCTCTTAGCTGATGGTCCTTTCTACTAGCTATCAGGAAGTCTGACAAATTCCCCAATAGACAATAATTGGTTTTGATGCATTATTTTGTAGGGTCCTGACCATTCTCTGTGGCTATTCTGTAAACCAGTAAGACATCTAGTCTCTCCATCACCTGGCATAGAGTAGATTTCCATTGGTCTGCTAATTTGTGGAATCCTTGCACAGCAAGATTTCTTAGCAGAACTCTTCAGCCTGGATGGAGATCTTGATTAATTTGAGCATGTAATGATGCTTATTTCTATCGCAATTTTTCAGAGCTGAGACTTCAGCTTGTCAGCATATCTCCTTCAGCCTATGTCTCAATGGAGGCACATACTGATTTTTGATCTATCCATCTTCTCCATCTTCTGAAATTCCAAAGCACAAGTTAATAGACAAACATGGTTCTTAGCTAGACATCAGCAAATTAAGGCTAAGACCTGTGCTATAATTTCTAATATCATTATATGCACACACCAGAAATGCTACATGTTGACTTCCCAGAGGTTTCTACTCTGGCCTCAAGCTTCCTAACATGCAGCAAAAACTGATGAGGACATTCAAATGGTAGAAACATTAAGGTTTTCCATGATATTGTTCTAGATTTCCTGATCCCTGCAAGACAAATATCCCCTTAATTAATTTGCTTTCAAAATCTCTATCTTGGAGGGATTGCTGACACTGAGAAGGATTTTTCCCTTAACACATTAGTAGTTTCTGGTTTCTGATTAGGTAATCCTGAACATAAAAATGATATTGTCAGTCACCAAAAGGACATGGCAATATTCATAAGTTCCAAACACTTGCTGATCCCTCTACTCTCCGAGCATGCAGCATGAGTTAGTAGCTTTCCTTTGAATGCATCAAGGTCACATTCTTTGTATAGCTATCCACTAACAGTGGTGACCAATAAAATCTCCCTCACATTATTAAGGGGATCTCTCTTGACCCAAATGCCCATAGTCATCATATGATGCCTTCACAGCTATAGAGCAAAATGCATAGGGCAGCATCAACTTTTTCCTATTGTCATGTGTGTTCTTAGTTAATAGCCCAATATAGTGCTCTATGCCATAGCTCCAATGCCTGCCATTGCCTTAACAAGAAAAGCACCCACCAAGGAAAGAATCAAGTTCTTGAGGTCAGCTCTTTTTCATTTCTATTTTGTATCACCTCTTATAGCTATTTTTCTGTATTTGTTCTTGCCACCAGTCATCCAAGGTCAACTGAGCCAAAGAAAGTTAGTTTGTTGCAATAAACTTTACCAACACTGGTGGCAAGTTCAAAGCTCTATGATGTTCTTCCATTAAATTGCAACTTAATATCTGGATATCACCAATGACCTTTACATCTTCTCTAATTATCAGCATATTTTCAGTGTTATTCAGCCTAAGAAGCAGAGTATATGCATCCATGTTAGTCTTTCCTAGATAACAATCACTGGCTTCTATTTGATCAATTTTAATTTCAGGGAGTTCTTTCCTTGGGTAAGGTTTTGTAACTCTTGCTCCAAGCTGTTAGTTCTCTTTCCAAATCATTCTGCTATAGTTCTGATTTCTTCTTCTATGTTTTCCTCTAGCGTTATAATTTGGTTTTTAAAATCATTTTGGCTTTTTTTTTTAGCTCTTGCTTCATCTCTTCTAGAAGTCTAGATCGACTCTTGCCCAAACCTTTTCTTTGAGGCTTTGCTTGTAGATGTACTGGAATCACTCTTTTCTGGGTTTGTCTCTCGAGTACACCTGTCATCATAATAGTTTTTCATGGAAGGTTGTTTTTTTATTTTGTTTTGATTTGTTTTTTTGCTCATTCTTTCAACTTACTTCTTTACTTCAAGTTTTAAATTACTGGTAGCCTTCAAGTACTTCTGATAGGAAATGTCTCAGCTGAACTGAACTTCTGTCCTCCTGGATCCAATTTACTTTACTGGATCCTTCTACTGCTTTCTTAGGAAATTGAGTTTTGTGTTATTCCAAGATCTCAGGAACAGTCCAGGCTGTGGACCTGAAAGCCTTCAGTGCTCCCAAAGTGGTCTGGTCCAGAGTGAAGTCTGATCATCACCCTCCTGACATGAGCTCTGCAAGTTACTAGCCTGGGTATGTCTATGTAACACTTTTATTGTTTTGTCCTTGTCAGGAAGTTCCAGTAGAGTGCTTCTAGACTCAACCACTATTAGCCAGGTAGAAAGCTCTTCAAGTTCAGAAAGACAGAACTGTAAGCTGTCCTTTGGTCTGGGATTCCTGTCCTGGTTATTCTGCTGCAAACTTAACACTGGGCTGCAGCTGAGACCCCACTCTGCCCCTGCAGTCAGTCACACAGCTACTGTTTGCTTCTGAACTTGTTCCTAGCTCAATTCACAACCTAGGGTCCTCATTTGCTTTTCACCCTGGAATGCCACCTCAGGTCCAAGTCCCTTTGTCAGTCTGCCATGGGTCTGTGATGCAAAACTGAGCAGTGAGCAACAGAGCATCTGGATGGCATCTGTTCTCATTTCCTGTATAAGTTTGTTATTCCTCCTGCATGACTCTGGGACCTCTTCTTTCCTTTGGGCATAGTCTCAGTCCTCTTTCAGGCACTGTGAGCTAGAAGGCTTCCCCCCTCCCACATCACCCTGAATGGTACAATACTGGATCATGTAGATAAATCCTAGCTCATTCATAAATGCATCTGGGCAGAATGGTATATTGACTGATATGACAGGACACCTATCAAGCCTGAGGGGAACCAACCGTTTGTTTTGTTGCTGTTCAGTCGTGTCTAACTCTCAGTGACCCAGAAATGGATATGGGCAGTGGAGTTGCCAAACAGTACACTGTTATGCACCCAGTGCTACCTTAGGGGGTGGGGGGGTCCCCTGCAATCTCTTTCTGACCAGTTGCCCAGTCTCTTTACTGTCTCTGGGCTGGGAGCTCCTGAAGCTGCTACTGTGGCTGTTGCTGCCACCAGGGCCCACAGCTGATGTTGCTGCCACCTGTGCTCCAAGCCAGTCCCCACTCCAGTGTTAAAGACCTCTCCTACTAATCTCCTAAGTTCTCTTTGGCTGGAAAAAGGTTTCACTCTGACCTTTTGTTGGCCCTTCCACTCCAGAATTCAGTGTGAGGCACTATTTTAAAGTGGTTTGGAGGGGAATGTTGGAAGAGCTTGGCTGTAGTGCTTCCTCTACTCTAACATCTTGGTTCTGGTAGATGATTTCATTATTCCCATTTTACATATGAGGAAACTGAGGCTGACAGATGTTAAGTGGTTTGCTAAGGGTCACGTAAGTAGGAAGCATCTGAAGCTGAATTTGAACTCAGGTCTTCCTGACTCCAGATTCAACACACTGAAAATAGATTGAGTGAGGGGATCTATATTTGAATCCCACTCTGCTACTTGCTATTTAATATCTGAATGACATTGGGCAAATCACCACACCTTTCTGTGCCTTAGGCTTCTCATCTATTAAATGGATTAGTTAATCTCAAAATTCTCTCCCACCAAAGTAGTGGATGGAGGTGGGGGAGGAGAAGGAATCTGCATCAGGTGTCTCTGATAAGGGTCTGATATCCAAGATTTGTAGAAAACTAACACAAATCCATTAGAACAAGAGCTATTCCTCACCAGATAACAGAACAAACAGTTTTCTAAAGAAAAATTAAAAGCTATCAACATCCATTCAAAATATTGCTCTAAATCATTAATAATAAGAAAACTGTAACTCCGAAGTTTTACCTCACACCCAGCAAATTAGCAAAGATGCTAAGTGATGGCAAAGGTTGTGGAAGACATCTATCAACATACTGTTGTTGGAGCTGAGAATTTCTCCAACCATTATGGAAAACAATTCGAAATTAGGATAGGAATTTTGTTAAAATGGCCATACCCTTTGACCAGAAATTCCACTGCTAAGCATACATCCCAAAGAAGTCAAGGATAAAAAGAATAACCCCACATACACCAAAATATTTATAGCAACACTTTTTGTAGTAGCAAGGAATTAGAAACAAAATAGATTCCCAAAGACTGAGAAATGTCTAAACATATTTATTGTCCCATAATATACAATGAATATAAAAAATATAGAGAAGCATGGGAAGACTTCCTTGAACTGATGCAAAGTCAAATAAGAAGAACCAGAAAAACAATATAAAGAATCCTTATACTAGTGTTAAATGGAAGGTAGAATAAAGAAAAATCAAAATCTAAGCAAGGCCTTGTGCTAAACTCTGAACACACAAAGATCCTATATTGTTAATAAGCAATACAGATGCCCACCTAATTTATTGGTCTGTGTTGAATGGTTATGATTATGACAGCTGCAAATGTTCTTTCCTTCCTCAAATTATTTTATATTGATTAATCTATGCACATGTTGCATTCTCCCTACCCTCCAGCAGAAAGTATACTCCTGAAGGAGGAAAGAAGTGGCTATTTTGTTGTTGTGTTGGAATTGAAAATGCCTAGTATAGTGCCATCCACATAGTAGGCATTTAATATATTTGTTCAATTGTTGAATTGATCCTAATTAAATGGGAAATATCAAATCACAGCTACCAAGTACTGTGGTTTCTCTCCTATATGCAACTGCAGTCAGTGTTTCTGCAGCACCATTTCATTTCTGTGGGGACATAGGGTCACTGTACTTCCCCAAGGGTGCTTTGGAGCAGGAAGCAACTCGATAGAATGAGGAGCCACAAGATCTGTAGATTAATGTCCAAGATTAGCTGCCTTTATTTCCTTCCACCACCCTTGAGATCTGGATTTTGTGATTGGCATTTGGGAGATGGCAATGAGTGGTGATAGTCTCTGGGGCCAGGCTTGCTGAAGAATATTTGAGCTATGAGGATAGAGAAGCCACTAGTGCCAAACTGAGGCTTCTTGTCTTCCATGAGGTGATGACATTGGCTGGGCATGCTACTGTCACTGTTGCTATGATCAGAGTTTCAAATGTCCACTCAAGATTGCCAATGACCTGCACCAAGAAGGTATTCCAAAATAATCTTGAGTTCCAAGACTGGCAGCTGTGATGATTCCCACCACGCTGGCAAGCTGGAGGGGAAGAGTACTTCTCTCATGGCTCCTCCCTTGATTTCCCCTATTGTGGTCTATGAGCTGAGGTCCAGGACACATCCCTCTTTTTTATTCCTTTTCCATCATCTACTATTGTAAATACTTCAAAAATTGCATGGACACCTAAGGACTGGAATGGCAAGCAGAAAGAAGTATGAAAAATGATTGGAGGGGTGTAGCTCCATCTAAAAACACTTAACCTGTTTCCTTTCATTTTTTATATATTCAATAAACTATATATGCAGGGCATGGTGTAGCTGAGGCCGGTGAATGTGAGGGGTTCTGACCATAGGGAGTAGTCCAGTTTCAGGGTGATTGCTCCAGAGGTACAGATTTTTTAAATGATTATTTGGAGTAATATTCCATTTCATTCTCTAAATAACTCCAAATCCAGTCAGCATTTGTTTAAATTGCTCAGAACTAGGGAGCATCTTAAATGGGTGTGAGCTGTTCGCCATCTGGTGGCCAGTGGAGATACTGCAGTTTTCAGGAAGGCTGTCCCACACATGCACCAAAGAGAGGGCTAGTAGCTTAAGGAGAGTGTCACCTGGTGGGCAAATAGAATATTGCACGTAGCAAGCTAACGAAAGAACGAACTGGAGCCAGTTTGGACTATTTTCACTGCAATGTCACTATTGCATGGTACCAAGTGTCATATTCAGGGCAAAGAGTTGTCAGACAGATTAAAAACCTCATTCTTTGATGATAGAGCCTTTCTATGAGAACTTTCCTGCCAGTAGCTGGCATAGGGAACTCCCTCTACCATTACAGACTGGCAAATTATCTGAAACTTATAGTCTTAGAGAGTTTCCTAGGGCACTGAGAACTAAAGTGAACTTACTGAGGTTCTCTCAATCAGTATGTGTTAGCAGAAAGACTTGAACTCATGTTTCCCTGGCTTTAAGGTTAACTTTCTACACAACATGCCACAGCAAAAGAAAAAAAAAAAAGCTTGAAGCTTAAGCCAGTAGCCAGGCCCTACTGACTTCTTTCTGCTACTTGTGCTTGGACCTGAGTTGCTGAAGTCTACTATCCTGGAACAGCTAATTGTCAGGAATTTTTTTTCCTAACATGACAATTCTATTACTAAAAACTTGTGCTATCCATCCCCTCTCTTCATCTACATAGCCACTACCCAGGTTCAGCCATCACTGCCTCTAAGTGGGACTGATGGGGTATGGGCCCAAGCTGAGACCTTTGCCCCTTGCCCCAAAAAGAATTTGGGTCCCATTTATCTATGGGCCCCAGAAAACCCTTAAACTCATTCTGGTCTCAAAAGGTTACCTGAGGCTATATTCCACTCAATGGCTTTTCCATACAGACTCTCCCTATCTCCCTTTGAAAACCTAATGAAACCCTAGTATATTTCCCACCTTTGATCTTATCCAGACCCCATTCAAACCTCTTCCTTCCAGTTCCCTTCGTTATCTATTCCCGTTGTCTATTCAACCTCCCAGATATTCCAATTGGAATTCTCCTTAAACTCACCCCAGCTTCAGGATTTTTCTCCCAGCTCCTCCTCCGAACACCCAAAATTATTTGAGTATATATAAGATCCACCCTGGCACCCATTTAAACCCTGAGACTTCCTCATGCCTGCTCATCCTTATGGGTGTCACTAATGTTCAGATTCCTTAAGAGTCTGGCCTGTATGATTTATCTTTGATAAAAACTTTGTCTCTGGCTGAAAGAAGATTTGGGTCAAGTTCTTTCGGGTAGGATCTGCCATGTGTTGTGATCTTGGGGTCCCAGCACCCCTAAACCTCTAGACCTCATCAGGACTACTACAATGTTTCAATAGTTCCCTATAGTCTTTACAATAAAACACACATTCTTGTTGTGTGATGTACATTTGTAATCTATTTAAAGCTGACATGCAGACAAAATCTATCTTTACAATGTCCATCCATTGCTCCCAGTTCCACCACTTGGACCCAGGAGAATAAGTTTAATCCCTTTTTCACATGATAGCTTTTCAAATACTTAGAGGCAGTTCCAAAGGTCTTCCTAAGTCTTCTCTTTTCCAAGCTAAATTTATCCCTAGCTATTTCAACCCAGGTTCATTTGGCATGGTCTCCATTCCCTTCAGCATCCTGGATGCCCTTTTCTGCATGCATTCCAGCTTGTCAGTTGAATTAAATTGAATTAAAAACTTATCTAAAATGTCAGAGAGACAGTTGAAGGAGTCAAGGTTCCTCAAACACCACCAAATACATTAAAAGGAAGCACCAAAAAGAAAGCAGCTAAAAACACACAAGAAAATAAAAACTAACCAATATTTAAAATGAGTAAAACAAAGATGTTAATACAAATTTAAAATACTAGAGAATAATTGGATCAACTAAAGTTTTAATAGCAGCAGACTGGAAAAAGAAATGATACAAATTATCCCTGAAGATATCCTTAAAATGGATCAATGACATAACAAAAGAAATTAAGCAAAAATTGATACTGCTTAAAAAAAATCACAAGGACAAATAAAAGAAAGTGGTTTTTTTGTTTGTTTGTTTTTTTCTGGTGAGGCAATTGGGGTTAAGTGACTTGCCCAAGGTCACACAGCTATTACTTGTCAAGTGTTTGGTCTAGAGGCCTGATTTTGAACTCAGGTCCTCCTGACTTCAGGGCTGATGCTCTAACCACTGTGCCACCCAGCTGCCCCTAAAAGAAAGTTCTGAAGAAAAGCTTTTAAAATCATGTAAAGAAACCAAACAAGGACAAAAAGACATTTTAAAAGGAGAGAAAATAATTAAGAAAACAATCAGTATGCAGAATACAATTTTTGTTTAATCTATAAGAGCTACCAGGCAGCTAGAAACAAGAGCCCAAATAAGAACTCATTGAATTATGTAAATCATTGGAAAATATGAAGACCTTAGTCACAGACTTGAAGGAGAGTTCACTGCCCAACAAGTCAGGATAACTTAAATTTCTTTAAATTACTTAAAATTTAGGAAAACAAAGAATCTAAATGGAAATATATTGAATTAATTAATTCAATGCAATTAATTGAATTTATCCCTTCCTTGGGCACGTGATCCAAATTTTACATATGACACAGATCAAGCTGCTTCTATTGATTGGTGATGGGCTAATAAGTGAAGATTTTACTCCTGTGGTCTCCTGTGATTTCACAGCAAAGTCTTGTTCCTTATCAATGGACACAGCCGTCCCTTGACTATCTTGGAATCACTGTGCCCACTTTAGTCTCAGGAACCCTACTGACAAAGCCTTGGTGATATGAAAGGAGGCTTATCAATCTGAAAGAAATCCCTGATAATTTCATGAGAAAATAAATCATTACAGCTATACCTGAGAACATAGAATATTAGAACATAGATTAAAAGTTAGAAAAGACCTCAGTTCTGGTTCATCTGGTTCAAAAGTTCTTAACCTTTCTTCTATCATGAACTTTTTTGGCAATCTAGTGAAGTCCATGTATCCCTTTCCAGAATAATATTTTTAAATGAATAAAATAAAATATATCAGATTTTTAAAAGAACTTAATTATATTGAAATACAGATAGCAATTTTTTAAAAAGTTCACAGACCTCAAGTTAAGAATGCCTATTTTCCAATATTTTCATTTCACAGAGGCATAAGCTAAGGTTTATTTATTCTTTTACATTTGGTTTGACAATGTCATGAATACACAGATATAGTTAGCACTGTATGCCATAAATATTCAAGCATGAGTGTCTGAGAATGGGATAAGCTAAGATATGTTATTAGGCAGAATCTTTAATGGTTCAAAACTACTGGGGCAATAAATAGTATGAACCTGGAGGTATTATTTCATGAAGGAATTATGTTTTATTTGGAGAATCCCTCCCCAATGAGTCCTGGCAGTACAGCCATTTAAAAACAAAACCCTGTGTGTTGCATAAGCAAGGCCATTTGTGTAATGAGCATTTGCAAAGCATTAAAAGCTAGCCAAGGCTAGACAATATAAAACATACACAAAGTCCCTCGGGGCCTAATTAAATAGAATAACTATATTTGTTTGCTTGTTGTTGTTTTTTTTAAATTGTCTGTTTTGTGTCTGGTTTATTTAGGATTGTAAAATGACTGAGATAAATTCCCATGTTCTCATTTTCTGTGGAAACTCAGACTTGTTTCCTTATAGATCTGAATGAGAAGACTCTAAATATTACAAGGTTCCACCTCTAGTCTTCCTCCCTTAATCTTTGTTCTAGTTCTTGTAGTGACCTCTTCTGGGAGCTTACCTTTAATTATCAGTAAGTACAATTAGCCCAAAACAAAAGTATTTACTATGATGGCAGAAGAGATAGCCTTTTAGAGTAGAGATGATAGGGGATGATTGAAGCATTGAAGTAGTCCAAGTGAGAGATGATGAAGGCTGGAACTAGCCAGGTGGCTGTATAATTGGAGAGAAGGGGAGGGATATCATAGTTATATGGAGGTCGAACTGTCAGGCTTGGTGACTGAATGTACAGAAGTGAAGGGAAGTGAGTGAGACGGAAGACTCAAGGATGACTCTGAAGTTTGAAGTCTGAGTGAAGCTAAAGAGGTTCTCAACAATCCTTGTACCCAATAGTCTTTAAGGTCTTTTTCAACTTTTCGTTTATAATCATCCGATGTTCCAGTCTAACATTCTATGTTATCAAGTCCAGTATAGCTATGATGCCATGGTCCTCTTTGAGAACAAAGGACAAACCTGTGAGTAGTGCAGGTTGCCCCACTGAGGACCAAACTGGCCAGCTCCAGCTGGGCAATGCAGCTTCTCCCTTCCTTTCTCCCTTCTTTCCTTTCTCCCTCCCTCCCTCCCTCTCCCTCTTTACCTCTGCCCCTCCCTCTTCCTTCTTCTCTTCCCTTCCCATCCCTTCCCTCCCCTCCCTCATATAGGTGTCATACCATTACCTCTGGGTGCTCTGCCCAAAGGAATATAAATTTTGATCACTGAAACCTCTAAAAAAATCTTGGAGTTTACCACCTAGACTTCTTTTTTAAGCACCATGCCTTAAACCCAATTCCTCTAGCTCTCACTGATTAGCCAGCAATAGTCCCAGCCCAAGCCCCACTTAGTGGTCATTGTTTGTTCTCTCATTGCCTCAGAGTAAATGTATATAGCAATTGTTTCTTTTTTGGCCAGAAATCCTGAGGGTTTCCCCTCCCAAACTGATTTTTTTTTTTGTCTAGGTAAAAAAGGCCATTCTTTGTCTCATTTCTTACCTAGACTTAATCACTGAATGGGCATTGCATCAGTCAAACTGAGATCTGGAAAAGATCTTAGCATCTAGGACCATCTCCAGTCATCTTGATTCATATCTTACCACTGGACCCAGATGGCTCTGGAGGAGAAAGTGAGGCTGGTGACCTTGCACAGCCCTCCCTCACTTAAATCCAATTCACTTGTAAGTCATGTCATGACCTTCCTGATGCCATGGTCCTCTTCAAGAACAAAGAAGAAACAACAACAACAGATTCCCTTATTTGTCATTTAAAGCCCTTTTCACAATCTGTCTCCAACCTACCCTTCCAGTCTTTTCTAAATCATCCCCCTTCATATAGTCATCAATTCAACCAAATTGGTTTTCTTGCTGTTCTTCACAAATGGTATGTTACTTCCTTTTTCTGGCTTTGTACAGGCTGTACCCTTACTTGCCTCTCTTCCACTTTGTAAAATACTAAGCTTCCTTCAAAGCTTAGCTTATACACCATCTCCTACCAGAGGCTTTTCCTGTTTCTGAGTTGCTACTCTCCTGCCCAAAATTACCTTGTTTTTATTGTCTATATGCTTATATGGATATAGGACTCCTCCTAGAGGACATGAGATCTATAAGAGCAGGGAAATGGGGAGGATTATGGCAGATAAAGTAAAGGAATGGAGATAATGAATTGTGTTTTGGATATGTTGAATTTGAAATTCATATGGGACACTTAAGTGGAGATATCCAGCTAGTTAGGTGATGAGATAGGATTATAGGTGATATAGGATATATAGGTGATATAGGAGGTCAGAAAAAAATGAAGGCTAAATATGTAGATTTGAGAGGTGTCAGAAAAGAGATGATAATTGAGCACACAGGAACTGATGAGATTGTCAAAAGAGAGAATTAAAGTGAGGGGAAGAGTCCTAAGATGGAGAACTGAAAAGGGTACCCATGAAAAAAATCTATGTGGGACCTAAGTGATGATCCAAGGAGTCTGAGGAGTGGTCAGAGAGGGAGGATAAGAACCAAGAGCACACAAGGTCCCATAGCTAGTATGGTAGAGAGATAAACACAGGTCTCTGAAGACTAATGCTCTTTCCACTACACCAGCACCTTCATGAAAGTTAATTTAGAAGTAGGATGTGAATGTCGTAAAATATCAGGCTAAGTGGTTTTCACTTTTTCCTGTATTACCATGGTCTCTGAAGCAGAAGCTGAGGCACTATGTCAAAGGGGCCATGTCATGACCCCATGGTGTGTGTGATCAACTAATAAGAGAAGAGGTTTACTTCCTCTAAGCTAAAGGGTTCGATTTGATGGAAAATACATAAGGCAGACCTTGGGAAGCAGAATGTGGAGAGGAACAAAGATGACAAGAGGTGGAGGAGCCAGGTTAGCAAGGAATATTCATATCTGGACACAGGTTAAGCTCAGTTTATTGAGGTAAAGAGGATTAGTTTAGAGATATGAGCTCAACATCAGGATCAGGAAATGAAGGAAAAGCTCCTTCTTGTATGAAAGGTTCTGCACAATCTATGTACTGTATTTGGGTCTGAATTCAAATCCTGGCCCTGCAATTCATTGCTTGTGACACCTTGAATAATTCACTTCATTTCTCTGGGTCTCAGTTTCCTCATTTATGAAAAGGAAATGTTGAACTATAAATAGAGGATCTCCAAGGTCCCTTCCATCTTTAAACCCTACGATCCTATGTTTGAACCTTATTTCACACTATTGCTCTTCCCATTCCTAGAGAACATTTTTTTAAGAGGAAGTCAGTCTCAATCCGTGAATTCATCAGTATAAGGAGCATCAAATGTAGAAAAGGGAAGCTAGATGGCATAGTGGATAGAAAGACAGGCCTAAAGTCAGGAAGACTTATCTTCCTGAGTTCAAATCTGGCCTCAGACACTTACTAGCTATGTGACCCTGGGCACAGGGTCCAGATGGAGCCTCACTACAACTCACTACAGGGCACAGGTTTTTTTTAAACCCTGTTTGCCTCAGTTTCCTCATCTGTAAAATGAGCTGAAGAAGGAAATGGCCCACTCCAGTATCTTTGCCAAGAAAATCCCAAATAGGATCATGAAGAGTCAGGCATGACTGAAAAACAACTGAACAATAAAAATGTAGAAATTCTTCCATGATGCAAATCACTAAATCATCTATACTTAAGGTCTTAAAGAATTAAACTTAAAGGGTCATACAACCATTACATATCTCAGGAAGAACTTGAATTGAGACCTTCCTGACTCTATCCATTACACTTTCTTTATCATTGACACCAATGTTGTATTTTATATTGTACTTATCCCATTTTCTATTCCAGCAAAGTGTTACTACTCTCCATCTTCCAGTCACACCCTTTCCTCTCCTGTGTCCATTCCCTTACTCATACCATTCCACAACTGAAACAGGCTTTTCAACACCAACCTCCCTTTTTTAAACTATTCTTCCTTCAAGGCATGGTTTAGATCCCACCTCTTCTATGAAGACTTCATTGATTCTCTCAGTTGAAAATGAACTCTCTCTTCTCAAATTGCTTATAAGTTTTTGCCTAGATCTTTTGCTTGCCCCATTACATTCTCCCTTACATTATAATTATTTGTGTGTATGCTATATCCTTTCTCCTCTCTCCACTAATACACTATAAGTTCTTTGAGGACAGGGACTGTTCAATTTCTTTCTTTTTCTTATCATAGAACAAAGGGCCTTGAATATTAGAGCCACTTAATAGATGTGTATTTACTTGAATCACAAATCAAAAAGAGTTGGAGTACAAGATCAGAATAACAGGAGTTCATGTTCAGATGCAGAGCAAGGTCAGTGATAAGGACAAATTCAATTCAACAAATATTTATTAAATGCCTTCTATGTTTACAGTTTTGTGCTATGATGTGGAGAGAGATATAAACATTAGATGTTCCTAATCTCATAAAGCTCACTATCTTCTTAGGGGATCAGGGCAGTGACATATAACCAAATAACTCTAATATAGAAGAGAACATACTGCGTACATTAGAGAGAGGTCAAAACCTAATAGTAAACAAGATCCAAGAAAAGGAAGATCATTTTCCCCTGGGAATCCAAGGAGACTTCATGGAGTAGATGCCATTCAATATTACTTGGACAATGACAAAATATAACTTCACTTTCTTCTGAGACCAGGTTGCCTGTCCATGATTTAAGAGGCCCTTGATCATTTCTAAGTAAAGACCTTAGAGATCAACTAGTCCAAACCCTACTCTCCATGTTCATTTTCTTCAGAAAACATTGGCACGAAAAGAGGAAGTACCTTGCCCAAGGTCACAGCTACAAATATCCCAGTCCCTGAAGCTCAAGAAATGGTTCTATTTCCAAATTCCAATTAGAAAAGGGAAAGAAAAAAATTATGTGACTAGGTTCTGCAAAGGCTGTCATTTTTAGCTGCCATGTGATTGTGCCTCGGATGTAAATCTGTTGTCACTACAGATAACATAAGAAAGAATTACACAAGCTGATGAAACATTTTTATTCCTCTCTCAGACAGCTTACCCGTCAAGAAAGCTTTACCACATCAGGCCTCAGCCCAGGTAGAAGCTAACATATTCTTTCTGTGGTATCTAGGATAATAGGCCAATTCTTAGTCTAATAATAAGCTTTTTTTTTTTTAGGCAGGCTGATGGAGTTATAAGCAGGAAAGACAAAGAGCAGAGTTACAGGAAAATGAACCTTCAAACCACAATTTAGAAGTTATTTCAAGGTCAGAATGAGTTCAAATGGCTCTGTCCTAGTTATAAGGAATTCAGAAAACATTGGAGAGGGAGGACACCCACAGAACTCCTGGGAAATTAAGCCTGATGCAGAACCTCAGTCAAGATAGATAGAGACACAATGTAGTAGCAAGAATGATGGTTTAGGAGTCAAGATCTGTCTGTGCTGTTAATTCATGGGATTTGAAAGCCATTATGCAATATAAGAAAGAATGCTGGACTTAGAGTCAAGAAAATCTGGGTTTGAATTCTAGCTCTGATATGACCTTGGGCAAGTAACAATCTCTTTGTGCCTGAGTTCCCTTATCTAAAAAGTTAAAAGGTTGGAGAAGGTGGCCTCTAAGGTCCCTTCCACCTCTATACCTACAATCTTAAGGGTCTCCAGAGATAAGCTAGTTCTCTTCCCCTCTCCCACCTTCCCTCAAGGAGCTTACAATCTAATTAAGAAGATAACATATAAACAAATATGTACAAATAAACTATATGCAAGATAAATAGGAAATAATAGAAGAAAGGCACTAGAATTAAGAGGTGTTGAGAAAGGCTTCCGGTAAAAGATGGGATTTTATTTTTTTTTTGTTTGACAATGGGGTTAAGTGACTTGCCCAGGGTCACACAGCTAGTGTTAGGTGTCTGAGGTCATATTTGAACTCAGGTCTTCCTGACTCAAGGGCCAGTAGTCTATCTACTGTGTCACCTAATTGCCCCAAAAGATGGGATTTTAGATGGGACTTAAAGCCGACTGAGTCCAGGTCAAGAGTCCAAGAAAAGTCACAGTGAGTCATTTTTCCAGCCCATGTCAGCAGGGAGACAGACTAAGAAAGAAATCTGTAAGGCCGTAAAACACACTGCCATGAAGGGTGGGGACTTAATGTAGGCCTGTCTTTGGCATTACACTAGGTGAGAAAAGGTCCCAGATGTGGCACAGAGGGTGCTGATCTTGTGTAGGAAGCAAGAATCTCTGTCAACTCACTACCCAATGCTAGGTTGCATATTCAGGGCGGACCTGTGCCCAAGGGTGGCAGGCCAGTGCAAGGAGCTGTCCCAGGCACTAGGCTGTGTGCTAAGTGAGGAGAAAATGTGGAAGCAAAAAAAAAAGCTAAATAGCAAACAAAACAAACAAACAAATCCCATCATGAAGAGTTTTATGGTGACAGGAATGATCAATACACAAACCTAGAGGAAGAGAATGATTCAAAAATAATGACATGCAAAAAAAAATCCAGGATGGACACAAGTTTAATTAGAATTCCTAGAAGACATGAAGCCAGAGTTAAACAAGACAGAGCTAAAATGATTTTAGAAATGAAATGAGAATGCTATAGAAAACACTTAGAAAAGAAATTAGTGTTCTAGGGTGAAAAATTCAGAAAATAAATTAGAGCTATGAAAGAAAGAATTGGAAAGAGAATTAAACAGTTTGGCACAAGAGGAACAAACTCTTACCCAAAGAATAAACTCATAAAAATTTAAAATGAACTAAATGTAAATTAGTGACTCTATGATACAATAAGAAATATTAAAACAGTCAAGAGACTGAAAAATAGATGAAAGTATAAAGTATTTCACAACTAAAACAACTGACCTGGAAAACAGATCAAGGAGAAATTACTTAGGGATCATTAGACATTGAAATCCATGACCAAAAAAAAAAATCTAGACATAATGTTTCAAGAAATCATAAAACTGCACAGATCTCTTAGAATCACTCTTAGAAAAGTGAAAATAGAAAAAATCTACTAGTCATTCCCTGAAATAAACCCCAAAATGAAAATTCTCAGAAATATTATAACCAAAATCCAGAGCTTCCAGTTAACAGGGGAAAAAAAAATACTGCAAGCAGCTAGAATGAAGGAATTTAAGTACCAAGGAGCCACAGGTAGTATCAAACCAGATTTAACAGCCTCCACCATAAAGGAGCAGAGAATATCATGGAATCTGATATTTCAGAAGGCAAAGTATATAGGCATGCAACTGAGCATAATTTACCCAGCAGATTAATGGAGAGATTAGTTCCAAGCAAAACAATCTCCAGCCAAGAAGGGTTTAAAAGAAAAGAAAAAAATTATTAAGAGCCTGTGATTGGGCTCTGGGTGAGGGAAAGAAAAGAGAGATAGGGGAGCTGAAGCATCAAACCATAAGCACTAGGGCTTGATTTATTGTTTTGTTGATTGTCTAGACTTAAGAAAGCGACAGGAAAAATGTTAATAATGCAGATTAAGTTTAAAAGTACATCTTCTTTTTTAAGAAGCTAGTTGTTAAACACTTATCTCAGTACACCCCCTGGGTTTAGGGAGAGTTTTTAAGGCTTTTTGTGTGTTGTGAACACCTTTGGCAATCTGGTTGAAACCTATGGCTCTCTTCTCAGAATAGTATTTTTATATGCATAAGATAAAAATATATATTATTAAAGAGGGAACCACTTGTATTGAAATATAGTTATAAAAAAAAGTTTACATTCACAGACCTCAGGTTACCACCACCACCATCACCACCCATTCCCCCCAATCTGGGTTAGAGAGGAAAGATAATGAATTCAGTTTTAGCATTTGATCTAGGAACTCTGTCACAATGGCCTTAGTCTGGTCAATATTGTATCATCACTGTAGTCATGGAAATCAGTGCGATGTGCCAGTGACTATCTGGGAGTCTTCAGGTAGCCTTCAGGAAGGAAGGTAAAGCTAGAATGAATTGCTTCCCAGTTGAAAGTGTTGAGGTCAGATTTGGGAGAGCAGTTTGGATGGAAAGAATTCACTTAGATGACTTCCTCTTAACCAATGGGAGCATTTATTTTAAGTGAAAAAGCATCATGGGCCCCATTAGCGAGAAGCTAATGAAAGGCCCTGATATTTGGAAGGACCAGGCTTATATAGACAGAAAGCAATACAGCCTGAAGATGTTCAGGATGATGTAGTTTTAGGGTTTTATGGTGGTTAAAGATAAGGACAGGATAAGGAAGACAGGAAATTTTATGACACAGGATGAGGGAGATGGTTGCTTACAAGAGAAGGAGAAATTCATGACACAGGATAAGGGGAAAAGGACTTTAGGACATCCTCAAATTACAGGATCTCAAGTTTCAGGATGGGCTACAGAATGAGTCCCAACCCACCCCCCCATCTCAAGCGGGTATTCATAAAGTACTGGAAAAGTACCTCTTAATATTCCCTGGGTTTCTGTGACCCTGCTCTGTTGTATTTCTCTTCATACCAATCAGACTGAACCTTTGCAAGTTCATCATTTATGCCCTGTATATGAGGGCTTTGTCCTGACCTTTGTTTTCTCTAATCTCTCTCAGGGACCTTATGGTCACTCAAGAATTCAACTAGAATTGCTAGGCAGATGGTTCTCAAATCTACATATAGAATGCTCATCTCTCCTCTAAACTCCAGGTCCTTATATCTAACTGTCTGCTGAACATCCCCATCTGCATATCTGTATAGGTTGCTCAAACTCAATGTGTCCCAAACAGAGCTCATTATCTTTCTCTCTAAATCCACTCCTCTTAACTTCCTTATTTTAGTCAAGAGTACTATTTTTCATCCAGTGTCCAAAATTTAAATACTAAGAATCATTCTCGCCAAGTCTTGGCCAATTCTACTTCCTCAAGATATTTTGATTAATTTATCCCATTCTCTTTACTCACCACAACCACACCATTCCATGCCTACATTGTCTCTTTCCTGGAATTTTACAATAATGTCATCTTCCAGTTGTGGTTTGGGGTGCTAGGAACCCCAAAATGCAAGGGTACAAGGTGGTTCTACCTTGAAAGAATTTGACCACTCAAGCCTTTCAGTCAGAGTAGTGAGGTTTTACTACAAACAGTTAGGTGGGCAAGATTTCTAGTAAATCTGAGAATCTGATGAGGATGGGACTGATGCTTTTATACAGAAAAAGACTGTGGGAAGATCTGGATGGCATTAAGGAGTGGCAAGTAGTCTGGGGTGGGCCAGGTACAGACAAGGAAAGTAGTTAAGTGGGATAGGCTGGGCTGGGTCAGAGGGTCAATATGAAAGGTTAGTTAAAAGGATTATTGAGTACCTAGGTAGACTGGGATGGGCTGGATGCATCAGGTGAAACACCAGTGACCTGAGTTGCTGAAATGTATGGGAAAGTTTAGGGGCTGGGGGTCTTTTCTTTTTAGGGGTTTGGGTTCCATTGCCCCATAATTCCCAGCACCTTTCTCTAGTCTCTCCCCTTTCATCTTCCACACATATGCCAGATTTATATTTCTATAGTGCAGGCCTGTCCATGTTACTCCTCTTCTCAAGAAGCTTCACAAGTTCCCCAAAGCATTTAGGTTAAAATGCAAACTCCTCTGTACGTCGTGTTGTTGTTCATTCATTTCAGTCATGTCTGATTTCTTGTGACCTTGTTTGGGGTTTTCTTGGCAAAGATACAGGAGTGGTTTACCATTTTATTCTCCAGTTCATTTTACAGATGAGAAAACTGAGGCAAACAGGGTTAAGTGACTGGCCCAGGGAAGTAGAGTTAATAAGTGTCTGAGACCAGATTTGAATTCAGGAAGATGAGTCTTCCTGACTCCAGGGCCAGCACTCTAACCACTGCCCAACCTAGCTGCCTCATTCCTTACTTCCTTGATGCTCTCTATATTCTAGACAAACTGACCAGATTGCTATTCTTTGCACATGATGTTCACCTCCCACCTCAGTTCCTTTATATAAGCTATCTCCCAGGTCTCTAATCCCCTCTCTCTTCACCTCCACTTCTTGGAATCATCAGCACCACACCCATTCTCCATTTTTTAATATATTCTGTGTTTACTTATCCATGATCATATTGTGCACTCCAAGTAGAATGTAAACTTCTTGAGGTAGAGACTATTTCACTTTTGTAATTGTACTCCTAGTGCTTAATACAGTCCCTGGTACATAATATGGATTTTAATAAATGCTTAATAGCTGCATAGATAAAATCTAAATTCCCTTCCACATTGTTCCTATAGTCATTTTTTCAATCACTTATAGAAATGACTGGAAAAACCAACATTCAAAATATTCCCTCCACAGCTAGAGTAAGTAGTCGGCAGAAAGAGGTACACTTAATGGTCCCCCACCGAATACTTCCTGATTAGTCAGCAATTACCTAAAACCTTATCTCATTTACATGGTAATAGCTCATTTCCCTTCAGTACTAAGAATGGCTAGCAGAATAATAAAATCTGGCTTTCCTGACAATTTAGGGAGGACATGGCTATAGCTGGATATTGGAGGGCGGGGGCCCCAAACCTTACATGAAAAGACAGCACCACTTAGATTTGCCAGAGGAACCCATCCTGCTTCAGATAAAGAAAATCTGGCCTTATGCCAGGATCACAGGATTTAAAGTTTCAAAATAATTTTTGTCTAAATTCCTGGTCAGACCACAACTTGAATCTTAATGTCCAGTTTGGGGCTCCACATTCATAGCCAGAACTAAGATTATTTTTAACTTGGGACAAAAATAGTTGAGTTGGGGAAGGGAGATGCTGATGGTCCAAAAGACAGCCTGACCAGGGGAAGGAGCAGCACAGGAATAATGTAGAGAACAGCCTGACCACAGATGCCATTCCCCTCAGAGAGGAATTGGGGAAGACAGTAGGTGCTGGGAAAATGGCATCGCTAGGCTTTATGGGTGGCATATAGGGGATAATAGTGAACCATGGCAGTTAGTACAATCCAGGAGAAGACTGAAATGGGAGGTGTAGGGTTAGCAGTAGCTTTAGGGAGGGAGGTTGTTCACTCAATGCCAGATCCTGGGGAAAAACATTGATTACCTCCATGATAGTTACAGCCCTGACTCCTTTTTAAGAAGGCCACTGACAAACTAGAGCTCACCAGAAAACTATGACCATGATAAGGAGACTAGAGACCAAGCCTTAAAGGGAGCATCAATTGAAGGAACTAGCAATGTTTAGCTAGAGAAAAAAATTGGGTGGAAGGAATCCATGGTGGTTATTTTCAAGTAAGTGAAGGGCTGTCTGAGTAGCAATTAGATTTGTACTCATTAATGCTAGAGGTCAGAGCAGAATCAGACTTAGACTTGATATAAAGAAAACATTCCTAACAATTAGAGCTCACGAAAATGGAAGAGGCACATTCAGAAAATTTGTCTTGAGAACTTCAAGGACAGCTGGGTAATTATTTGTCAAGGATTCTATGAATGGAATTTTTTTTTCCCAGCCTAAGTTAGACTTCCGAAGTCACTTCCAACTCTGAAATTCTGTGAACCCAGATCATCTGAATTCAAAAGCAGTGTGCTCTTCTTCCAGCCCCACACAAGGCATCTTCTCTAACTTTAGGAACTTAGTGTCTCCTGCTCTATCTACCTTCCCCTAAAGTCGGCTAGGTGACAGAGTGGATAGAGCCCCAGGCATGGAGTCAGGATGACCTGAGTTCAGATTTGGCTTCAGAGATATTTACTAGCTTTGAAAAACCTGGGTATCTCACTTAACTTTTGTCTGCTTCAGTTTCCTCACCTGTAAAATAGGGATAATAATAGCACCTACTTTTTAGGGTTGTTGTGAAGCTGAAAGGAAATAATATTTGTAAAGTGCTTAGCACAATACCTGGCACATAGTAGGTACTTAACAAATGCTTACACCATTCCCCTCACCCTGTCAAGCCTATTTTCGGGAAGGGTTCTATCATTATTCATCTTTGTACTTGATAGCAACTATTAATTCTGCCTCCATTTCTCCATGTTATTTCAGTGGTGACTTATTAGCTTATTGAGAGCTAAACTAGTCCTCTCAGAAAAAAATATCAAAATTAGTAAAGTTTTGTTTGTTTTTTCATGGCACTGGGCCCTCTCATTTTTCATGCTGGAAAGAGAAAGTGATAGTATGTTACCTTGTATCATGCTTATTCATGTACATATCTTATCTCCCCATTGGATGATAAGAGGGCTTGGATTGTATTGTTTTTTGTCATTCTGTGGCACATATAGGCTCTTTCACTAGTATCACAAACTTTCATTTGAACTGGCAGTTTGAGTCACCAGTTGCTGCTCTTCCTGTCCCTGGTTTCTAGGTAGGCCCTGAATGGTTGAATGGTATTTTTCCAATACATGAATTTTTAACTTAGGGTCTGTGGAAAGATTTTAAGAGGTCCATAAACTTGGATGGGGGAAAACTTATCTTTATTTTCCCTGACCTTTAACTAAAACAAAGTATTTCATTCAATTATTTAAAAACATTCTGAGAAGGGATCACTACTCTAACATAGGTTCTGCCAAAGGGGTCCATGATACCAAAAAGTTAAGAAGCTCTGTTGTAATGCTGTAAGCTTACAAGCACCCACCAGTGTGCTTTCCTCTATAATTACTAACATTTATTAATTTAGTCAAACAATTGACTTTTAGAAAAGTCATGAAGTGTTATGGTAAGTACAGCTAACATAAAATATGTCCCCCTCCCCAGTTCCATGACATAATCTACCACCAATACATACAGAGTCCAGGGCAAAGTAGACTCAAGCTTACAGTAAAGTCGATAATTCACAGCTCCTAGAAATCCTTTGACTGGAGACCTATGTTCCCCCATTGAATATAGCATAGCTTTTCTGTTAGATTCCTGGTAGAGCCATAAAATTCACTTTTTTCAGTGACTCTTGACTCTAGTTTGTCTTTAGCTCCCAATATACTCAATGTCAGCTATTCTAAGGATACAGTTAGGACGTAGATGGGAAGTCCAAAATCCTGTGGACATTTCAAGGATCATGAGGTCCTCCTCCAATCAAGTTAGGGAGGAGACTTAGGATAGGGCTAGGGCTTTTGACCTCCACCTTCCTCCCCAATCAAGCAATTCCTTCTCAGGGGCTTAGCTAGAGTCTTCCACCACTAGTTTTCAGACATTTGAATCCCTGATTCCAAAGTAGCTTACTGAGTTTTTTTGTTTTGTTTTGTTTTGGTTTGGTTTTTTGGCTAGGCAATGGGGTTAAGTGACTTGCCCAGGGTCACACAGCTAGTAAGTGTCAAGTGTCTGAGGTCAAATTTGAACGCAGGTCCTCCTGACTCCAGGGCTGGTGCTCTATCCACTGTACCACCTAGCTGACCCATAGCTTACTGGTTTTAAACCTCAATTTGAAACCTGAGGTTTAAAAGGCCCACAGAGCTTGACCAAATCTTTTCAATCAATTTGAAATTCCCTTCCTGTGTATTGTCATTTCACTTCATCCAAAGGCCTTCACTCCCTCCAAGTTGATCAGGATTTTCACATCTAGTTAAAATACCTTTAATTCATTGACAGATTGGCTCAATGGATGATGTCCAGGTCTTCTTTATGCCTAATTGACACATCTGAGTGATTGGATATCTGAAAGAGATAAATATGCCATGGTTAGGTGGGATAGGGTGATTGATTGACTCAATCACCCTCTACCTTCAACATTGAACCCTAAGAGCCTAATACAGTGCTCTCACATAACAGGCACTTAGTAAATATTTAGTGAATTGAATTAAGTGGAACTGATCCTGGTGCCCCTCTGTGACTTTAGACAAGTCACTTCTCTCTAAGCCAGTTTCTTCATCTATACAAGAGAGTCAGGCTAGATGATCTCTAAGGTCCCTACCAGTCTAAAAAATTTCTTATAGTCAGAGAAGACATGCTATTTTTATGTTCAATTATCTTACTGAATTTTTCCTCTCCTCATTTGTAGAGTTACACACAAACCTTTTCATCACTAGACAGCAATGCCCATTCCAGTGGATACAAGGAGAAATAGAAAGCCCAAAAATTGATGAAATGAAAGCATTTTTTTTAAATCTAGCAACCATAACAGTGCTGAGTTTTGCTTTGTTTTTGAAACAGTTAAGTGAGAGATCTCTGACACTCCAGGGGTAAAATAGCTTGATTTCTGCCCAGGGCCACAAAGGAAGTAGGGTGAGGGACAGCCGAATGAAGCCAATCAGTCATTTAGGCTGAACGAAACACAGAACAGGGGTAACTTTCTGTGCTAGGAAATTTGTTCAAAAGCAGTGGAAACTTAAGGTCTGAAACTCCATCCATGTATAAGTAATGGCTTTGGAAGCCCCAGCAGGATGCAGGGAGAAGTCAATAGGAAAGGAAATAATAATGGTCAGTTGTCTCAAAGGGTTGATGTTTAAGGGGGAAATGTGGCTATTTATGGCAGTATTTACAGTGTGAAAAAAAGTGAAAACCAAACACCATGATATCTGGAGACCTTAGTGTGCACTGTCCTTTTCAATGGAATGGTGGCCTATGAGGCATAATTAGTTACAGCTACAAAATTCCTCCTTTGTTAATACTTTCCAAGTGGCTCTTCCCTAGAGCCTCTACAGCCGCACTGTTTTGTTTTGTTTTGTTTAGTTTTTTGTTGTCTTCTTGAGCAGGTTCATTTTGGGGGGAAATATTAGGGGCTTTCTGAGTTGGGAGGGAGATGAGAGAGTTGGGAAGGGGGAAAGTGAGCAGGTGCAATACCCTGGAATCAGAAAAAGAGATGTCTTCCCAAGTGTCTGCATTCAATCAAAGGAACAGGGAAACAGTAATTGATTGACCAGTACAGGGTCAATTTTCAGAGAAGACATATGGGTTGCTTGAGATGTGTAATTGTAATATATCCAATATTTGGACATAACTGGGTTTCTGGTCAGCATACGCTAGGTCTTTACTTAAGTGTCTCTAAGTAACAGGTAGAGATGGTTCAGTTTCTCAGCCACACAGGATTAGGTTGGAACAATAAAGTTTTCTCACAATTCCCATTATTGAATAAAGTTTTCTCACAAGAAAGAAACTGAATTAGACCCATAACTGAATAGAAAGATAACTGAGCTAGCTCCTGAATTGAGTCACAAGATAAAGTTAGTGTGGTCTACTCAATTCCCTTTGATTTTCTTATGTGTATACCTATACACATAAGTATCATATATACATACATATGTATATGTACTTGTGGATACACACAGAGTATCAAGCAAGAATGAGAGGTGATTAGTCTGAATAACAAGCTATTTTCATTTGGCCTTGAAGTGAGTTAATTTGTTGTGCTGTTGTATTGACAGAAAGGGAACATAATACCTGCTAATCTGTTGTTGGCCTTGGAAACTCAGGACAGAGTGTCTCTGTGGCTAGCCTTGCAAAACAACTAAGATAAACCATGATTCCCAAGGACCAATGATAAAGCATAAGTGAATTCCTAACAGAGAGGTAACGTACTCATGAGGCAGAATAAGACATTTTTTAAACATAGTCAGTGAGAGAATTTGTTTTGCTTGACTATGTATATTTGTTACAAGTGTTTTCTTTTTCAATTGTAGGTGTAAACTGAGGCAAACACTCTCTTGAGGGAAGTTCTCAAGATTTAAATTCCCCTTTTTCCCTAAAGGAAGAAAACCAAAGGAAGATGATATGTCTGAATTTAAAGAAAAGTTTATATTAAGCAGGGAGGTAAAACATGCACATAAGGACTGCTAGCCTATGCTGACACCTCACCAAATAATGGATGGGGAAAGTTTATATATTTTTGAACAAAGGAGGGTAAGGAAACTGGGAGGGTGAAGGTGGACTTAGAAAGGAATGAGTCAATAAGCCCCATACCCAAGGGGAGGGGGAGTGAGGAGTTCCAGGTGTCAAGGCTGTGGTCCTTTGATACACAAATCAAATAAGCAGTCCATAATTCAAGGCTTCATAAGGAGATATCTCCAAAAACATGATAATTCTGAGAGCCTCATAACCAAAGTTAGGGGAGTCTCTGGGGATAAGTTTGTCTCCAAAACCTATAAAATCTTTGAAGATAGTGATGTCTCTTGAAGATCCATAAACCACTAAATGGCTCAGGGTCTGCTTCAAAGCTGGCGTGAGTTTAATTGGCTTAAGAGTTGCTGATTTTCTGCACTTCCAGTTGAGTTTACTCTCGGTCACTGCAAAGGATTGTTGGTATATCAGGACTATAGAGCCAGTCTTTATACAGTTCTTCTGGTTACCTGTCTCATATAGCATTAAGCAGGCCAGTGTGTCTCTTCTGGGGTTCTTTTTCCTTGGTTTTGATGGGATACAGGGGTGCATCTAGTACCATAGGTAAGTGAGTCTCTTTGTAGTGTGATATGTGGGTCCTCAGATGGTTAACACATCTGATATCAGGCTTTTCTAAAGGCCTTTATGTTTTAAGTGGAGGTACTTGATTATGACTTTAAACCCAAATCAATCTGACTTTCAGAGAATGGCCAATAATAGCCCCAACCCAAGCCTCTGTGACTCATTGTTTAGGTTTTAATGGCTTAGAATGACTATAAATACCAAGTGTTTTCTGTTCTGGCCAGAAACTCTGGAGGTCTTCCCCACCCAGACTCATATCTTTGTGATGGCAGATTGACCCATCTTTTGTCTCAACTTTTACCTAGCCCATTGTCATTGAATGGGCATAGCCTCTGACAAATTGAGATGAGAAAGACCTTAATTTAGAACGGCCAAGGTTCTGGGCCATCTCCAGTTGTCTTGCCTGGACTTCGAAGACTCTGGAAGACAGAGCAAGGCTGACTTTACACAGGTCTGCCTCATTTATATCCCAGTAATGAGCAAGTCAAGACACACCATCCTCATGATGTCGTTGGTCCTCTTCAAGAAGGACAAACAACAACATATCCAATGGTCATCTCAGCAGATGGAAATTTTGGTTGTTAGCAGAATCTTATACATGTTCTTCCATTGGTATTGAAAGGCATTTTTCTTTTGATATGTATATGGGGCCAACCTTGATTCAGGCCAGTTCAGTGCTTTATCAAAATTGGAATGAAATAAGATACTTGCAGCTCACCTAACAATGAAGAAAATGAGGGCTTAAATATAACATAGTAAGGATTCAGTATTTGGTTTTGGTAGATTCAGCTCCCATCGCGTCCACACAGAAATATGTCTGGTCAACAGAGCAGAACATAGTGACTCAAGAGGACTTAGAATACCCACCAAATCTGAAGGGCCTTATTCCATATAGACAAGCCTCTTGTAAGCCCTTAAATGGCCAGGAAGCTATGTTTCGAAACCTGAGGCCATCAAGAAGTATATCAAGAACAGATGGGACTGAGCCTTAACCTCTAGGTATAATCAAGTCTTAGAGACAGTTTCTTTGCCTTTGGGAAAGAACTAGCCTAACCTACATGAAGGTTGTGAGAGAACTCTTGTTGATCCCATCACAACAAACCTTTGTGTAGACCTATTTTCCCAATTGGAAGCCATTGTAGGGGGTATCAGATAGTTAGGAAGGGCCAAGGACTTTGGATCACTTTGGATGAATAGACAATGTATTTCATTAGTACCTTATTACAGGGCACTATTGAAAGTTATCTGTTGACTCAGTATCCCATTGTTCCCAGCCATGCTTGTCAATCAGTGTTAGGGGAAGTATCACTCAGTCCCTTAATATTGTCACTTAGCCAAGTCATCCCCTACCTGTGACCTCTATACCCCTACCTCCAAATTGTCACATCATTGCTACCTTGGGAAAGAACTGAGATGCAAGTGCCCAACCTCTTTTGCGAGGTGGACCAATCTGAACTGTTTTAAAGTTACTTCCAAAATGTGCCCCCATCTTGAAGCCATTGCTGATCTTCAGTGATCAGTCTGCCAATGCGTCACTACCTTGACATATTTATAATAAACTCCTTTTAATTTTCTTTGTCCTGAGTTTTGCCTCATTAATCAGGTTGAAAATCCAAGTGAAGATTTTCCTTTCAACAGCAGCATAGTCTCATCTGCTCATCTGCTGAAGGTGTGTTTAGCCTGTGACGATGGCTGGCATTCACTAAGGCAATCTCATATGGTATTAGGCCTTGTTTTCTGTTCACAGAATTCACAATGTTCATAAGGGTTATAGGCCTCTTAAATCCAGTCTTAGCACCACTCTTAGCCATGTGCTTCTTTTCTTTTTCATCTATTAGCTTATCTCTTATAGACTCAAGAGTGACGTGAACAGTGAGAATGCTGTTAAATCTTCAAATTCACAATTTCCCTTTGGCTTTGCTTTGTAAAATGGGTGCTTCTCACTACTGATAAGCACAGCAGTATATTAAATCAATGAATGAACTCCTTTGAAAGTCCTGTAATATCCTTAACAGCCTCTATGTTATTTCAAGAGAAATCTCCAATTCATCCTAAATGTTAGCAAAACATATATACAAGATTATATTCAATAGAACAATATTTTGGCACTGGGAAAAATCAGTCTGCATGTTTAAAAAATATCCTCATAGTGGAGAATGAGTTATTTTGTTTTGTTTTTTTGTTTGTTTGTTTGTTGGTTTCTGCTTAGCAGGCTTTCCAATTTGCCTCAAAAATAGAGAAATTGAAACATTAATGTTGGACTTACATAAAGAAATTTAAATTAACTAATGTCCTGTAGTTGTTCTTTACATAAAGAGTACTTGAATAAAATATGTCTTTACTCCACAGGGATGATGGGGCAAGGGTGCCCTATAATCAGTATAGGCCCTTAGAGTCCTCTGAGACAGTTTGTGGACTAAAGTTCTTCTACTGTTTTCCCTCAATGGACTCTCAACATCACATTAGCATCCTTGAGCGTAAGGGATCACTTAAACTTTGGAGAACACAACAATTAAGAAATGACTGATTTGCTCATTTTATAGATAAGGAAACTGAGGCCTAGAAATGTTAAGTCACTTGCACTGGGTCACACAGCTAGCAAGCAGGGATGGCAGTATTTGAAGCCTAGTCTTCTTGATTCCAAATCCAACGCCCTACCAGCTATACCATGCTTCCTCTTGTCGCACAGGAGATTTGATGTGGAGTTAGAGGACAAAGATTCAAATCCTGACTCTACCATTTACTATCTGTGTGACCTTGGACAATTCAATTAATACCTCTGGGTCTCATTTTCCTCATCTATGAAGTGAGGGGAGTGGGTCTAGATGCCCTCCATACATTAAGTATATGAGAATTCCAAGATGGAATTGTGTGGGTCCAAATGTCGGGATGCCTGAAAGATTAAATACATTCCACCAAGGCAGGAGTGGCTAACAACAGGAGTGGAAGAACCTTCCATGAAAGTATTAAGACATTCACCCAAAGATGGCAGCATCTTTAGGAGCATGACCCCTTGCACCCAGAGAAGAATGGCAGCTATGGACTCCACAGCAGGATCTGTAGTGAAAGGGTAGAATGGAAAGACGGGATTTCTGGCACCCTCATGATTTGGAAAATCCCTCTATTTATTCCCTCTATACTATGGCTTACTAGCTTTGTACTCCAAGATTGAGTCCACTCTCTGCATGGACCTTGTATGTGTAAGGGGAGAGTTCATCCTAGGTTTAGGGTGATTATTTTGTACCAACTGTTTTTGCTATACTTTCACCACAAATATCTTCTCTCAAAATTAATAGAGTCTTTATGAAATTGTTAATGGGGAACACACCTGAAAAAGCTTGTAAGCAAGGTACTAGCAAGATCTTCTAGAACCCTAAGAGTAGGAGTAGTAAAGTACCCTCCTGAGGAACCCAAACCATAATTGTGAGTTGGGGGAGTGGCCATGGAGGGGGTTGCCACATATTTATTAAGCTCTTACTGTGTGTTAGGTAGTATATTAATGACCAGGAATACAAAGAAACACAAAATCAGAATCCCAACTCTCAAGGAACTCATGCATTAAAAAGGGAGACAACATGTAAATTAAGAGGCATATAAAAGATTCACAAAAAGTAGAAGGAAGGTAATCTTAGAGAGGAAATTTCAAGTCAAGTCAAGCCAACAAGTATATACTGTGTTCACTATGTGCCACACAAATACAATAAAAAAGAAAGTCAACCCTTGCCCTCAAGGAGCTTATATTTTAATGAAGGAAGATAATACATAAAAGGAAGCTTGAAAGTGGTGTATGTGAAGGTAGAAGAGGAATGTACCTTACTTGGGAACATGGTGGCAAAGTCTAAAGAATGAACAATGATTGGTCTAGGCCCTTTACCAAACTGGAAGTTCTAGAAAGAACTCACAAAGAGAAAAGTGGGGCCACAAGGACAAAAGGAGAAGACACTTAAGGTGTGGTTGCAAATTCCAGAAAGTGAAGGGTGATTGGTCTGGGCCCTTCTTCCAAATGGAGATTCTATTTAAAAAAAAAAAACAAACAAACTCATCAGTGGGAGATGGGGGCTGTTAGGGCAGAGAGAGAAGAGAGCTACAGAAGAGAAGAAAGAAGGCAATTAAGTGTAATAGGGGTGTTTGGAGAATGAAGTATGACTGCCCTGGGGACTTAACCAAAATGGAAGCTCTAGAAAAAAAACTCACCAATAGTAAGAAGTGGTTGGAGAGGGAATGGGGACAGATTCTGGGAAAGGCCTTATGCAGAAGGTAGCATTTGAGCTGAGTCTTGAAAGAAGCCAGGGGATGTCAAGAGACAGAGGTGAAGAGGGAGAAGACTCCAAGCATGGAGGGCAACTAGTACAAAGGTATAGTGATAGGAAATAGACCATTATATGTGAGAAACAAGAAGTAGACCAGTATAACTAGATTGCAGAATGCATGGAGGGGAGCAAAGCTGGAAAAGACTGGAAAGGAAGGAAAGGGGCAAATTATAAAAAGCTCTAAATGTTCCAATAGAATACTCTACTTTTTTCCCATCCACCACATGGCTTCCAAAGTGATTTGGAAGCCATGTGGTAGATGGATTGGAATAGATGAGACATGAGGTAGACCAAATAGAAGGGTATTGCAATGGTCCAGGTGAGAGATGGTGGTGGTGGTGGTTGTGTGAGTAGGAGAAAAAAAGACAGAAATAATAAGATTTGGCAACAGATTGGATTTATAGAGTGAGAATGACTGGTCAGGAAGGACACAAAGGTCTTGAACTGAGCAGACTGGGACGATGGTGGTACATTTGACAGTAATAGGGAAAGTGGGAAGAGGAAAGGATTTGGGGGAAAAGACAATGAGTTGTTTTGGATATGCTGAATTAGATAAGACTTAGGATCATCCAGTTCAAAAAGTCCAATAGGCAGTTGGAAATGCAGGATTTGAGCTCCAAAGTCACTAGGCCTGATATATCAAGCTGAGAATTATCTGCATAGACATGAAAATTGAACTTATGGGAACTAATGACATCACTAACAGAAATAATATGGAGAAAAGAGAGAAGAGGGTCCAAAACAGAGCCTCTAAAAAAAAGTAACTAGTTTATATTTACATTAATCTAGCAAGTTAACTCATCTGTATTTAAGTCGTGATACAGAATTTTATTACTCTTTAGCCTACCATTGGATTGTCTATTTGCCTAGTAGCACAAACAGGAATAGGAAGAGTTTAAGGGAACAAAGATAAAGAAGAAGAAATGACTTTTTTCTTTAAGTAGAACGGAGGCCAAATTCTAAGATGGGAGTTACTTGTACCAAAGGAAGAAAGACACAAGACCGCTCTCTCTTTGATCCCACATCACTGATAAAGTTGCATACACTATATGTAGTTAAATGATTCACATTCTCATTTATACAAGAGTGATGCAGTAAATCTTCAAAAAAAAATGTTTTTCAAAACAACTCAACAGGTTAAACAAAGGACGGTGTGGGGCTTGAAATGAAAAAGGAATCATGCTGAAGGGAGGCACTCGCACAATTGAACTAAACAACATCCCTTGAAAATAAACAGACTAGTTCCAGAACACACAAATAGAGAAGAGGCCTTAGTACTTATTAAATTATTTATATCTTAACATTTACAGTCTCAAATTTTGATGTTTGGAAAGAATAACTTAATGTAAACTAAATTTATCTCTATCTAAAGGCTGTTAAGAAAGTAAAAGTCAAAATGAAGACATAATTTACCTCAATAACCTTGCTACATTGATGAGAAAAACATTTTAAATAAAACTTAAATTTTTTTTAATATGGTTTATATTTTATCTCCCAGAAAGCAATCTTTTTAAAAGAAAAAATTCAGCAAAACTAACCAACGGATCAAAAAGACCAACACTATATGCAATGTTCCATAGCCTTAGTCCCCCTATCTTTGTAAAGAAGCAATATGAAATATCTTTTCAAACGTCCTCTTTGAAGCTAAACTTGGACATCATCATGGTACAGAATTTAGTTTTGTTTTGCTCTTATTCTTGCTATTTGCAGTGCTGCAGTTAATGTTCATATTGTTTTCTTGGCTCTACTTAGCTCACATTACATCACATTATCTGTTTCTTCATGCTTCTCCATATTCATTATCTTTGTTGACTCCTACATCACCAAATAACTTCATTACATTCATTTACTACAATTTCTTTAGCTATTCCCCAATTGATAGACATCTACTTTGTTTCCAGTACAAAAGCGCTATCATAAATATTTTGGTGTATAGAGGCTTTCTTTTTGTCATTGACCAGCTTAGTTCCCTAAGCAATAGCATGCCTAGCAATAGAATCTCTGGGTCAAAGGGCATGGACATTTTATTCATTCTCTGAAAGAGATAACTTTTAGTTCCAATTCATGGATTGCAAAGGATAGTTTTGTGCAGATTTATTCGCATGATAAGGTATCAGATTGAGTTCACACTGAAGTTTGATCCATAAATTTCAAAGCCTAATAGAGGCAATAAATATAATACAATGGGGATGTTACTGAGCTTTTTTGTCTTTAGTATCTCAGGAAAGGCATGTAGGTCAGGATTAAACACAACTCATACTGTGGACAAACTAGAGTAATAAGGCTCAAATGAATACTTTTAGTGGAAACTTCAGGGGTTTTGAGTTAAGTGGGAGAAAAACTTTCTTCTCCTGTTCCCTCTTTTTTACCCTGGCTATGAGAAATGGGTATGACTCTCAGGTCTCCATAGACTTCACCAGATTGTCAAAAGGGTCTACAATGTAAAACAAGTTAAGAACCTCTGACATAATGGAATATTATTGTGTTGTAAGAAATGATTAAGGGAAAAGACTTATGAGAAAATCAGTGAGATTTGTAAGAACTGATATAGTGTGAAATGAGCAAAAAAGGACCCCAAAATTAAGAAAAATAAAACAATATACAATAATTACAACATTCTAAAAGGAAACAAATGTGAAAAATTTAAGACCTATGATCAACTGTGTGATTTAGTAGCTTGACTCCCAGATATTTTATATATTCCGTAGTTATATTGAATGGATTTTCTTTTTTCCTCTCCATTTGATTTTGTTGATAATACACAGAAAGGCTGATGATTTTGAGAGTTTATTTTATATGCTGCAATTTCACTGATATTACCATTTCTGACAATGCCAGAAGACAGTTTCTACCTGTTGGCAGAGGGATGATTAACTAGAGGTACAGAAAGAGAAATGCATTTTCTCAGAAAAAAAAAAAAACATTTAAAAACCATCAAGAAATTCCAAAAGAAAAAAATAAATCAGGACTAAATGGATTTACAAACTAATTTTATCAAAATACTCAAAAAATTGATCCCAATATTACATAAATTATTTGCAAAAATAGGGGAAATGATATCCTGTGAGATAAATATAGTCATGATAACTTAACCAGAGAAGGACAACTATAGATCACTATCTCTAAGGAATAGTAAGAGGAAAATTGAATAAAATATTAGCCGAGAGGCTACAACAACATATTAATGGTTATTTTTCTTTTATTCAATTTATGTTTAAAATATGCAAACTATAGATATTACAACTACATGACAGCTCATTTCACTTTTCTTTCTGATTAAATATATAGCTAGTAATAATGAAACAGAGCACAAATTTAAAATCCATAAATATATACACATAATCAATATTTCTCATTATGTAAAAACAACACAAAGCAAAATAAGGTGATTTATACAATAATTCTATATAGGATAAACTACCAGTTACTTCTTGAACTCAAAGAAGATAAAATCATTTATTTTTGTTCAGTTGTATATAACGCCTTGTGATCCCATTTGGAATTTTCTTGGCAGAGATACTAGAGTAATTTGCCATTTACTTCTCTGGCTCATTTTACAGATGAGGAAACTGAGGCAAACAGAGTTAAGGGACTTGCCCAGGGTCACACAGCTAGTAAGTGTCTGAGGCTAGATTTGAACTCAGGAAGATGAATCTTTCTGACATCAAGCCGGACACTCTATCCACTGTGCCACCTAACTACCCTAAAATCATTTATGCTTGCCTAAAATTATTAAAGAGACATATATCTCCACTCTCCATTCATTCTAAAAATTGTCTCACTCTGGTAATTCTCTCTTTACATATATGTGTGTATATATATATACATACATACATGCACACATGCATACATATATATATGTGTTTATGTATATTATGGCTATAATAGAAATGCAGGATTGACTCAATATTAGAAAAACCATAGAGATGTTTATTAATAACAATATTAATAATAAAAATATCAAATTAATCTGATTTTATCAGTAGACTCAGGAAAACGTTTTGACAAAATAAAACTTCCACTTATGTTTGAAACACTAAAAACACAATAATAAATGGACTATTACTTATATGAAGGAATATTGGAGGCCTTTTGATAAGATTAGTAGTAAAACCATGATGTCAGTTGGTCATTACTATTATTTGATATAGTTGTACATATGCTAGCTATAGCAATAGTACAACAAAAAGAAATTGAGGGAATTGGCATAATCAAAAAAATTATCACCTTACTAGAGACTCACTTAAAAATTAACTGAAATGGTAATATCAGTGAAATTGCAGCATATAAAATAAACTCTCAAAATCATCAGCCTTTCTGTGTATTATCAACAAAATCAAATGGAGAGGAAAAAAGAAAATCCATTCAATATAACTACAGAATATATAAAATATCTGGGAGTCAAGCTACTAAATCACACATAGACATTGTATGAAAAACGAGAAAACACTCTTTACTAAAAAAGACAAATTGTATCTATATTAACTGATCACATTTGGATAGTGCCAATATAATAAAAATGACAAAACTATCAAATTAATTTACAGATTTAGTGTTATGCCAGTTAGTTTAACTAGAAAAAATAATGAAATACTTCTAAAGGAGCAACAGACCAAGAATATAAAGGAAATAATGAAAAAGGGAGGAGAGGGAAGAAAAAGTGCCTAGTAGTACCAGATCTCAAACTATATTATGAAGAAATAAGCATGAAAATGATTTGATGCTGCTTAATAAAGTAGGAAAGTTGATAATTAGAATAAATCAGATACATAAGATCCAGAAGCAATCACATATAGTAACATAGTAATTATAAACCCAGGAATTCCAATTTCTGGGTATAGGGACTCACTGTTCAACAAAAACGGCTAGGAAAGCTAAAAAGAAGTCTGACAGAAATTAAGTTTAGACCAACATGTGACACAATATACCACAATATGCTCCAAATGGATACATGACCTTGATTTTAAAAGGTTATATCATAAACTAATTAGAACAATATCTTTTCACAGTTACTAATAGGAGAAAAGTTCTTGAACAAATTAAGGATAGAGATGATCACAGGTGATTCAATAGACATATACATACACACACACACACACACACACATTATATATATATATATATATATATATATATATATATTAAGAGAGTGAAAGAGAGAGAGAGAGAGAGAGGCCTGATTCACATTTATAAGGTAGGTGTCTCTCTGGGTTCTGGTCTGGGCCCTCTTCTCCCTCTACACTACTTCACTTGGAGATCTCATCAGCTCCCATGCATTTAATTATCATCTCTATGCTGATTATTCTCAAATCTACCTCTCTCTCATCTCCAATTGCCTTTCAGACATCACACACTGGATCTCCAGTAGATATCATTAACTTAACATCTGCAAAACAGAACTCATTATATTTCCCTTAAATCCTCTCCCCCCTCTCCTCCTACTTTCCATATTACTGTAGAGGATAACACATCCTCCCAGTCCCTCAGGCTCACAACCTAGAAGTCATCCCCATATCAAATCTGTTACCAAAGCCCGTCAATTTCACCTCTGCAACACCTCTTGAATATGCCCCCTTCTCTCCTCTGACACTGTCACCACTCTGGTGCAGACCCTCATCACCTCATGCCTGATAGCCCGCTGGTAGCTTTCCCTACCCCAAGTCTCTCCACACTCCATTCAGCCAGCAAAGTGATTTTCCTAAAGCACAGGTCCAGCCATGTCACCTCCCTACTCAATAAACTCCAGTGGTTCCCTATCACCTCCAGGAGCAAATAAAAAATACTTTATTTGACATTTAGAATCCCTTATAGCCTAGCCCCCTCCTACCTTTCCAGTCTTCTTAACTTCTTACTCCCCAACATGTATTCTTCAATGAATTGACATTGTTCTCTTAGCTGTTAACATGAATGAAACACTCCATCTCTTGGCTTTGGGAATTTTCTCTGGCTGGCCTGGGATGCTCTCCCTCCTCAACTCTTCCTACTGACTTTCCTCCACTCCTTCAATGGGCAGCTAAACCTTTCCTCAACCCCTCTATTAGTTATTTCTTGTTTGTCCTGTACATGGCTTGCTTTGTATATATATGTTTTCATGTTGTCTCCCCCATTAGATTGTATGCTACTTGAGGGCAGGGACTGTCTTTTGCCTCTTTTGTATCACCAGCTCTTAGCACAGTGCTGGCATATAGTAGGAGTTTAATAAACATTTATTGACTGATTGACATGAGAACAAGAATCCAATAAAGATCAAAGGGTACGAACAAGTTCTCAAAAGAAGACAAGCAAACTATCAATAACCGTGTGAAAAAAGTTCCAAATCCCTAATAATAAGAGTAATGAAAATCAAAACAATTTTTACCTCCATACTCAGTAAAAAAAATGACAAGGAAAATTACAATTGTTGAAGGCATTACAGGAAGTTGGGAACACTAATATTCTAGTGTGAAGCTGGTATGTAATACAGCCATTCTGGAAAGCAATTTGAAAGTCTACTCAAACATTTCAATATCACTACTAAATTTATTCCCTGAAGAGATTGAAGAAAGAGGGAAAGGATTAATATGTACTGAAATATTTATAGCAGTAATTTTTGTTGTAACAAAGAATGGGAAATAAAGTAGGTTCTCATTAATTGGGGAACGTTTAAAACAAATTATGATACATGAATGTAATTGAGTATTATCACCAAAAGGGATGTATTCAGAGTAACCTGAGAAGACTATAAACTAATGTGTAAACTAATATGGTATAAATTAATGTGGAATGAAGTGAGCAGAACCAGAAGTGTTTATGCAAAGACCACAACACTGTTAAGGAAACCAACTTTGAAAGACTTAAGAATTCTGGTTAATGTAATCACCAATCCTAACTCCAGAAGACCGATAATAAAGCATGCCTCCAATCTCTTGGTGGAGAGGTGAGGAATAATAGATATAGAATGAGACATGTTATGATCATTACAACACAAATTTGTTTTGCTTGGCTATAGTTTTGCTACAAAAGAGGACTTTTATTTGAAGGAGGGGAAAATTGGGAAAGAGTGATTGGATAATGATAGTGAAAAGGGAAAAAAAGAAAAAAAGGAAAGAAAAGACCATTGATGGAACATTTAAAAAAAAAAGATACAAGAAAGGATTGAAATGGGAGAGTGGATTTGTGGTTCCATATACAATCCCCATGCGTCTGGACTTCCTTGTGTGAGGAAATGGTCCTTGTTTGCTGATAATTCTCTAAAATTTAAATTTTTCAAGAAAAAAAACTTCCAAATCATCATCTCAAAACAACATCCCTTCATTCATCTCTCCTGCCGCACATTGACTATTATTGCAATGAGCCCAGGAATACTTTTGGAACTACTCCATCAATGCAATTTTATCTGCAGATAGGAACATTTGAAAAACTTCACCATTTATAGGAAATACATCTTCTATTTGGACTTTTTATAAGACATTCTCTATACGTCTAGCAAATGCCTTCAGGGAGTGTATAACTCTTTGTTTTACGCCTCACTTAATATTCCAAGCAGAGAGATCAGTATGAACAAAGACAAGAAGGCAGGAAGGTATTGGGTCTGTCTGGGGACTAGTAAGTGGAAGACAAGGCTAGGGATAAATCATGTAGGGCTTTATATTTTGTATTCTCCACTGTGACCAAAAACAACTAAATGCCTGTGTTGATAACTCTTTTTGTTGCGGAGGTGACCTTGGACTCCTGAAAGTCTCAACCAGTGAAGAACCAGCTCTGACAGCCCTGCCAAGTTGTCTGAGCCTGGCAATTAAGTTAGATATTGCTGGAGTTGTGAAGAAATAGGTACACTCATTCATCTCTAATTTAATTGCAGACTTGGAGACTTTTGTTTTTGTTTTTGTCTTTTTAGAGTGATCTAGTAGTAAAATTTTTCAAAATAACATTGCTCTAACCGAATAATTTCATTGTGAGGAGTATACCCTAAAAGTGTTATCAACAATAATAACAACAACAAAGGAACCGGCTTTTCAAAGATTTTCATAGCAGCCTTATTTGCTATTTCAAAAAAACTATTAGCAAACTAAATATCTGACAGTAGGAAGCAACTAATTAAATTGCATTTTATTGTATTGTAATATATCGTTGTATTGTAATTATTGTATTATAATATAATGCAAGTAAGACTGACAAGTATAAGGAATACAAAGAAATCTGGAAAGGTTTTTTAGGAAAAATAGCCTAACACTCTGTTCTCTCCAACAATGACTATCCAGTTTGCCCATCCTGTGCAAATTTTGTTTATGTTATTGCAAAATTTTGCCACATGAATACCACCCAGCATGTTGGATGCCTTCCTTTATTCCTCTTGATTTTATGAGGATAACTGTGGAACACAGAAATCTATCAGTTAACCCTTGCTCCCACTAGATGATCAGCCCATCTTTTTTGTTTATACATTTATGAACATCTTTCAGAGACCTAAAAACAGACCAGTGATGGATGGGATTGGACTACAACACATAACAAGTAAGAACTATAAAGAATATATTAAAAATGTCATTAAAGAAATTTATGAAATAATTTAAAGTGAAAAAAGCAGAACAAAAAAAAATCTAACTTCCTAACAGAAGATAAGTTCTTTGAGAGTATGGATTGTTTTGCTCTTTAAACTTGTATTCACACACACACACACACACACACACACACACACACACACACACACTGCCTGCCTGCCTGCCTAGCTTAATTAAACACAAAGGCAGGCACAGGTGCTTAATAAATACCTGTTGACTGATTGATTGATCAATAAAAATGCTTGTAAAAGAAGAAAAGTGGAGAATGACTAAACCAAAAAATTCTGTGCAGAACTTAGCAGAAGTAACTGAAAAAGTGTTATGATAGTTTATGCATTGAATTAGATATATCTAACTGTTAATAGCTGTACAGAATGTTTAACCAGTTCTATTAGCATTTAATATTGTGTATAACAAATCTTTAAAAAAAAAGACTAAGGTGGAGGAATTACTCTAGCTCCCTGGGAGTACAATACTTTATTCACAGTAGCCAACAGTCAATAAACATTAAGTGCCTTCTATAAGACAGGCACTATGCTAAGTGCTAGGAATACAAATACTAAATAAGAAAGATAGTCCCAGACCTCAAGAGGCTTACAATCTAATGGGAGAAGACAAAATAGAAAAAGCTGAAAAGCAGGGAAAGAAAGGGAGGAGAAGATACACAAAGAAGGAGTATCATGGAGAAGTCAGTCAGAGAAGTCCAGCTATTACTAAAAAATTATGAGCCTGCTCTTATCAAGCAAACACACAAACTATGTTTTTGAGTGGATGTGGATTTACAAGTACCTGGGGTACCTAACCTTGCATAAGCAAGAAGGGGTGCCCTAGGTGCTACACTACTACCAATTCTCATGAATTAATATCCATGAGTTTATCTCAGGAAATACGTAGCAAAGAAAGCATGCCCTTGAGGTGAGTCCTCCTGGTATACATTATATTTGATGAAAGTCTAGAGCCCAAAGCATTGACTCTTTTCTTTCCCTTACTGCTTTTTGCTGGAGATCAGGATAAACAGAATACTTTAGAATATAGCTGATCAGAATGGAATTAATTTGGAATAATTAATGGTAACAATGGGCAGTGATGGTGTAAAAGAAAGTAATATACTTGAAATGTATGTAAGAGGCATTTCAAGTGCCATCTTCTGGTCTATGGTGATTCAGTTCTTTGTCAAAGCATCTTAATGCCATGGGGAAAATTAGACTTCCGGGCAGAGCCAAGATGGAGGAGGAAAAGCAGTGACTTGCTTGAGCTCTCCCCCAAATCCCTCCAAATACCTGTAAAAAAAGGGGGGCTCTAAACAAATTCTAAAGCAGCAGAACCCACAAAAAGACAGAATGAAATAAATTTCCAGCCCAAGACAACCTGGATGGTTGATCAGAGAGGTATATCATGCCAGGCAGGAAGAGGAGCATGCCGGGCAGGGAGAGAAGAGCAGTTCGGTATGGGCACACAGGCCACAGCGAACCTGGAGCAGACCTCAGAGGACTGAATCGCGGGCAGCTGTGACAGTTTCCAGACCTCTCAACCCACAAACGCCAAAGACAACTTGGAAGGTCAGTGGGAAAAGTCTGTGACTGCAGTGAGAGAGAAGCTAGTTCTCAGCTGCAAGTCCCAAGCGCAGCCCTGGGGTGGTGGCTGCCTCCTGAGCTTCTGGCCCACAGACTGAGGGGCAATTGAGTGGCTGATCAGAGGGACATTGCAGGGATCTCTCTGCTGGTGCTGAGGCAGGATTCTCTTGCTTTGCCCGGGCTTGGATCTGGATCAGAGTTCTGAGGGGTGGTCCTGGGGCAAGGAGGAGCACTGGTGTGGTGGAATTGTTGTGGTGGTGGAGAGGAAACACCTTGCCCCTTATCATAACACCTTGGAAGAACTGAAAATTTACAGGTCCCTAGAAGTACCTCTGAAAACAGCTATACAAACTCCCAAAACTTGGGACAGTACATTCTCCACGTTGGAAGCAGACTCTTACCTTAACAAAGGTTTTAAAACTCACGTAATTGACTGGGATCATGAGCAAGCAGCGCAAAAAGAGTCAGACTATATTATCTTACTTTGGCGACAAAGCAGATCAAAACATACAACCAGAGGAAGACAACAAAGTCAAAGCTCCTACATCCAAAGCCTCCAAGAAAAATTTGAATCAGTCCCAGGCCTTGGAAGAGCTCAGAAGGAATTGTGAGAAGCAAATAAAAGAAGTAGAGGAAAAACTGGGAAGAGAAATGAGAGTGATGCAAGAAAATCATGAAAAACAAGTCAACGGCTTGCTAAAGGAGACCCAAAAAAATACTGAAGACAATAACATCTTAAAAAATAGCTTAACCCAAATGGCAAAAGAGGTCCAAAAAGCCAATGAGAAGAAGAATACCCTAAAAAGCAAAATTGGCCAAATGGAAAAGGAAGTAAAAAAGCTCACTGAAGAAAATGCTTCTTTAAAAATTAGAATGGAGAAATTGGAAGCTAGTGACAATTTGAGAAATCAAGGCACTGTAACACTAATCCAAAGGAATGAAAAAATAGAAGAGAATGTGAAATATCTCGTTGGAAAAACCTGGAAAATAGATCCAGGAGAGAGAACTTAAAAACTATTGGACTATCTGAAAGCCATGATCAAAAAAAGAGCCTAGACATCATCTTTCAAGAAATAATCAAGGAAAACTGCCCTGATATTTTAGAACCAAAGGGCAAAATGGAAATTGAAAGAATCCACTGATCACTTCCTGAAAGAGATCCCCAAAGGAAAATGCCTAGGAATGTTGTAGCCAAATTCCAGAATTCCTAGGTTAAGGAGAAGATATTGCAAGCAGCCAGAAAGAAACAATTCAAGTACCATGGAAACACAATCAGGATAACACAAGATTTAGCAGCTTCTACATTAATGGTCCAGAGGGCATGGAGTATGATATTCCAGAGGGCAAAGGAATTAGGACTACAACCTAGAATCACCTACCCAGAATAACTGAGTATAATCCTTCAGGGTAAAAAATGGTCATTCAATGAAATAGGGGACTTTCAAGCATTCCTGTGGAAAAAACCAGAGCTGAATAAAAAATTTGACCTTCAAATACAAGACTCAAGTGAAACATAGAATAGGTAAACAGGAAAGAGAAATCATAAGAGACTTATTAAGGTTGAACTGTTTACATTCCTGCAGGGAAAGATGATATTTGTAACTCATGAGTCCTTTGTCAGCACTAGGGTAGTGGTAGGGAAAAAAATCACATGTATGTATAGATAGATAGACAGAGGGCACAGGGTAAATTGAAGATGAAAGGGTGATATCTGGAAAATAAAATTAAGGGGTGAGAGAGGATTATACTGGGAGAAGGAGAAAGGGAGAAGTAGAATGAGGTAAAATATCTCACATGAAACAGACAAGAAAAGGCTTTTACAGGGGAGGGGAAATGGGGAAGGTGAGAGGGAATGAGTGAATCTTATTCTCATAGGATTTGACTTAAGGAAGGAATAACATACATAATGGGGTATGGAAATCTATCTTACCCTACAGGAAAATAAGGGGAGAAGGGGACAAGAGAGCAGGGGGTTGATAGAGAGGAGGGCAGATTGGGAAAAGGGGTAATCAGAAGCAAATACTTCTGAGGAGGGACAGGGTCAAAAGAAAGAATAGAATAAATGGGGAGGCGGGATAGGATTAAGGGAAATAGAGTTAGTTTTTCACAGCATATCTACTATGGAAGTGTTTTGCATAACTGCACACGTATAACCTATATTGAGTTGCTTGCCTTTTCAAGGAGGGTGGGTGGGGAAGGAGGAAGGGAGAAAATTGTGAACCCAAAGTTTTAAAAACACATGTTTAAAAAAAATGTTTTCACATGCAACTGGGAAATAAGAAATACAGGAAATGGGGTACAGAAATCTATCCTGCCCTACAGGAAAATAGAAGGGGAAGGGGATAAGAGAAGGTGGGGGGAGAGATAGAAGGGAAGGCAGACTAGGAGAAGGGGTATTCAGAATGCATGCCATCTTGGGGTGGGGGGAGGGGTGAGATGGGGAACTCAAAATCTTGTGGAAGTAAATGTTAAAAACTAAAAATAAATAAATTTATTAATCAAAAGTGATATATATATATATAAAAAGAAAATTAGACTTCCCATCACTAAATCTAATACAAAAGGGCCTAGAGATTATGCTTGTGTGTATATGCAAGTATCTACTTTCCCTTTTCATAGTTGAGGGTCCTTGAGAGAATAGGTCACGTGTATCTATGTGTGTAACATTGCTGCTTTATTAGCTGTGTGATCTTGGTCAAGCCTTTTCCTCTCAGTTTCTTTATCTAATTGGACTAAATTACCTGAAGTTCACATTCCAACAATTACTCAAAACTCCGTTTGAAATCTATCATTTTATATTCCATGACTTTAAAGCATCTTCCAGCACTAATCTTCACTGTTTTGTGAATCTGAGGACTCTTGTAATTCTGACATTTTATATTCTGTGATCCTATGATTTCTACCTGATCTAACATTCAATGAGTCTATGGATCCTCTATATTACATGTGACAAGAGTAATAGAACAAAAACACTGTGTTATATCACTTGTTCTCAAGGAAACAGTGCCATCTGCTAGTTTTTCTTCCACCTATCATTGATCATCCTCTGTTATATCTGTTATTTTCAAGTTACCTTCCTAGCTTTATTTTACATTATTCTTTTTTTAAATTTTATTTTTAATTTATGGAATAAAACAAGCATTTCCGTAACATGGTACAATTTTAAAAAGATGATTGACATAAAACTGCAAATCTACTATTCACAACTTGCTATTTCTTTCAAATATGCAACAAAATTATCATGTAAATTTCTCTTTTTTCTTCCCCCCTACCTTAGAGATAGCTACCATTAGATCCAAATAGGTATATATATGTAAAACTATTCTATACATACTTCTATGTATCAGTTCTTCCTCTGGATGCAGATAGCATATTTCTTCATATGACCTTTATAGCTAATTGGAGTATTTATAATATTCAAAATAACTTATTTGCTCAAAGTTGTTCTTAAAACAATATTGCAGCTACTGTATACAATGTTCTCTTGGTTCTGCTCATTTCACTTACATCTGTTTTGTTTCTTTTTTTTTAAAGGGTACTTCACAAAGATTTCAGAAAGCAAGAACTCCAGCCTTTGAAATATTGGGTTGATCCATGCTTGGTTCAGGGAATATTTTGATATTGTAATTCAGTAGTCTTAGAAAATATATGGGTTCAGTTTACTAGCTGTTTAAAAAAAAATTTTGGTCAGGTAGAACCAAAATTAAATCAGGATGGCTTGGTGCAATGAGAACTGAACAGGTGGTAGGGAGTACCATCTCCTGCCACTAACTACAGTGATTTTAAGTTATAAACTCAAATAATCTCAGAGGTTAAGGTACCTTAAAAGTAATTTAATCCATCCCACACATAACTCACAAAATCTCTCTATATAATTCTCAATAAATGAAGACCTAGTGGTGGGGAATTCACCAGACTAGAGGACTAGTCTTAGAGCCCTGAACTGAGTTCAGAAGAAAAAAGTCAGGGGGAGACTCACATAGAGGGAAACATCATAGAGGGAGGACAAAGCAACTATGTTTATCTCCTATGTTATAACAATTTTAGTTCTGCCTATTACAGGATGAAAACCTTGTTAGGTTCTGTGGCTACACCAGATGAATACAAAACACAAATGTTGACCTCAAAGAAAAGACTCTTAGAACTTGAGGCTGTTTGGTCTGGTGGATTCCCACCTGGACCCTGCATGGTAGAGAGACATACTTGGGTAAATTGATACACTAAGTTTTCTTTGGAAAATAGATAATGCCAAGAGGATGAGCACTCTTCCCATTGAAGAGATGGTGAGGTACTCTTGTGTGACTTGTTTGCATAGCAAACTCATCTGGATAAATCTAGGTTCTCCATGGGTGGGAGTTGGATAAATAAGATTATGCTTTAAGGTAATCATTTTAAATTGTGTTCTTCTGACCACTTTTTACAATATAAGTCAACCAAACTAATTTGAATAAATGTCATCAATGAGATTTGGTAAAATGCCAATAGACTACAAATGTTGTCATATGAGAAAAGTAAAAGCAATCAAAACAAAGTATCTGGAGAAAAAAAAAAAAAGTAAAGTCCTTTGTTTCAAAGATGAAACTGACCTTAGGGCAGAAATTCAAAGTACTGAGGGGAAAAAAAAGTTTTATTTACTTTGAATATGTGTCTTACAGTGGTTGGGGATTGGAATCATTTTCTTTGGCAGAAAACATAACTCCCTGACCTCTACCCTTATGTGGGCCAAGCCACTCTTCTAGCTTCCCCCTTAAGGCATCCCTATGGGCATTGAAGTTCAATCTCTCTAGGTTTCCATGGCTATTAATCTACCAGTTCCCAGAACATTCTCAGTCCTTTCTCAGCGCCTGGGTCAGAGTTCTCTCCCCCCTCCCCCGCCCTCTTCTCCACCTCCTTTCTTTATACTAGGGAACTTTACCATACATGTTCATGTTCTTTCAAATGCCCTAACTTCCAAATTTTTCAATATAATCAACTCCCATGACATATTCCTCCATTCTGTCTCAGCCATATACAGAGATGGCCATACCCTTGATATTGCCATCACCTTCAAGTGTTCCACTTCTATGTTTAAGAACTCCAAAATTTCTTTATCTGATCAAAATCTCCAATCAATCCACCTCTCTCTATGTCTTACTATCCCTAGTGATCACCTAGTGAGTGCCTGCCTTATGTGAGTTCTTCATAAAATAGTCTTTTAGACAAACATACAGTTTTATGCAAACAACATGGCCAGCCCAACAGAGTTGTGCTCTCTGTAGCAGAGTTTAAATGCTTGGCAGTTTGGCTCAAGAAAGGACCTCAGTGCCCAGTACCTTATCTTGCCAGGTGATCTTCAGAATCTTCCTAAGAAAATTCAAATGGAATCAATTAAATTTCCTGACATGATGTTGGCAGACTGTCCAGGTTTCACAGGCATAAACAATAAGGTCAGCACAAACGCTCTATAGACCTTCAGTTTGGTAGGCAGTACCAACTAATACCTCTCACATTTTCCTTTGGAGCCTGTCAAACATTGAACTAGCTCTAGCAATGCATGCATCAGCCTTATCATCTATGTGTACATCCTTGGAAAGGATACAGCCAAGGTAAATGAACTTATCCATGGTATTCAAAATTTCTCCATTTACTGTAACCGATGGTTCCATGTACAGATTGTGTGGTGCCTGCTGGTGAAGAACCTGTATTTTCTTGGAGTTAATTGTTAGTCCAAAATTAACACAAGCAGCAGAGAATCGACTCACATTTTGTTGCATCTCAGCTTCAGAGGCTGCATTGAGTACACAATCATCTGAGAACAAAAAATCATGCACCAACTCTCCCTCCATTAGTGTGCTAACCACACCTCCTCTTCCCTCAGTTGTATCAGGGAAGATTTGGATGCTAGTAGAGGTTTAAAAAGCACTTTCTTCACAATAACCCTATGAGATAAGTAGTCCACGTGTTATCCCTATTCTACAGGTGAGGCATCAGAGAGGCTCAGAGAAATACAGATTTTTCTGAGGTCACACAGCTAATAATTGTCATATTTGGGTCTCAAATCTAAGTCTTCTAATTTCTGCTCATTGCAGTACAACACATGTCCAACCCTCTCTTCTCTCCTTTAAAAATATTTTTGCCTATTTCTCCTAAAAAGAGAGAGAAAGAAAAAAAAAGTCCACTAATTGAAGTTCCTGGTTATTCAAATCTTCCCTGCACTTTATTACAGTTAAGTTGTTTCCAATGGTTATTGTAATTCAATACAGGAACATTTCAAAGCGAACAAAAACCCAGAGGAGATGAAATCACAAAGTTCAAAAGCTTTGTTTGACCACATTTTTAACAAGAGTAGGAGATAGAGCAGAGTAAAATAATAGAATTAAGAGAGGCCTCAAAGGTTAATAGCTGGCATTCACATAGTGCTGGCCTGCACAACACATGGCCCACAGGCCACAAAAAATGTAGGGCTGCCATTGTGCACTCTTCTGTTTGTCACATGACCTGCAGCAACCCTCATCATCAGTCTGTCTCTAGTCTAACCTATCTGCCGCCCAAAGTTTATCCCCTTTTAATTTTGGCCAAGTTGTGCAGGTCTGATACACAGGTTTAGTATTTCAAAGCGTCTAGCAACCAAGAGAAGCCTGTGAACCAGGCAACGGTCATCCAGCTCTGAATGCTGACAGGTTAGGCATGGGTAGCCTCATCAGGGTTAGTACCTGGGTGATCAGAGCCTTCCAGCTCAGACCAATGAGCCACATTAGGCTATTCTTTCAAGTAGGTATGTAGGAAGCTTCTGCAATTCCCCAGTGCAGCTTTCTGATTCATAGGAATTTTGTTGTTACTGTTGTTTGTTTCATTGTTTTTATAAAAGGAAAAGAAAATAAGTCTAGGGTTTGAATTGGGCCTCATGCCATCTTTAAGGTTATGAAAATATCAGATTCATTTTCTCTATTTCTTCAGCTCGCCCTCAGCTTGTGCTGAGGAGGAAATGGTATCCTTTCTTCCCCCTTTTAAAAGATTGTAGATTTCCCATCTCTTCTTTGCAATGCAAGAATCCAAGACAACTCCAAAAGATTTATGATAGAAAATGCTGTCCACATTCAGAAAAAGAACTGTGGAATCTGAATGCAGATCAAAGCATATTATTTGCTCTCTCTTTTTTCTTTTTTTTTTGTTTGTTTCTTCTTTCTTGTGGTTTCTTCCATTGGTTCTAATTCTTCTTTACAACACCGCTAATGGGAAAATAGGTTCAGTACGAATGTATATGTAGAGCTTATATCAAATTACATGCCATCTTGGTGTGGGAGGCAGGGAGAGATCAGGAGAAAACCTGGAACTCAAAATTTTATGGAAATGAATGTTGAAAACCCAAAATAAATAATTTTTTTAAAAAATAATTTAAATAAAGAAAAAAAAAGATTGCAGTATCCTACTGTTTTTTTCTTCAAATAATTAAAGAACTAGTGTGAACCAGTTGTTGACCTGCAAGGTTTTTTCCCCCCCTTTAAATAATAATAATCAATTCAGCAGCTGTCAGAGTAGGTACATGTTGGCCACAAATTTTCAAATGTGAGTTCAGCACCTGCAGAGAATGAATCAATGAGGGAAATAGTTTTTAAAACCCTTTAACAAAATACAATCACTCTGCTAGGTGCAGTTCTCCAGGTCCCCCCAATGTAAGCTAAATAACAACATTGTGGAATAAATAGACCACCAGGTCCAAAGAGCTACACCTTTTTCTTAATACTGGTTGATGGCTTATGATTTAACAAAAAATTGATCTTGATGTGCTTAGCTATCCTCATTCCTGGTCCACAAGACTGCCCTGCATATGCTGAAAGCATTAATTCCATGTGTCCTAGTCACTCCCTTAGGGCCCAAAGTCTAGGTAGTACAAGCAATATTTAAGAGAGTAGCAGAAGCATAAAACCATACATTGAAATCAAAACTCCCAGCAACTGACTAACATTAGCCAAGGAAACAACATGTCTCTGAAGGGAAGAAAGAAAGAGGAGAGAGTTGCTCTTGGCTCCTGGCTAGTCAGTAACAGAGGTTCCAACTCTGTCTGCTCCTGCCCATTGTTCTCCATGATCCTGTACACACACACTCTCTCTCTCTTCTTCTCACTCCCTCTCTCCTCTTTCTCTCTCTCCCTCTCACTCTGTCCCTATCTCCTCTCCCTCCCTCCTCTCTCCCCTCCCTCCCTCCTCTCTCCCCTCCCTCCCTCCTCTCTCCCCCTCCCTCCTCTCTCCCTCCCTCCTCTTTCAGCTCTAAATCACAACCAAAGTTAGAAGGAAGGTAGAAAATTGGGAAAGAATTTTTACAACCAGTGTCTCCGATAAGGGCCTCTTTTCTAAAATATAGAGAATTAAGTCAAATTTATAAGAATACAAGTCATTCCCCAATTGATAAATGGTTAAAGGATATGAATAGGCAGTTCTCAGATGAAGAAATTAAAGCCATCTATAGTCATATGAAAAAATGCTCTAAATCACTATTGATTAGAGAAATGCAAATCAAAACAACTCTGAGGTACCACATGACACCTATCAGATTGGCCAACATGACAAAACAGGAAAATGATAAATGTTGGAAAAGATGTGGGAAAATTGGAACACTAATGCATTGTTGGTGGAGTTGTGAAATGATCCAACCATTCTGGAGAGCAATTTGGAACTACGCCCAAAGGGCTATAAAAATGTGCATACCCTTTGACCCAGCAATAGCACTTCTAGGGCTACATTTCAAAGTGATCATACAAATGGGAAAAGGACCCACATGTACAGAAATATTCATAGCAGCTCTTTTTGCGGTGGCAAAGAATTGGAAATTGAGAGGATGCCCATCAATTGGGGAATGGCTGAACAAGTTGTGGTATATGAATGTAATAGAATACTATTGTGCTATAAGAAATGATGAACAGGCTGACTTCAGAAAAACCTGGAAAGACTTGTATGGACTGATGCTGAGTGAAGTGAGCAGAACCAGGAGAACGTCATACATGGTAACAGCAACGTTGTGTGATGACTAATATCGATAGACTTAACCCTTCTCAGCAACATAAGCATTAAAGACATCTCCAAAGGCTTCATGATGAAAAATACTATCCACATTCAGAGAAAGAACTATGAAGTTTGAATGCAGATTGAAGCATACTATTTGCTATTTTTTTTCTTCTGTTGTGTTTTGTTTCCTCTTTTTGGTGGTTCCTCCTATAGGCTCTAATTCTTACTTACAACATCACTAATGTGAAAATGTTTAATAGGAATGTATATGTATAGCCTATATCAGATTGTGACCTGGGTAGGGGAAGGAAGTTGGGAGGGAGGGGGAGAAAAATTTAAAACTCAAAAGCTCATGGAAGTGATTGTTGATAATGCAAAATAAATTGGTACATCATTCTTGGGGCACAATCTTCCACAAATATACAAAAAAGTCCCTGAAAACAGTGGACATGGTATAATGGCAGTATGATATATGTGCAGGATACCCCTGTGATTACTAACATCTCCTAACACTTTTATGACCTAGAAGTCCTTCCTTGCGTTCATAGCTATCTCCTTCCATAATTTTTCAGCACTATTTGTCACCCTGGGGTCATGCTATGTGTCACTCTGCTCCTGGCTGGATGTGTTATCTCCTACTAGTTCAGTTTCTCCAGAATCTTTCATCTCCCAAAAGTGATTCCCTCAGAGGACTGGTTCTGACTCTAGGGAGCTAGGTGACACTATGGATAGAACTGAGGCTAGAATCAGGAAGACCTTAGTTCAAATCTGGCCTTAGATGCTTGATAGCTGTGACCCTAGGCAAGTCACTTAATCTGTTCACCTCAATTTCCTCAACTGTAACAGCACCTTCCTCAAAGTTGTGAGGATCAAATGAGATATCTGTAAAGAGCTTAGCACAGTGCCTGGCACATGGTAGGTACTATATAAATGCTAATTCTCTCCCTCTTCCCTAGAATCCCCAACCATCTAATTTAGTCTTCCACTTCTATGTTAGACCACCATTTGACAGCCTCCATGCTGGACTATCATTTTTATACAAAGGCCTAGGGGTATTTCTGTATGTCGTCTGCCTTTAGCCAATGCTAAAATCCTATAAACTTCTCAAATCATTTATTAATAATTTGTTTACACATTATGGTGAGGTTATAGGAAAACTCCTTAATACCTATGTAACACTTTTTGATTAGCCTGATTGATTCAATTCAGGTGTCTGGGCCTTCAGTGATAACATTAATAAGGGTGGGAGTGGAAACCCTGAAACTATTTAATTAAAATATCAAGATATTCTCTGCACTGGGCTTAGATCAACCTAATATTTTGTTGGTTAGTCACCAGCTTTCTGTAGTCTTTCTGTAAGTTTCCTTTACTGATGTCATATGACAGTGAGCAGTCAATGACTGGAAAAGAAAACCTAAATGGCACTGTTTTTTAATAGGAATAAGTATCCCAACCCAGCTTTTTAGATTAAGAGTTAGATAAAGAACTCTATTAAACTTGTGAAGTAGAGAAAATGCCTTTTACATTGGATTATGATGTGAAAATGCTGTTTGTACATTACAGTGTTCTAATTATCCCAATGAACTGTAATCATGCAGAACTCATTCAGGCTTACATTAGATAACATCTAAACCATTTTCCACTTTAGTGCTTTTAATGGCCTATAAAAGGGCCCTGGGAATCTGAATATTAAAGCAAGTTTTGCTTTTTTCCCCCCCTCAGTCCTGTTATTCTTGGAATTTTTAAGCTCCCCAGTGTATTCATACAATCTCAGCATGCTGCAAAATTTTCTTAGTCGAACTATTATTTTGGCCAACCTTCCTTGATAGAACTGTAGCATATTAGATGTACAGGGGAACTCAGAGATAGGCTAGTCTAATGCACTCATTTTACAAAGAATCTGAAATCCACAGAGAAGGATCTGCCCAAAGTAATACAGCTATTTAATTAGAGCTTGGACCTTGAACTCAGGCTCTTTTGTTTCCTGTCCCAATGTTCCTTCCACAGCACCTGACATAAAATATCCATGTGAATCACTGTAGAGGTTGTACTAATATCCTAAGATATAAAGCTCTACCTTAGCACAGGCAAACTTTCACTGGAATATACTCTATAAATCAAAGGTTTCCAACTTTATTTGGTGAAGAGGTGCTTTCTAGTTAACTCAAGCCCTGAGATCAAGAAGGTTGGGCCTTCACTTTCCACACTGAAATTCCTATCAAACTGAAAAGAATAAGCTACAGCAGCATCTGGTTCTTTGACTTAAGTCTTATTTGAGACAAGCATTCTCTATTCTACATATGCCTTTTTCCCTAAATGCTACCCCTTTCTCTTTCTACAATCTTCCATGCCTTGAACTTTCCATACTGGAAATGTTCAACTTCTGGGCCAATCAGATAAAACTGCATCTGTTCCTATGAAACTTTTAGCCCTTTTCTGCATCCCTGAGCTGACCTCATATACAAAGTGGCAGAGGACTTAGAAGTCCCATCCAACTTGGATGTGTAGAGCAGGAACTTGGTGTAAGGATTCACCAAATCAAGAAGGGGGCAGCCTCTTGCAGGCCCATTTTGAAGTGATTCCTGCCACAGCCTTAAGATTTTGTGTTCCTGACTGTATCCTTTTCTTTCCATCCCCCTTTTGGTAGTAAAGGTTAGGGCCCAACTATCTCTCCTGTTATCCATCTATTCTACGTTCCTCTCCTTGGTTAAGTCACGGTACATAGTTTTCCTTTGTGATTAGAATTTGCCAAATGAAGTCCTACTATATTCAGCATTGAACCATTGGTCACATTTCTCCCCTGTGGAGAAGCTCCCAAACCAGCTAAGAGATCTGCAAGTTCACTGGTCTGCTTGCTGGTTGGGCACTTCCACAATGCTCCTTCTTCCTCCTTCCCAAATTCTTCTTAAATTACTTAATTTACCTCTGGAAGTGATTTCAGAACTCTTTTTCATTCAAATAGGTCTTTCTCCCAGTATTATATGTTTACTTTGTGATTTAAGAGATAGAAATAAAGTCTGGACCTGTGATTTCATTAGTATACAAAACTCTCAAATGAGTAAAAACCCTCTACCAATGCAAGTTGGCACCTTCTCTGCAACTTAAGGTCTTAGGAATTGCCTAGTGCACTAAGAGGTTAAGTGATTTGTGGAGGATTATTTAAAACAAAACGAAACAAAAACACTTCACAGTTCCTTCCTCCATTTCCATTACAAATTTTTGCACTTCAAATAGATTTTTCCTACTTAAGTTATATGGGCAATAATGAGTAATTTTTCACAACCCGCACATAGCTATAAATGTGCTTTTCCAGGTCAAGTGAATTACTTAATATGAGAAATTCTAATTAATTTCTTAGAAAAGACTAAAAAGTTATCTTTAGACTATATGGTTCCACGGCTTTAGAATGGAGAATTGTTTAAAGTAGGCCTATTGATTCTCATTGACCTTGCTACTCTAACTTCAATGTTACAGATTAGTGATTTACAAATACATGAATCAGTCTTTGACTAATCTAATAAACCGTGATCATGGATTTTGTATTGTTCAGTACAATATCATATTTAACCCTGAGGAAATGGCTAAAAACACTCGGGATTTCCAACACTTATGAACACCAATAATAATGAGATTTTGCCTTGTTCCAGGAGAGAAATCACTATTCACAAGCATAGTATTTATATTTTTTTAAAAAAACTAATAGCGAGAGGAAAACATTGAGAAGTAGTGTGCTATAGTGAAAATAACACTGGATATAGAATCAAGTTGAGACCTGGGTCTGAATCCAACCTATGACACTTACCAGCTGTGTGGCCATAGGCAAGTCGCAATTCTGGAGTCTGTTTCCTCACCTTTAACATGTACCTAATGATAACTGTAGTACCTGAAGCTCAAAAGATTGTTGTAAGGAACAAGTAAGATAAAATATGCACAGTGTGCTTCATGAACCTTAAAATCCTATTTTTATGAATCACTGGAAATATTAAAGGTTATAGGCAATAGTAATACTTTCAACAGGTATTTCTACTTAGGAACTGTGGTTCATTCAATGTGGGTATTATGAATGTCCATTTACTTTTACTATTAAAATCAAAATACAATACACAATAAATAAAAAGTTGTAAAAGCTTCACCAAAAAAGACCTTTTACATGGGCTGGCAGTTTCTTTTATTTTTTATAAAAAAAAAAAACAAAAAAACCCAAAAACCCAGCAGTCATCATTGTTTACCTTGTCCATCATTTTCCTTAAAAGGGCTACATATGTTTCCTTGAGTGACACATACTTAGAATCAATAATAATAATAATTGACTAGGATGACTCAAAATCTTTTGGTTTACTCTTGCATTGGGCAAAGAGTATAAGACAATAAAAGAATGATTTTTTTATATCTGTCTCAAAACATAATATTCAATTATTACAGCACGGTAGTTAAAATTAAATTTACAACAGAATATCCTTAGCCTAAAACACTAGACAGAAACTAAAATCACTTCAATACTGTTTAGTGTCAGTACAAAGAGTTGCCTTCCTAAAAAAAAATGAGAACAAAAACCAGTAAGGCTGTTCTGGTAACCAGTCTTTGACACTAAAAAAATTTCATTTCCAGTCATAGAGCACTCTTCTTAAAGAGGATTCTTGCAGGCTTTTTATTTTGAGTCTTGATCAGTATTTGCGTCTAAAAGTGCTGAGCGAATTCCCAGCTTTTTCAGTTCTTCCACTAGATCTCCATTCTGATGCATCTGGAGGAGGATGTCACAACCACCAACAAATTCACCATTAAGATACACTTGAGGTATGGTTGGCCAGTTGGAATAGTCTTTAATGCCTATGATGAAAAGGAAATAAAGATAAACATTAATCTTTTGGAAAGATAAGATTTTTTTCCCTACAGCAGCTTATACAACCCTTACTTCACAGAGACCTGAAATATATACCCATGTATATTCTGAGAAACCAGATTTATAAAGGCTACATCTGCCAGTCAGGGTTTGAAGAGTAACAAAATCTTACAAGATTCATTTAGAAAATAAGTGTTTCTTAACATTGGCTGAAAAATAACATAGGGTAATATGACTTTCAACAAGTCACTTCCCTTTTCTGTTTCCTTATTTATAAAAAGAGGTGATTTAACAAAATGTTCTCCAACATCTCTGCCAATTCCAATATTCTTTAAGTCTAAAGCCCCAAGGTTAAATATCTCATGGTGTTCTGTTTCACTCAGGGCTAGTTAGTGTAACTGGTCACAGCATAGTGCTAATGAAGTATAGGTTTGAATCCTACGCCCAATTAATTTTAGACAGAGAAAAATTCACTTCATAGCTCTAACTGTATCCAATCAATTCATTCACAAGGGATTCCACACAGTATGAGGATAGCTTTTGCCAATGGTGAAAAAACAACTCAAAGCATCTATCCACATGATGACAGATCAATAACATCATTGATGTACGCAACAACTAATCCAGAAGTTTATTCTTAAGCTAGAAACAGAAGTGACTGACCACTGAAATAAACTACAGGTTGTCTGGACTTAAAGAGGAAATAATGAAAATCTGGGAAGCACGCCACAAGCCTGCCAATTATTCAAACATTTGCTGTAGCTCCTCTGGCCTTTTTTCCCCCCCCAAGTAGAACAGCTAATAACTTTCTAATTTGTTTTTATGGCAATAATTTCATTCTTCAAGGGATGGAGGAACCAAAAAAAGGTAAATTCTATCATGGATTTGATTCCCACTAAGTGGAAGCTACCAGTTGATGGAGTAGAAATGATGGGAATGCTGGGAGGAAGTTACCTCTTCAAATTTATGATAGATTTGGAACAGATTCTGAGCACATTTGACATGAACCCTAGATTTTGGAAAAACAGGTTTCATAGCAAAGACAGAATCCAATGGACTAAAATGCTACAGAGAAAGTCAGCCTAAAAGATGTTCCAAGAATGGGAATCCTCAAATCAAAAACAGAAACAATTCCAATGAGGGGAAAAAATGGCATTTATCTGAAGATACAAATGTGATGAACAGGGAACTCACTAACAAAAGATTTTTAAAAGTAATGTTGATTCATTGGAATCAGGACAGGTAGGGGAATATGAGTGCAATGTGGCTCAGGCCACCCTTTAAAAATGTCGGAAGTGCCAAAACTCAAAATGAGCTAGAGCTTATGAGCACAGTTACGCACAATCAAGAGATTTCTGGTTTTGTTTTTTTAAAGACATACTGAGGGGGAAAAAAGAGGATTAAAAAATGAATGGAACAATAACCGACAACAGAGAGAAGGTAGAGAGCTGCTCAATTCCTGATTTCTTTTTTCTCTGTTAAGAAGAACAAATTCTGTACTGGAAATGACAGAACACAAATAAGTAGCTGGTAGTTGATACACAAGATAAATAAAAAGAAAAGAGACACTAAGACAGCACCTAGCTACCCTTGAAGAAATTAAGAGTCACCTGTTTCATATGAACTACATCCTTGAGAATGAAAGGATGGACACATGTGGTTGCTGAGCTACTGGAGGTAACATCTGAAAGAATATAAAAAATGGGACAGGCACAAGAGTGGAGAATGGCAAATGTCCTGATTCTGAATAAGGGGAGAGGGGGAATAGTATCTGCAAACCATCAGTTCACCATTAACTAGACTTCAATTTCTGAGAAAATTCTAGAAAGGATGATTTAAAAGATAACTTGAAAATGAACAGATAATGCTGGAATAGCTGTACTTCCTTTTTTGTCAGGATTACTAAACTAGTAAACGAGGGGAATACTATGCATAAGTAGAGTAAGATTTTAATGAGGTTAATTTATACTCCTCTCATGGAAAGAATAGGGATAAGATAACAATTAGGTGGATTCAGAACTCGTTGGATGACTAGATTCAAAGAGAATGGTTCAATGTCAGTGTGACAGGAGGTCTCCAGTGAGATACTTTAGAAATCTGTGATTTCCCCTATGATGCTTAACAGTTTATTAATGACTTGGAGAAAGGCATACATGACATTCTCATCAAATTTGGAGATGACTCAAAGCTAGAAAGGACAGGTAACACAATGGACAACAGAATCAGAATCTAAAAGTACCCTAACTTTAGGTTATCAAGAGAAATGTAAAATCTTACACCTGGATACAAAAATCCAACCTCACAAGTACAAAACAGGGGAGGGACGGTTAGGTAGCAGTTGTTCTGAAAAAGATCTGAGGGTTTTAGTGGACTGTATGCTCAATATAAGTCAGCAATATGATGTGGTAGCCAAAAAAGTTAATTCAACACTGGGCTGCATTCAGAGTAGCACAGCTTCCAGGAATAGGGAGATGATAGACCCACTATACTCTGCCATCATCAGACTTCATCTGTGTCCAATTAAACTAGAGTATCTACTGTAAGGGGACAACAAGGTTGGTAATGATCCTTGAGTCTATCTAAACCACATGAAGACTAATTTAAGGAACTGGGGATGTTTAGCCTGGAAAAGAGAAGACTCACAGAGAGCATGATAGCTATCTTCAAGTAAATGAAGAACTGTCATTTGGAGAATTTGTTCTGTTTTACCAGAGGGCCAAACCAAAACTTCCCAACAATTAGAGTTAGGCTGCTTCTAAAAAGTGTTAGGTTCCTCCTCATTGGAAGTCTTCAAACAGAGGCTGGATAACCACTTGTCTGGTATGTTACAATAGGATACAAAGAATGGGTGCTAAAGCCCTTTTCAGTTCTCAAATTCTGTGAGGACAGGAAATGCTGCCTTTCCAGAATGTAAAGGATTACTCCCCTATAGTGAATTCCCCCCTCCTTGCCTTACCATTTTACTCCTGACATCTCCAATTACTAAATCAAAGATGAAATGTATTTTTATAGTAAACATATCCAGAACACAAATATCAAAATTAGTCTGCACTGGGCACAAATAAAAACGCAATTTGATCAAAGAAATGGCAAAATAACATCATTAATTCTAATAGGTGATAGGCATTTTGAAACATTAAAAAGAATACCCAAAAAGGGCCAAGAGATTCCACAAGAAAAACACATTAGGTAAATAAAGCATGTGGAACTTTACTGTTTGATCCTTGGATCTTTGCTATGGTAACAGAAACTAAAGTTTTATACTTAATTTCTTCTAAGAAATTAAAAATATCCAATAAAACGCCTGAAATTGTTATTGTAAATAGTCATCCCAACATATTTTTCTCTTTTTTTCAAAACATGATTACTTTACTATAAATTCCTGTAACAGGAAAGGTTTCCAAATGCTTTATCTTTCTCCAACAGACCCTCAAATTCAAAGAAATGACTCAAAAGACTACATGCACTTAGAGCATACCACTAAGTTCCTGGGAAAGAATATCTGCAGCTGTTTTAATGCACCTCTAAACATGATAAGTATAAGTTTCCAGATGAAGGAATCTATCACTATTTAGCTAGATTTTGATACTGTATAAACAGAGCTTAGAAGAGCTTAAAACTTCCAATACATATACTTTTTCTGCAACATGCCCCAACTGCCTATGACTTCGTGCTTTTTGCCTCTTGACTCCTCTATCTTCTGGAGAACAGGAAAGAACCTGGCTTATGTTTGTGGAGAAAAAATGCATAACTTATAAAGTAATAAGCACACAAAAAGGTGATGATGGTGATGTGCATATTTGAGAGAGGTCATAATAATCAAATAAAGGTTCTGTTTCCAGAAGTTCATGAAGGTGATAAAGGGTTCTTTGCCCCACTTCTCTGTTTTTCTTTTTCTGGAAAAAAAAAATTTCTTTCCAGATAGCATATATTAGAATTTATTTTTAAAATATGATACCATCCTTATGCCTTTTAACTTTATTACACTTATGGCAGGAATGAAGTTAAAAATGGTTCATGAAAGAGAAACATTTGATTTTCTGGAGCCAATAGTTCCTACAAATGACATACATCAGAAAATAATCATTTATTTAAAGCTCAAATACTTATCCTCAACTAATTTAGCTTCTTACAATTTTCAAGAAGTAACCCTGTATCAGAGTAATTTTTCTGAGTAAGAAAGTAAGCTACTTTCATTAAGTCATTTTTATGGCTTAAGTTTAAGCCTACTGTCCTCAATACTTAAATTGTCCTCTCCTTTGCTAAAGACCAGAAGAATTAACAGGAAAAAACAATTAACCCAAATGAGAGGCTAGTTACAAATTTCCTATTTTCAAATTATTAGAGAGAAGGAGGAGATAATTACAGATTGCATGGTATTCCTTACTATCTCTAAGATCAAATTCAAATTTAAATTGAACCTATATTGACCACCACTTGTGTCTTGCCTAAAAACCAAGGAGCATAGAAATAGTTCTGTCTTTAAGAGTTTGTTACGGCATATTCTTGATAGCTGTTCAAGGTGCCAACCAGCTGATATCTTATCATGACTGAAAAGACTTGACTACTTTTCACACATGGTATACTGAATACAATTTTATGTTTATTTGATCAGCACTCCAGGTAAGGGGATTTTTGAGGGTTCTCCTCCTTGAAAGTATGTTCTTTTCCCATTTAAAAAAAGTATGATGAATTTAGAGAAAGTTAATGTAATAACTAATTATTTTCCTCCTAAAGAGTGCTAAAAGTAAAAAGAGAGCTTGGTTAGCAAAGTTTAAATTTTAAAATAAAAGCAAATTACATTTCATCCACAGTTCATAATATAAACAGTTAATCTCCCCTCCTCTCACATTTTATTTTTCAAAATAATACCACAGCAATTGACTGTCAATATTTCCATATAATTACAGAACTGATATAAACCTGTAGTAGTCCACATATGAATATTAAGTTATGAGTCAGAAAAAGAGATAACATTCAAAGGAAACATTCAATGATTGGACTGAACAGTAAATGTTGTCTTAATTTGATGAGCATTAATTAGATCAGAAAAATAAAATGTTTCTTGAAATGCTCTTTGCTGATGGTTTTAAAAATAAATCTATTGATCTATAAACTTGTGAGTCAAGTAGGTCAAGTTACAAATCTAAATTGAAATGAAGACTAAATTCAGTGTTGAAATCATTGAAGGTGGGAGAGTACCCAGGTTGTTTTAAATGATTATGACAGGGATAGGAAAGGAGTGGTATAAAGATGGCAAAGAAGAGAGAATTATAAGAGCAACAGAGCTGTTCTAAAAACAGTTAGAAAATCCTGTGAGCAACAAGCAAGCGAAGAGAAGATAGAAAAACTGTGAAATCAACACAATGGAAGACAATTTTCACACCATGGCCAGAGACAGACCAGGGGACTAGACAGACCACTAGTCAATCATTTACATCCTCATGTGCCATTCACATAAGTATTTATCAGTTTTAAACAAGTTTTTTTTTCCTTAATAACTTTCAATATCACAAGGTGGTGATATATCTAGATAGCAATTCATCTGAAAAAGATCATGAAGTTTTGGTGGACTGCAACCTCAACACCTAGTCAACAGGGTTAACTTGGCAGCCTCAAATGCTACCACAATCTTAGACTGACTGCATTTTCTGCCCAAGCTATATCTCATCTGGAGTCCTGTGTTCCATTCTGGTTAGCACGTTTTAGGAAGGCCACTGATAAGCTGGAGAACTTATCTGGAATGGGACAACCAGAATGGTGAAGAAGGCCCTGAGATCATGCTAAATGAGGCCTGGCTGAAGAATCTGGGAAGGTTTAGGCTAGAGAGAAGACTTACGGGGAACACAGAATTATATATTTAGGGCTAGAGGCCATTAAGTCTATCCCTTCGTTTTGCAGAAAACTGAGGCAAAAAGAGGTTAAATGATTTGCCCAAGATCATAAAGGTAATAGAGCTGGGTTCCAATTTAGATTTTCCTGACCAAGGCCAGCAGTACACGAGAGCTGTCTTCAAGTTTCTGCATGGTACCCAAAATATAGCAAGAAAAGCAATGTGTAGAAGTTAACATTCTCACAATGTAAAGATTAAATACCTAGCAATTAGAACTATCCAAAGTGGAATGAACTACCCTAGAAGATAGGGAAGGCCCCTTGCAAGAAGTTTTTGAGCAAAGGTTAGATGATTATTTGTTGGGGATGTTGTAGATGGAAGCTTTTTCATGTACAGGTTGGTCTCTGAGGTCCCTAGCAATCACGAAAAACAAACAGAACATTTTTATAAATAAAAATTTTTGAAACATGCCTAAAATTTATTTTCCTCATGGACTCCACAAGTGACATCTTTAAAAAGTCTCAATCAATTAAGAGGTAGAGGTCATAAGAATAATTCTGTAAGGACACACTTAAGGACTTAAAGAAATCTTAAGAAATTCCTAAAGATTATGACCATGTTAAGTCAGTATATCTGCCTTGAAGGTCTTTCTTCAAATACTTCTGAAAGCTGCTAAATAGGTTGAAAAGAAGTCTAATCAAACAAATATATTTTCTTCTATTCACAAATATTTCTCATGACACCAAGTATTCATCATGAAGTGATGATTATATGTAATTTAAAACAAAAAAAAAAGCTTGAAAGGATGAAATGAAATAATAACAATTTAGCATGGCACACAAAAATAGCCAGCAATGGGATACTGATTATTACATGTAACAAATAATCTAGGGGAAATAAGGACTGTCTAAAACTGGAAGGAGACCTAGAGGCCTGAAACTGAAAGAACTGGTTATATAAATGAGTTTATTTACTGAAATACCTTTCAAAAACAAATCAAGGGCAGCTAGGAGGTACAGTAGATAGAGCTCCAGCCTTGGAGTTAGGAGGACTTGAGTTCAAATGTGACCTCAGATACATGACACTTACTAGCTGTGTGACCCTGGGCAAATCACTTAACCCCGACTGCCTCACCAAAAAAAAAAAAAACAAAAAAACCCCTAAATAATCTAACAAACTCAGATTATTGCATTACAACTGCATAAACTATCTCATTAAAAGCAGGAGAAAATGAGCTGTTCTTTCTTCTAGACCAGGGATGGGGAACTTGCAGCCTGGAGGCCACATGTGGCCCTCTAGATCCTCAAGTTCGGCCCTTTGACTGAATCCAAACGTCACAGAACAAATCCCCTTAAGGAGTTAGGGCCGCACTTGAGGACCTAGAAGGTCACATGTGGCCTCCAGGTTGCAGGTTCCCTATCCCTGTTCTAGACCTTAGCAATTTGCAGGTTTGAAGAACTTCAACACCTGAGATTTCCTAGATGTGGGCACTCTCATCACTGACACATTAAAACCCTTCTATGTTTTAGGAAAATGTTTCATGAGATGCTGAGGCCAAAAAATTCTATTGCCTGGTTACTGACCTTCTGGTGGTGAGCTGCTCTGAACCAACCGTTATGGTATAGTTTATAGTAATAGATTTGGAGTCATATGTGTGTTCAAATCTTAACTCTACCACTTATTATTTGTATGTTCTTCTGCATGTCACTATTTCTCTAGTCCTTAGTTTCCTTATCTGTAAAATGGGGCTAGTACTTATACTATATTTATTGTGAGATTCAAATGGGATAGTTTATGTAAGTGCTCTATATATCATATTATGTCAGCTATAATTAACATATTAGCCAGCGTGGTCTTCATACAAATTTGTGCCCATATTCAAAACTTGTTCAGCTTTGCCAGAAACTGTGCTCCAATAGGTCAACATGCATTTATTAAGCATCAGAATATACCAGGCACTATGCCGAATGCTGGGGAAACAAAGAAAAGTAAAAAAAAATGGTCCCTTCCTTCCAGGAACTCACATTCTAATGGGGGACACAGTATGTAAAAATAACTAGGATAAGATAGACAGATGATAGATATATACGTATATGTGTGTATTATGTATACATATGTATATGTGTATATGTAAATACATATATAGTAAATAAAACATAATCTCAGAGGGAAAGGTAATATAGCAATTGAAGAACGTGGAAAGGCTTCCTATAAAATGTGGGATTTGAGCTGAGTCTTAAAGGAAGCCAGGAAAACTAAATGGCAGAGGTGAGAAAAGACAGCAATCCAGGTATGGGGTGGAAAAAGATGGGATGTGGGAGACATTGTGATGTATGAGCAATAGTAATTAGGCCACTGCAGCTTACTGTAGAACATGTGGAGAGGAGCAAAGAAGATGGGAAAGATAGCATGGGGCCAGGTTGTGAAGAGCTTTAAATGCCAGGTGAATTTATATTTGATCCTGGAGGCAAAAAGAAAACCACTGGAGTTTGCTGAGGAATTGCAGGGGGAGGGGGGCAGTGTGGCATGGGGCAAACCTAAACTTTAAGAAAATCACTTTCAAAACAAGGGTAAAGGATGGATTGGCAGGGAGACCAATTAGAAGGTTATTTCAACAATACTATTTTAATAATATTAAGATAGTTTAATTTAGAATATGGTAAATATCAACAGATAAAGCCCACATAAAAGTTCTTTGGGGAGTCCTCAATATTTTTTTAGAGTGTAAAGGTGTCCTGAAACCAAAAAGGTTGAGAACTGTCCTCATAGAACCTAGTGTACTGTGGACACCATAGTTAATGGGCATGTTACAGATGAAAATCCAGAAAAGGAGACTAAGAGAGAATGTTCACATAGGTAGGAGAACCAGAAGAAAGTAATGCAATAAGGGAGAGAAAGCCGTAGATGGTCAAGTGTCAAATGCTGCTGAGAGGTTAAGAAAAATGAGGATTTCAAAAAGTATTTAGTATTGGCAAATTAAAAACCAATAGAGTAGTTTAAGTTGAATGAATCAAGTGAGAGTAAAGAAGTAGTTATTTAGTGTAGACAGCTTTCTCAAGGAGTTTAGCCACACACTTGGCAGGCACAGTAGGATCAATTAAGGGTATTTTAAGGAAAGGAGATATTTTGTAGGCATTGGGGAAGGATGAGTCTTGAAGGAAACCAGGAAATGAGGAGGAAGAGTATCTGAGGCATGGGGGACAGCAAGAGAAAAGCTACACAGTTGGGAGATTGTGTCACAGTCAAAAACCAAGAAGGCCAGTGTTGGAAACAAGTAAAGTCTAAGAAGACTGGAAAGGTAACAGAGGGCTGAGTTGTGAAGGGCTTTATAAGGCAAACAGAGAATTTTTATTTGAATTCTGGAGGTAAAAGAGAGAGCCACTGGAGTTGAAGGAGGTGGAGGGCAACACGAGAAGACCTATTCTTTACAAAGATCACTTTGACTAGTGAAGAATGCTAAGTGAAGAATAACCTGGAGTAGAGGGAGACATGAGGCAGAGAAACAAATCAGCAGGATATTGTAGTAGTCCAGGTGATGAGGCCCTGGCAACTCTGAAAAAAGCAGACATACAGAAAAGATGCAGTGAATGTTGAAACCTCAAAATTTGATAACAGATTGTGTAAGTGAGACAAGTTCAAGTGAGAAGTAACATAGCCTTCCAGTTTTATTTCATAGAGTTCTCCTCTACACAGTCTTCATTCTAGGCAAACTGGAACACTAACTAGCTCTTTCTTGAACTCAGCATTCTAGTTTTTACAGGATCACAGATTTAGGACTGGAAGAAGGGCTGAAAGTGAACTAAGGCCCAGAGTGGTTAAGTGACTTGCCAAAGTGTTATTATGAAGTAAGGAGTAAATTTGAAGTTTGAGACCAGGTCCACTTAAATTCCAGTATTCTTCCCACTATGTTGTGCTGCATTCCTTTTCCATGCCTTTGAAAAGGTTATCTCCCATACTGGAATGAATTCCCTCCTCATTTCCAATACTCCATATTTTATCTTTCTTCAAGGTTCAACTCAGGAACCATTTTCTCCAAAAAGCTTGCCTGGATCTCCCTACTATTTACTTTTCTGTATATGCTTCGACTCTCAATACGATGTAAGCTCAAGAGTGGAGCGTGTCTTATTTTTTGCATTTGTATTGCCACTACCTAGCATAGTCACATATAAAGTAGGTGTTTAACAACTGTGCTGTTAGACACCATAACTGAGATCACAAACATGACCTTAAGAACTTTTTGCTTTTCCAATGTAACTACACTAAACCTAGTAAGTCATACATCATATTCATGATAAAAAACAGTCTTAGAGTAGGACTTGATGGAACTAAAAGTAAAAGGCTGATGAAACACGAAATTGTAACCTCCATGAGGGCAGTATACTTCCTCTTGCTTTTGGAAAAAAAAAAATCTTTCGCAGTGCTTAGCAGTAATAGTAATGATAATAATGACAAAAAATAATAATAGCTACTATTCCAGACAGTGCTTATTATGCGCCGCGAACATTACTAAGCACTTCACAGTTCTTATCTCATTTGATCCACAAAACAACCGCCGGAGTTAGGTTTACAGATTAGAAAACTGAGGCTCCGACAGGTTTAAATGATTTCACAAGGGTCCCACACACAGCAGAGCTGCGACTGGGGCCGCGTCTGAACTTCGATCTCTCCCCCACGCCTCTCAGGGCTGAGAGCCGGGCTTCCTCGGATCAGCATGGAGGCAGCACCAAACTGTGAAGCAACAACTTTGTCTTTCTGTTGGCAAAGTCCCAACGATCTCGGTTCAACAGCAGGCGGCATTCATGCCATTACCATGCAGCCAGAAGCCAGGATGAACAAGCGCTTCACGCAGAGAAAAGCCCCTGACCGCGCGGAGCTGGGGTCCCGGCCCCCGCCCCGCCCTCCCCCAGCGCACAGGACGCGGACACCCCGGGTCTCCCCTTCACCCCTTCCCATTCCGGAAGCTTATCAATGCCCTGCCTCTCCCGTGAGAGCAAGGAGCCCGGGGCAGGGAGGAAAGGCCCAGCTCCCGGCAGCTCGGGCCGCGCTCGCAACCCTCCGACCCCGCCTGACCTTGACGGAGGTCGGGATCCTCCAGCACGTCGTAGGCCGCGTAGCTGGTGACGCCGTGCAGCCGCAGGATCTGCACCACGGCGTTGCTGAAGCCGCACTGGGGCTGCTGGGGGGTCCCCTTCAAGAACACCACCACCTTGTCCTTCTTCACGAGAGCGTCAAGATGCTCCCTGGAGGCCAAGCCCGACCCCCCGGGGCCCGAGCTCCGAGTCCGCAGTGCCGGGCCCCGCAGGAGGACCCCGCGCCCCAAGTGAAGCAGAGCTGCGGACGCTCGGCCTAAGGACCCGCTCATCTCCCCCCACCAATCGTCCTCCCGGCCCAGGACTATCTTGTAAAACCGTTCCTTGGTCCGAGCACCCGCGCCTCCTTGTCCCGCCCCCCAGCTGCGGCCCTATTGGTCAAAGATTTGAGAACTAATGGGGATTGGAAGAATTTTACTGTCAGTCCTCAGAAACCACCAATCATTTCACTGTGCCCCTTGCCGAGGGCGGGGGGCGGAGGAGAGATGGAGTACGGTCTTTACGCCTTCCACCATACCCCACCTTTTTTCTTTCACCTAGAGACAATCTATTTTTACGTTGATTGGAAGTGTCAGGTGCCCGTCGGTCAGGTTAGGAAGCCAATGATAGGTAAGAAGGGAGAATAATGATTTTCCTGCGAAAAAACTGGTTGGCTGGGTTCTTTAGGGGCGGGCTGTGGGAGGATCGAGAAAACCTGTTTTCAGTTTTAACCAACTCCTCAGGAGGGGCGGGGGGAGGAGGAGGAGCCGGTGGCGACCGCGTTTACGCCATTTCCTGGGACCGGTTTTTCTTCTTCCGGTTGATGATGACTTAGAGTTGTCATGGTAATGCAGCCCAGGAGGCCTCGGGTCTGCGGCGGGGAGGACGGGAGGAGAAGAGAGGCGCGTGCTCCGTCTCCATATCCCTGCAACAAAGGTTAGTAGTTTTCGGGGCCCGGAGGAGGCGGATGGAAGGGCGAGGGACAACGTTTAACGTGTCTGGACCCTAACGCGGGGCCTGGGCCATTCCCCGACGGTCGCGGTTGGCCGTGCGCGAGCCCGCCTTCTCGCATGCCGCCCCCGTGCGCAGGCCGCATCGCCCCCTGGCGGTTGGAGCTTCCTTGGAGGCCCGAGAACAGGGTCCCTTCCTCAGGCCCGCGACGGAGGAACCTTCCGGCCCTGTGCTCCGGTCACGTGGCGGGGGCCCCTGGGGCTGGGGAGGGGTCTTAGGTAGGTCTTCTCGATCTTTTGATGGAATCCCTTCCTATTTACAGTTGAAGAAGCTGAGGCCCAGCTACTCAAGTCGCCACTCAGTTCCAGGACCTCATCCCCTCTCTCCTGGACCATGGCAGCAGCCTCCTCCTTGGTCTCCCTGCCTCCATCCCTTCCCCTGCTCAGCGGCCAGAATGCTTTTTCTAAAGTCCAGTCGACCTTCAATAAATTTGGGTGCTTCCTCTCTTGTCTCTATGATAAAATATGAAGGAGTTGTTTTGTTTGTTTGAACTTTTAAAGCCCATCACAACTTGGTCCCAACCTGTCTTCCCTCCTATTTATGTAGTACTCTCCATAGGCCCCCCAGACTTGCTTTCTTTCCGGTGAGCTCTCATCTCCACGCCTTTGCACTGACTGCCCCCATGCCTAGAATCCACTTCTTCACCTTCACCTCCTAGAAGCTCTCCTCAAGCATCACCTGCATGAAGCCTTTCCTGACTCTCGAAAGTTGCTAGTGCTATCCTTCCCTCCTTTGTATTTAATTAACCCTGTATTTCTTTTGGACACGTTTATTCTTTGTGTATTTCTGTGTGACCACATATACACACATAGTAAATATGAATATATGCCCAATAAATATAGATATCTGTCTGTAGATATACATACATGTTGTTTCTACTGATTGAATGTAAATTCCTTTATAGCAAGGACTGTTATATTTCTTTGCCTTTGTATCTATAGCATCTAGCACAGTGCCTGGTATATAGGCAATTTAAAGTTAGCTGACTGATTGGGGTTATGTTCGCAATAAACAACATAGCAGGGGTCTACTTCCAGTCTTATGGCTCCAGAATCAGTGTACCATATACATACTCACTTTCTTTTACTACTATCCTGCCTCCGCTTCATATCCTCTGCCTGATCAAGTCAAGCCACAAATCTTGCATGGTTCATTTTAGAACAGAGCTTCAAATTTTCCTGATCTCTATTTTTAAATTTTTTTTTCAGGTTTGAGCAGGAGTTTAATTCAAGGAGTAAACATCATAATCATCCCTTTGAAGTTCTCTCACCATTGGAGTTAACTGCAGATTGGCCCAGTTATGGAAGAAACATTGAGTAAAAGCAATTGCTAATAGAAAAGGACAGGTATAGATTTTTTTTCACTCTTGTTAATTATTTGGAATGTATGTAACTGTAAAGGTTGTTTTATTTTGTTTGTGCGATGTGCCCAAGGCCATAAGTGAAACCCACAGGATAAGAACTCCAGAAAAGATAGGGCGTTTTCTGAATTTTTGAACAACAAACATGAGAATTTAAATATATGCCACTAATTGATGCAGCTCATAAATTTATTATTCCCTCTTCTGCCTAACATCAGTAAGTGATTCAGGGAAAAACAGTTTTAAGTGAAATGGTTTTGGGGGGCAATGCCAAAGGAACAGTGTTATAAATGGTCTGTTCATTTACAGATATCATTCTGTTACCATGAGTGACTTACTTTGTGCAGTAGGGTGATGGGAGAAGAGAGTCCAGATAAGAAAGGTCTTGAACCCCAGGTCTTCCTGACACCAAGACCAGTGGACTATCAACTATGCTATGCTGCCTTTCAGTTTGGTTATTACTCAGTTTCAAGAAACATTTATTAGGGGTCTCAGTGTTCCTGTGAGTGCTTTAGGGGAGAGGGGAGGATACAAGATTTAGATAAAAAACAGTACCTACCATAATGGAGCTTGCAGTCTAACAAAGGGCTGTAACTCAGGTATATTAAAAATACTGTTATGAAGGGACTTGATCAGGGTATTCCAGTAGGACTTTTGTAATCTTTAGTTCATCCTTTAACACTTAAGAGGCTTTACAGAAATGTTTAAATTGTCTGCAGTCTTGGAATGCTCTGGGTTGTTTGTGCCTCTGAGTACACCTGACTTGCAGAAAGAACATATTCCAGAGGAAGCTGAGGCATGGCTGTTAAAGGACGAACAGCATTATGTGCAATATTCCTCTGACATCAACTGAATACTGTTGCCACGGTGATGGTGACTCTTCCATGTCATTATCTATCAACCAACAGTAAGAGAAGCTTTGCAGTCAAGATATTGTTTAGCAAATGGAGAGATTTTTGCTGAACACTAAAAACTGCTATAAAAATGTTTCAAGCCTCAAATGTTCTTTTGAAAAATGTTTTTGTCACACTTGATAACATTTTTGTATCCAAATATGTTAGTGCTGTAAGGGACCTTGGAAACAATCTAGTTCAACCTCCTTATTTGTACCTGGAGAGATGAAATAACTGCTTAGGTTCGTACCTGGATAAGTAGCAAAGCCAGAACTTAGAACTTCAGTCTTCATACTCCACCTCTAGTTATCTTGACCATATCATACTGCTTTTGTTATTTTTTAAAATCTGAAACACTGATTTAACTAGCTTCAAATGCTATTGGGAATTCTTTAATAAGCGCCTTCCTGGAAATTGATCCAAAAAATCTGAAAATAAATTACAGTTCAATTATATTTAATATTTCAAAACTCCTGTTAATGAAAAGTTCTATGGAGGCAGGCAGCATGGTGTAGTATGGGTAGAGTGCTGGGATTGGAGACCTGGATTCAAATGCTGCTGTTGGGAGTGAGGTGGGGGTGTGCAGAACAAGTCATTTAACTTTCATGTACCTCTTGACGATTCCCTAGAATCATAGCCTTAGACTTCAGAGGGCGTCTGAGCCCAGCCCAGTGTTCTTAGAAATGAAGGATCTGAGGTACTGAGACTATGTATGTACTGAAGTACAGTCTCAAACGAATAAGGGTCTACTTATTTACTAAGTCATTGATGAATTAACTGCCTTGGTGAAAGGACATCCTACACCAGGAATTATTCCTTTGTGTATTTGCATATTCCATCTCTTCCACTTTTGCTTTTGCTGATTTTAGGCTACAAACTTCTTTAAATTGCTTGGTGTCTTAAATAATTTTTTGTGGTTTTTCTTTTTCAGGTTCAAATGATGCAGGGTAAATCCAAGGAACAAGTGTAAATATATGTAGAATTGCCTGTTGTGCTGAAGCATTACTCTAAGTATGTTTCTTTGTTAGAAGGTTATCGTACTATGGATTTAACATTGTCATCTAGTATATATTTTTCCCAAGGTAATCTAGTTCCATACTTACATTATTATAGCATGATTTCAGCAAATTTAAAGGTAAGGTACATTTTTTGGTTTTGGGGGGTGGGGTTTGGCTAGGCAGTGCAGTTAAGTGACTTGCCCAGGGTCACATGGCTAGTAAGTGTTTTGTGTCTGAGGCCAGATTTGAACCAGGTCGTCCTGAATTCAGGGCCAGTGCTCTATCCGCTGCGCCACCTAGCTGCTCCAATCATTTTTTGTTTTTAAAAAGCATTAGGAATTTTAATTCCTAGAACCCTGAAAATACGTTTTATACAGTATTTAAAAAATTTCAGTGCTATGATTTTGTTGGTGTTTGTATTCCTCCCGCCTAGGCTCATTAAAACCCATAGCCGACACCAGTGATAAACCTGTCTAAAGTTAGCTGGGAGTTAGATTGCTACTTAGAAAACAGAAACAATAGAGCTCCAGCCTTGGAGTCAGGAGGGCTAGAGTTCAAATCTGACCTCAGATACATGACACTTACTAGCTGTGTGACCCTGGGCAAGTCACTTAACTCCGATTGCCTCACCAAAAAGCAAAAAAAAAAAAAAGAAAAGAAAATAGAAACATAATCTGTCACTCTGTGATTACTCTATAAATTAGCTAAATCCCAACTTTACTGGGGATAAAAATGCAAACTTTTTCCACAGAGCCATGGCATTAGGCAATAAGGAGTAACAGGTCTTTCATCATAATGGTTAAAAGTGGTGTTACTTTTTTTTTTTTTTTTTTAAAGTATCAGGTGCTTCTCCTTTATCCATTTGAGGCATGCAGGGGTCAGGAGGAATACTTTTTTTAAAAAACATTTATAGAGTGCTTTAACATTTTGCAAAGTTCTTTACATAAATTATTTCCTTTGGTCCTCAGAACGAACTCTGTGACCTATGATGTAAGTGCTATTATTATCCCCATGTCACAGACGAAAGGACTGGCATTCAGGTTAAGTGACTTGACCAGAGTAATATAGTTTATAAATGGTCAAGCTGAGGTTTAAACATATATATTTCTTTTTTAAAAAATTTCAATTAACAAGTTTTTTTTATTTGCTCTTCATTACCTCCCCTTTCAGACCTCTAACCCCCCCAAAAGGGGAAGGGAGAACTTTATGACAAGTAAGTATAAATATGTAAAGTAAATTCCCAAACAAACAGACTTTTTTTGGGGTGGGGGGCAATTGAGGTTAAGTGACTTACCAAGGGTCACACAGCTAGTAAGTGTCAAGTGTTTGGTCTGAGGCCGTATTTGAACTCAGATTCTCCTGACTTCAGGGCTAGTGCTATATCCACTGTGGCACCTACCTGCTCCGAAACAGACCATTTCCAAAAATGCTTGTCCCCTCCTGCATCTCAAGTCCATCACTTCTGAGGATATGGGTAACTTACTTCATCATTCCTTCTCTGGAATTCTGTGTTGTCATTATATTGATTGAGTTCTCAAACCTTTCAAAGTTGTTTATATAATATTAAATAAGTTGTTCTTCAGAAGGAATATTTAAATGAATCATCTATGAAGAAGACAGAATGAAAGTCCCTGAAAGCAGAGACTTCATTTTTGTCTTTCTATCCCAAGCATCTAGCAGAGTTCCTAAAATGTAGTAGGCACTGAGTAAATGATAGTTGAATCAAAGACTACAAGATCTGTGTGTGTAGATGTCTGTCACCCTCTATATTTTATACATGCTTATACTCATATCTTTAAATACTTAAAATAGGATAGTTATCTAGAAGAAAGGGCAGGAAGTATATTAAACTTGAAATGTAGCACTCCTTTACGAAAATCCTTTTGATAGTTTAAAATATTTTTGAGATGCTGAAAAGAGAAAGAGCTCTTAGCTTGCAGAAAGCTGAGGGTGATTTAAAAAATATGATTAGAAGCAGATAAGCAGAATAAGTTATTCCTGAACCAGACCAAGAAATTTAGATTAAAATAGACTGGGCTACAAAGAATTTAAGCCACTAAAAATCACTTAAAATGTGTGTATTTGCTAGTTTGTGTGACATGATGAAGTCTGGAAATTTGGTAAATAAAAGTGGCTTTAGTGTATGTTCAAAATGTTTCTAAAACACCAAACTTTTATGTGTTTTTCAGTATTAAAATTTCTCCCAAGATATGCTGTATATAACAAATGTATCAATGAATTCTACTCCTAAAATAAAGTTTTCTTGCCACTACTATATATGTATTCGGTTTTATTGAGTACATTTAAAATAACTGAACTGCATCAAAGTTTGTGACTTCCTTGTGGACAGTAAACAAGGCATACTCAAATATCCAAATTTCTCCCCCTTGTGAAGTTAATTCACATTTAATTAATTCCGAAGTTCAAGATTCTTTTTATGTCTTCCCCCCCATTCAAAAAGCAAGTTCACAACAATTGCATTAGAAAATCATTGGCTTAACAACCACAATTGCCCTAAAGTAGCCTAATGTTTTCGGTGATGATAGGAATGTGCATCTGCTTGGATTACATGGCTAAAGTTGACACTATGCAGAATACTTTGACTACCCTGGCTAAAATAGGATGTGTGGTCTACTAGTTCACAAACAGGGATGGTATTATAGAATTTGAAACCTTTTTATCTAAAAATTTTAGGGGATAACAGTCCTGAAATATACATGCCTAGATTATTTTTAATGGTTTCAACTTGAAATATCTTAAATAAATGTTTTAAAAAGTGGGAGAGGGCCCAACCCACTTTAGGTGTTTGTGTCATCGGCCTCTTTGGTACTCTGGTGAAGCCTGTGTAGCCCCTTTATCAGAATAATGTTTTTAAAGCATATTTTAAGTATAAAATGTATAGTATTACAAAGGAAACCAGTTCTATTTAAATACAGTTAAAATAGTTTTATTTTTTTAAACCAAGTTCTTGGAACCCAAGTTAAGAACCCTTCCTTTAAGGCTTTAGCTTTTGTGCTTTCTAATAAAAAATTAGAAACATCATTTGAATTTTAATTACCTTGTCTGCCAAGAAAATTATACTATAACTCTTATCTGTACTACAAATCTATGTGAGTGAATACAAGTATTTCCTACAACTTGCACTGCCTTTAATAGTTGTATGACTTCAGCTTTCAGGAAGGAAGGGAGGATTTATTATGGCACTATCTATATACCTTAGGTCCACTTCTCCGTTCTTGCCACCAGAAATGTGACCATATAAAGTTGTGAAATATATGATTAGAGATGAGTCATTTTAGCTTTTATCATTGGGCTAGAAATTAAGAGAATCCAGATCTCAATGCAACCATTTATAAATAAAGACCTTTTATAGCAGGGTTTCTTAAGCTGGGGTTCCCCAGCCTATGGAGAGATTTTAGGGAGTCCATTACCTGGGTGGGGAAAAAGTTACGTCTTTGTTTTCACTAACCTCTAAGATTTCCTTCAGTTATGAATGTAGGCAACAAAATACGATTCTGAGAAAGGATCCATAGTTTTCACCAGACTGCTGTAAGTGTCTGTGACACAAAAAGGTTAATCCTTATCTTACAAGGAATCAAGTATTCTGTCATATATTAGGAACTTGGGTTGTAGGAACACTGGACTGAGGAGACCTGCGTTATACTCTTAACTCTGCCACTAACTAGCTGTGGGAAGAAACATGGGTAAATTCATTTATACTTTTACGGCGCCTCAGTTTCTACGTCCCTAAAATGATTAGATGATCTTTAAACATTTCTTTCAGGTCTAAAATTGACTATAAAGGTATCTGAAGTTGCTTCTCATCCTTCCCATCTTGCTTGGCTTTTTTTTTTTTTTTAAATTTAAATGCAGTTTTTTACAGGTTATAAGGCATAACCTTATAACTTGAACCCAAGTCTCTTTCTAAATTCAGTGCTTTTCTCACCTTACTAGTTTGTCTCCAGTTGGATTGTGAGCTGTATGAGACGCACAAAGAGCAACACAATTAATTAGGAGAAATTAGAAAGCACTGCAGAACAACAGTGCAGAGCACCTCAAATGTTAAATTACATGAAATTAGTTCTAAGTGATGTACAAATAACTAGAGAAATCATTACAGGGATAGAGTGAAAGGGACTTGTGTATGACAAAGTGAATTGATAGTAAATTGAAAAGGACATTCATAGCTGTGAGAATGGCTTAAGGAAAGTGGAAGATGTAGCCATCTCTTCCTCAAATTTCATGTACCAATTGGTATCCCTTTTTGGAATTTAAGCTTAAGGGAAATGATTTTAATTTTTTTTACTCATCCTCATCTACTAACACTTTCTTGTAGAAAGCAGGCTCTTTTGTTTATTGAATTTGAATAGTAGAGTGGGGTAACATTAAAGACGAACTGAGAACTGCAGGATGAAACTATCAGTGTGCTGGAAGTTGTAGCATCAGTGCTAAGTTCTAATGACATTTTTTTATATTCTAACTTCAACCAGCAATGACATTACTGTACCTACCAAGTAATATGATTAGGTAATCTAGGTCACTGCTGATGTATGTGATTTAAAGCATCTTGAGAATTAATATGAATGAATGTAAAATGGTTTCAGTGTGAGAGGAAAGTATCACAAACAGGTAATTGATTTCCTTATTAAAAACATTTTTGCTGTCAGTAATTAGTATAGAGAGTACATACTGTACTCTTATTTAATTGGATTATTTCTTAAGCTGAATGAAGCTTCCAGAATTAACTTCTTAATGCACTTAGGGCTACCCATTATTTTTTCTCTATAAACCCTACAGCATCAAATGCCATGTTTAGAATTAAGGCTCTGAAATTTATGAAAACCCAGTATAATTGTCAGGACATGGTTGTAAATCTCTTATTTGTATGTTGTTTTTTTTTTCTGCCTTTTGTTTGTGGTCATGTGAAGTGTTTGCGGATTTTGTAGAAGTAGGTTATGATACAAAAACCCAGTTATCTTTGCTTGGGAAGCTTTGCTTTCAAATGAGACCACTGGAAAAGCATTGGTTTATACAGGCAGCCTTTGGTATTTGGCTATCTGCCACTGTATGGGCAACTGTACCCAAAATGATGGTCCTCCTCACAAGCAAGTAGCATTTTTGTGCCTTTTTATTTTTATAAATGCCCTGCATAAGTTTCACTGCTACGGTGCCAATGATGTTGCCCTATTTACATGCCAGGGTTGGGTGGAGCACTTTCCTCCTAAGTTCTTGGCACTCTGCTTATCATGCACACACAACTTCTAAAATTATCACATTCAGAACAGTCATGTCTGTTGTAGGCAATAAAGGGAAAATGTTAGAAAAAGTTTACAAATACTTTTCAAGGATGAAAGGCCCACTACATCATAATGAAGACTTCCCTAACATTTCCCCTTCACTGGAGAACAGATTTAGATTAACTTGGTTTCTGTCATTGAGATAAGTTTTGGTTTAAAGTGTAGTGGTTTTTGTACTTCATCATGAGTATGAAAACTGAGATTTCCAAAGCTTCATTTTAGTTTCAAGAAGAATTCATTTGATCTGCATTGTTTATTTGAAACAAAATTGATTAAATCTTTAGTGATAGAGTTATAGTTTTATTCATTGCTCATCAGCTTACTGGTTAAGCTGTGTGGTAGTAATTAACAACCAAGAGTTTGTGTGCATTACTTTCTTGGTAATATAACAATTCAGAGGATATGCAACCACATTCTTTCCTGGAAAAAAATCATATAGTATCTGAGTCACTGCCCTAGCTAGACCCATACATTTCCTGTTACCAGTCCCTGAATAAATTCTTCCATTGCACACAGAAATAGCGAAATGGGATAACTAAAGATATTTCTATCACACTTACGTACATAAATGCACATACAGCAACATAAACAGTAAATACAATGTGCTCCTACCTGCATAGAATGCAAGCTATCACTGTCTTAAAATCATAGCTGACTTTTTAAAATAGCACTTTCAGAATTACAAAGTGCTTTGCATGTATTGTCTCAACTCCCCTCTCAACAGCCCTGAGAAGTAGATCTACAAGTATTATCCCTATTTTATAGACAAACTAAGGTTCGAAGACATTAAAGCCCATGGTCACACAACTAGTATTAGAGGTAGAAATTTGCTGGGTTTCTGGTAATTCTAAACTCGGGGACTTTTTTACCTATATCAGACTGCCTCTTGTTACTAAGCCTATTCTGGTTACTTTGGGTAAGCAGTTTAACATTTTATCAATGACCTTGGCATAAGAAGCTAATCACATTATTAGGATCATAGGATTCTATATCTAGAGCTGAAAGGGACTTCAAGGGCTCCCTAATCCAACTCCACTCATTTTACAGATGAGGAAACTGAGGCTGAGGGGATGTCACTGACATGGCTGGGATTTGAACCCAAGTCTTCTGCCTCCAGAGCCAGTTCTCCTCTACTGCATAGTAGATTGAACCTAGATTTATCTCAAGACATATAATGCCTAGAATTAACCTTTGACTAGAATATATACAGTGATTTTGCCCTTTCCTCAGCTGTATAAATTTCAATCTAGAACACAACTCAAGCCACAGCTTCTCTGTGAACACTTGCCAATAATTAAAGTGCTCATTAATTGTTCCCTTGGCTGATATATATATATATTATATATTGAACCATTTATCCTGTATTGTTCAGTAATGCTTTATATGTTAATTTTGTCTCCCTAGCTAAATTTCTTGTAAGTAGGAACCATAACATAGTCATACATGTTTGTTGACTCATGCTTCTTTTATATATGCCACACAAGATGTTCATTTAATACCTGTTCAAAGACCATGCTTAAATTTGCCCATATATTAAAACACATACTAACTAGCAAACATGCTGGTTACTTATTGGCCATAGATATTCTAGGTTTTTTGGCAATTACTCCCCAAAGCTCTCTACTGGGCCTTCTTTTCTCTATATAGTCTGTTTCTTGGTCATTTCATCAGTTCCCATGTTTAAATATTTCTAAGCAGATGACTTCTATCCATCTGTCTATCTGTCTTTCTGTGTGTCCACACATATATCTGGTTGTATGTATTTATAAGCAGAAAGTACCCCCACTGGATCCATAATATCATCAGCATGAGTGCTCTTTCCATCAGTACAGATTGCAATTCATTCATACTTGCCTATCTTGTGCTATTTTTCATGTCCATATCTTGTAGGATATTCCTCACAAGGAGTCCATCCAACTTAATGAGCCTTCCTCTTTTTCTCTTAACATTGTGGAGGATACCAGTACAGCATGTGGACTGAAACAACAAAGAATGTTATGTTGACTAATTTGTTTAAACAAAGTCATACGATTTTTAGAGCTGGAATTGACAAAACTTAATGCAGGCTTCCCATTTTACAGTTGAGAAACAAAGCTCAAGAAGGTTGAATAACTAGACTAATATCACATAAGCAAGACTAAAAATGCTATTTCCCGACCTCCAGTCTAATGTGCTCTCTGCTATATTACATATATTTTTATTTCACAAAAATACTTAACTCATTTCAATGATAATGCTAGTTTTTTCAGGCATTCATACTCAGAATGAACATCTACCCTAGTGATCTACCACTAATTATCAATGAGCCTCTAGCAAAGATAAAGTCAGAGTATTAGACAAGATTTGGGCATTTTTTCTAGAATTTGTATCTAATTCTTAACTTATTTTAAGTGATAGAAACATAACTGATTTTTTCATGGTTGAGGAGTATTGCAAACTAGACAGCAGGGTCATAGAATTCAGTTAAGCCATTAGGAATACCATTTTTAGGAGTAAATCTATAGTGCCACAAAATCAGCTATTGACCTACTATGAAACTGAGAGGAAAGAGAACATCATAATCACTTACCTAAATGATGCATCAATATGAACATACACATTTTTACCTAAAGATTACCTTTCAGGTTGTGATGACCTTAATTTCCTTTCTACAAAACCGTTCTCCTCTCCCCTCACCCCTTCTTACCCCGCCAAGGACAAGAAAAATAAAAGCAAACAAACAGTGAAAGCACAAAATAGGGCTTGGTGTCTAACGCAAAGCCTGAGTGTGTGACCAAGTGACAAAAATGGGTCTCTGACAAATCTAGATCCCTGATAGTCCTGCCTAAAGATCACTAATGTGGTGCCTACAAATCTCTGCCCACACTCACGTTGTATATTGAACCTTTTACCTTGTATTGTTCCAACAGCTACTGTATTGTATTTTCTAGCAGCTGGCTTGAACTATATTGTTTGTGTTTGGATGTATCTGTTGCCACAATGCAGTTACATCTTTTGTCCACTTATTGTAACCCTTCACATTCTTCCCAACAATAGCAGCCTTATATACATAGGCAGAATAGACAGTTACTTCCTTGATATGATTTGAAGGCAGGACATTTATATATATTGCCTACAACTATCTAATTTTGTCATTAGAGATCATTCCTTTGGGTTAAGGCAAATATTTAAAAATGAAAATCCTCCTGGGAGAATTAAGTGTAAGAATTATGTTATTTTGTTTGTTTGTTTTTCCCAAATAATTTCTTCTGCTACAACTAGCTTGAAACAGAGCACAACAGGCCTGAGAGTTTTAATTGGAAAGAAGAAAAATATTGGAACTTAAGGTATTGCTTTACAAGGATGTGGGGAAAAAGAAATGGTTCTGGGAAATTAAAAAAAAAAAGCCTTCAAAGTACTAAGCTGCCTTGGAGGTAGAAGTAGGGACAATGAGTCAAAAGAGGAGATCATCTAGTCAAGCCTCCACATTTCTCAGATTAGGAAACAGAAGCCCAGAGAGGTAAAGGAAATTATCAGAAGTGATACTTCTAGTGGAAGAGCCCAGACTAGAAATTCAGATCTTGCTTCATAGTCCAATATACTTTTGGGTTTTTTTTTTAGGCAGTTGGGGTTAAGTAACTTGCCCAGGGTCACACAGCTAGTAAGTGTCAAGTATTTGGTCTGAGGCGGATTTGAACTCAGGTCCTCCTGACTTCATGGTCAGTGCTCTATCCATTGCACCACCTAGCTGCCCCCGATATACTTTTTTTTTAAAATTGTTATTCAGAACCTGATAAACACCAACCATGTGAACATCTCCATATACAAAGAACAGAAAAAGAGGAACTAGATTATTCCAAAAAGACATGGAAAGCCTTATATGATCTGATACAGAGTAGAGTAAGTAGAAACAGAATGATTTATACTATAATATCAGTATTATAAAGATGAACAATTTTGAGAACTGAAACTGATAATGAGTGACATGATCAGAACCAAGAGACCAATTTACACAAATAACAATGACACTGTAAAAACAAATGATTTTGAGATCTGTAAAAACTATGATCAAACAATGACCACTCATAATTCCAGAGACCCACAGATGACACATACAATTGATTACAAAGGGGTAATGAATTTAGAGTGCAGAATTGAGAAATGTGTATTTTTGTATACAGTCATTGAAAGAATTCATTTTGCTTGACTATACATATTAATTAAAAGATTTGTTAGGTTGTTGTTTTTTTCACCACCACCCCACATGGAGTTGGGGGTGGGAGGGAAAGAAAACAGATTTATGTTAACTAAAAAAATAAGAGAGATGGGAAGGTACTACAAATTTGAAATGTTGCATGTACTTTCATCTTAGGTCAAACATATTATTAGTTTTACATAACTGTTTTACTTTATTATAAGAGACCTCTCATGAAGTAGAAGTAATGTGTAAATGTTTGTAATGAAAAAAAAAATACATCAGTAAAACTGTCTAAAAAAGAAAAAGAGGATAGTATATGAAATGGTGAATTTCTTATGTACAGCCTTTTTTTAGCATATAATAAATTATCTTCATTTCAATTAATGTTTTTTAATGCCTTATTGATGCTTTTTTTGACATCACTATCACTAGGTCCATCTTCCTCCTCTACCCCCCCCAAAAAAACTTAAAAACTTCATGTAACAATATAGTCAAAACAATTCCACACATTGACCATGTCCAAAAATTTATGTTTCATTCTTCACTTAAAGTCTATCACCTCTGTGCCAGGAAATGGAAAGCATGCTTTCTCATCAGTCCTTTGGACTCATGGTTGGGCATTGCCTTGATCAGAATTCTTAGGTCTTTCAGAGTTGTTTTTCTGTATAATGTTGTAGTCATTGTATAAACTGTCCTTCTGGTTCTGCTCCCTTCACTTTACATCAGTTCATACTAGTTCTCCCAGGTTTCTCCCTCTTGTTTCTTATGGGAACAGCAATATTTCATTATATTCATACAATATAATTTATTCAACTATTCACCAATTGATGTGCACCCCATTTTTTCTAGTTCTTTGCTACAACAAAAAGTGCTGATATATATGTATGTATGTATATATATATATGTTTTTTATATATGGATCTTTTTCCTCTTTGATCTCTGAGGTATATAGCCATACACACAGACACACACACACACAGACACACACACACTCTAGAGGTGTCACTAAGTCAAACAGCAGGCAGTTCAATTATTCCGAGTATAATTCAAAATGGCTTTCTAGAATGACTGGATTCCCTTATAGCTCCACCAATCACTATTGTATCAGCATGCCTATTTTCCATCAGCCCATCCAACAATTATTATTTTCTTCTATTGTTATCTTTACCAATCTGATGAGTATTAGGTGGAACTTAAGAGTTACTTAAATTTTCATTTCTCTTATTAGTTATTTAAAACTTTTTTTTCCTTTTGGATGTTACTAGATTATTTATCTTTTTGAGAACTGCCTGTTCATATCATTTGAACATTTATCTTTTGGTAGTGGCTCTTGTTCTTACAGTTTTAAAAAATTAATTCCCTGTATATCTTGGACATCCAAACCTCAGCAGAGAAATTTGCTACAAAAATTGTTCTCCCTGTTATTTGTTTCCCTTCTCATTTTAACTGCATTGATTTTTCTTCGAGCAAAAGCTTTTGAATTTTATGTAATTAAAGTTGTCCATTTTATTTCCTGTGATCCTCTCCATCCCTGATTTAGTCAAGAACTTTTCCTCTACATATAATTTTGAAAAGGTTTATCTGCTGCTCCTACAACTGGTTTATGAGCTAACCTTTTATATCTAGGCATGGTCTGAATATGCATGATTTTTAATAAATTTCCTAATTTTTTGGGTCTGTTTTATTTCTGAAAACAGTGCTTTAGTAATTTAAATCATGTAAATCCTTTGTATGTGGCATATTTCCAAATGTTTTATCCATTCTTCTTCCTGCTGGGTTTTGTTAGTAATATAAAGGAAGGTTGACAATTTGTGTGGGTTCATTTTATATTTTACTACTTTGCTAAATTTATTATTTCAATTAAATTTTTGTTAGAGCTGTAGCAGGGATATGCTGGTAAATGTTAAACAGCAGGAGGGCAGAAGTATGAACACACACTTTTAAGTTTAATCTGCGTTATTAGCATTTTCTAAAGTCTAGATAACAAAACAATAAACCCAGTCCTTATTTGTAGCACTTGCTGATTTTTGAGGCGTAAATACTCACATTGAAATTTTAACAATCTCTTACAAGACAGCATACCCATGACCTATAGGATCCTCTAAATGCAATACTATCTTCAAAAAGTTTTAATTTTGTTTCCTCTTTGCATATGCTTATTCCTTATATTTCTATAGCTAGCCTTTCTGGAACATTGCAAATAATGGTAGTAATAGAAGAATACTTACTTTATCCTTTATTCTTCTTAGAAAGACAGCTGGCATTTTTCTTTAAATATGATGCTATCTCTTCGCATTAGATAAATACTATTTCCTATATTAAGGAAGAGTCTATTCTTATGATTTTAATTTTTTTTAACAAGTTTTAATCTCTTTTTGGATGCAGACCTAGTAGTGGTACTGCTAGGTCAAAGGGTATTTGAGCTGAATTTTGAAGGAAATCAGGAATTCCAAGAAATAGAGATGAAGAAATAAAGCATTCTGGGCATGAGGGTAGTGCAAAGGCACAGTGACAAGAGAGAGCATTGTGTGTGACAAACAAAAGCAGGCCGGCATGACTCGACCATACAGTACAAGAACAGCAGTGATTTTTAAGAAGTCTGGAAAGGTAGAATGGGGTCAGTTTGTGAAGGACTTTAAATGCCTGATAGAGGACAGAGAAGGATCACATGCAGGAGATGTTGTAGAGGTAGAAATAACAAAATTTGACAATTTATTGGCTATATGGAATGGGGGAGAGAGAATGGAATTGAGGATGACATCGAGATTGTGAACCTGGGTAACTTGAAAGGTAGCATTGCCTTCAATAATAATATGTAAGTTCAGAAGAGGGCCGATTTGGTACAAAAAGGTAATGAGTTTTGTTTTGGAAATATCAAGATACTCATGGATACCCCACTTGGACTTGTCTAATAAGCAGTTTGTGAGGAGTTACTAGAGCTCAAGAGAATGACTAAGGCCAGATATTTAAATCATCTGAGAGGATAAGTAAATCTATGAGAGTTGACTAGATCATTAAATGAGAGAGAGAAGAGAGAAAAGAACTTCCAGGATAGAACCTTGTGGTACACCTACTGTAAATGAGCATGATATGGATAAAGATTCATCAAAGGAGCCTCAGAAGGAATAATTGGACAGATAAGAGAAAAACTAAGAGCACTGCTGTGAAAGAACAGAATATCGAGGAGGAAAGGGTGGTCAGTAGTGTAAAGTGTTTTATTAGATTTGGGAATTAAGAGTTCATTAGAGAGAACAGTTTCAGTTGATCAATGGCATTGGAAGCCAGATAGCAGAGGGTTTAGAAAAGAGTTAGAATAGAGGAAGTAAAGAAACTGAGTATAGATGACTTTTTAAAAGGTCTTTAGCTGAAAAAGGGGGGACTGATATAGGATGATAACTAGCAGAAATGGTACAATCTAATAAGAGAATTTTTGAAAACGGAGTTTTTTGAGGGAGGAACCAGAAGTTAGGGTGATACTGAAGATTGGAGTTGGGAGGGGGAATGATAGTGAGATGTAATCTGATGGAGAAGATGGGAGATGATGAGATCAATGTGCCTGAGGAAGGGTTGGCCTTGGCAAGGAGTGGGGCCACCTCTTCACCTGAGACTAAAGGAAGAAATAATCAAAGATGTCAGAAGAGTGGGGAAAAGAGAGAGCTCCAGGTGAATGGTTTTGATTTTCTCAGGACATCCTCCACTTGAGAGGGTAGAGGAAAGAGTTACTATGGGAGGCTTGGAAGGAAAAAAGGTTTGGAATATCTGCTTGTGGTAATTGGGATCAAAAATCAATTAGGGAGAAGTAGACAGGTTGCCTTTCTGCTATGAAGATGCAGTTAGGATTGGTTAGGATAAATTAATATTGGACTCATTCAACATGATTGTTTGGCTTCTTCCTTTAGCTTTTTTCAAGAGCTTGGGTGTAAGAGTGGTGGAATCAAATGTTGGGAGTAATCCATGATTGAGGGCAGGGGGTGTTATTTGGTAAGGTCTCAGCAACAGTAGGACAAGGGAACAAAGAGTTTAAGAGTAGAGGATAGTATAGAGTTGAACTGAAATACTAAAGAGTCAAGATTGGAAGGCAATTGTAGTCACAGCAGAGGTGATGATTTGGGAAAGTGCTGGAAGGAGTGTACAGATTAGAGGTCATAATAAGTGCCTGTTCATCATTTCTTATTGTACAATAGTATTCCATTACATTTATATACCACAGCTTGTTCAGCCATTCCTCAACTGATGGGTATTCCCTCAATTTCCAATATTTTGCCACTACAAAAAGGGATGCCATAAATATTTTTGCACATGTAGGTCCTTTTCTCTTTTTTATGGTCACCTTCGAAAACAGACCTAGCAGTGGTATTACCGAATCAAAGGGTAGGCACAGTTTGGTTTCCCTTTGGGCATAGTTCCAAATTGCTCTCCAGAATGGATGGATCAGTTAACAACTCCTCCAAGAGTGCGTTTGTGTCCCAATTTTCCAACAACCTTTCCAACATCTGTTATTTTCCCTTTTTGTCATATTAGCCAATCTGATAGGTATGAGGTGGCACCTCAGACTTGTTTTAATTTGAATTTCTCTAATCAAAAGTGGTTTAGAGCACTTCTTCATATGCCTGTAGATAGCTTTAATTTCTTCATCAGAAAACTACCTGTTCATATCCTTTGACCATTTATCAAGTGGGGAATGGCTTATATTCTTATCAATTTGATTCATGAGGCCTTTATCAGAGACACTTACTGTAAAGATTGTTTCTCAGCTTTCTGCTTTGCTTTTAATCTTGGTTGCATTGGTTTTGTTTGTGCAGAAGCTTTTTGACATAATCAAAATTATCTATTTTACATTTTTTAATGCTCTCTATCTCTTGTTTGGTCATGAACCTGTAACTCACGTAACTTCTTTAAGAATTTGGATGCTGTAACTTGGTGCATATATGTTTAGTATTGATATTACTTCATTGTCTGTGGTACCTTTTAGCAAGATGTAATTTCCTTCCTATCTCTTTTAATTAGGTCTACTTTTGCTTTTGCTTTGTCTGAGGATTACTACCCCTGCTCTTTTTACTTCCACTGAAGCATAATTGATTCTGCTCCAGCCCCTTACCTTTACTCTGTGTGTGTTCTGCTTCAAGTGTGTTTCTTGTAAATAACACATTATAGGATTCTGGTTTTTGATCCACTCTGCTATCCATTTTCATTCTATGGGAGAGTTTATCCCATTCACATTCACAGTTATAATTACTAACTGTGTATTTCCCTCTATCCTATTTTTCTTCCTGTTTGTCCTCTCTCTCCTTTCATCCTTTCCCTTCTCAACAGTGTTTTGCTTCTGTCTACCACCTCCCCAGTCTGCCCTCTCTTCTGTCAGTCTCCCCCCCCCCCCAACCCTTTTATTTAATCTCTCCAGTCCTAGTTTCCTGTCAGGTAAGCTACATTTCTATGTTCAACTTATTGTGTATATTATTCCCTCTTTGAGCCAATACTGATGAGAGTAAGGTTCAAATGATGCCCATCACCCACCCTCCTGTCTTTCCCTCCACTTTAATATGTTTTTGCACCTCTTCATGTGAAATATTTTACCTCATTCTAACACTCCCTTCCTTCTGTACCCATTGTTCTCTTTTTTCTCATCCCTTATTCTTTATGTCATTCCCTCAAATTCACCTTATACCCATACACTCTATGTATATTCCTTCTTATCTGTATTACCAGTGGTACAATTTTTGAGCATTACAATCCCTTATGTTTTCTTTCCCCTTTTTATCTTTTTAGGCTTTTTTTGGTCTTGATATTGAGGATTAAATTTTTTGTTCAGTTCTGGTCTTCTCTTTATGAAAACTTGAAATCCTTCTATTTCATTAAATGACCACTTTTTCCCTTGAAGTATTGTGCTTAATTTCACTAGGTAAGTGATTCTTGGTTGTAGTCCTAGCTTTTTTGCCTTCTGGAATATTATGTTCCATGACCTCTGATCCTTTAATGTTGCAGCTGCTAAGTCCTGTGTAATCCTGATTGTGGCTCCCCGATATTTCAGTTGTTTCTTTCTGGTCACTTATAGTATTTTTAACTTGACCTAATGGTTCTGTAATTCAACTGTAATGTTCCTTGGAGTTTTGCTGTATTGAGTTCTGGTTGCCTTAACCAGGGGTGGGGAACCTGCAGCCTTGAGGTTACATGTGGCTCTCTAGATCCTCAAGTGTGGCCAATTGACTGACTGCAAACCTCACAGAACAAATATAATAAGAAGGTCTATAAAATTTGGACTCAGTCAAAAGGCTATACCCAAGGACCTAGAAGGCCACGTGTGACCTTGAGGCCACAGGTTCCCCACCTCTGTGACCTAGACAAACTGTAGTGCATCACAAGAAGGCAGCCAGCAGAATGGTGCAACTGGAAACCTTATATGAGTTAGAATATTTATTCTGGACAGTGGGGTTGTTGGTATGATAGTCGTCTATATTCTTTAATGAAACATGAGACATTCTGTGTGGTTCCCAAAGGCAAAAATATTAGCAAAAAGGTAAAATTAAAGAAAGAAAATGTTGAATTTGTATTTGAAAATAAATCAATAAAAAGCTTCGCAACAGCTCTTGAAAACTAGAATGGGCTGTCAATAAGTAATAAGTTACTTATCATTGGAGCTGTTCAAACAAAGGTTGAATAACTCTAGTCAGAGATTTAAAGGTTAATTTGTGTCAGGTGAGGAGTTAGGATAGCTATCTAGGGCCCCATCCAACTACTGGGAAATTAGTGTACTGTACTAGCTTCAGTCTACAGTACTCTGTGACTTTTGACAAGTCACTTTTACTCTCTCAGTCTGAATTTCCTCAGCTATAATGTGGGGATTATATTAGCACTACCTACTTCCTAGTATCCTTATGAGGAAAACCACTTTGCAGACCACAAAATGTTGTATAAAGACAAGCTTTCATTCTGCGCAAGGTTGGGATGGGGGAAATGTAAAAATAAATTCACAATTGCTAGTGAGGAGACCTAAGACATTAAACAATTAATTGAGCAAATAATTTTAGAAATTAACATAATACAAACTATTCAGGTATTTTTTTCATGCTTTCATGTACTTAATTTTTTTCAGCTTTGCTAAATTAACTTATTCATTTGCAAGTTGTCTTTGTAAGAGGGTAGAAGAGTGGGAAGTACAAACTTCTCAGTCTTTGAAAGACATTACTTCTGTTGTAGTTGGTAATCACCAAGTGAGTCAGAGTTTCCTAACTGTTTAATTTAGCAGCCTTCTTATTGGTTTATTTTCTAAGCACCATTTGAAACAGAGGCTCAGGGAGAGGGGGTTTGCTGCTTTCCATCCCAGTAACATTGGAAAGAAAGCTTTCCCCACAATATTTTCCAGCCCCTGCTAAGGCGAAATGGCTTTTGGCTGCAACCAGG